>NC_061512.1:236676804-236719602 GCF_022539505.1 Lolium rigidum | reverse complement strand
GGAGCCGTGCGCGAGGTGTGGACGCCTCGTCGCACCATGTGGATGGAGGCGGCGAGGTCCAGGAGATGTGGATCGGGATGGTGAGGGCCGATAGATGCTGATCGAGGCGGCGAGGTCCGGGAGATGTGGACGGTGGCAGCGCAAAGGAATTGTGGATTTTGACGGGGAGAGAGAGAGAACAAGCGTTGCGGGATCGAACAAGAGAACGAGAGGGCGGCGGGAGGGCTGGCCGGGTGAATGAGACGGGAGCGCCGGCGGGATTCTGTGGTAGGGTTTCGAGGAGGTCAGGAACGATGGGTCGCGGCCGTGGCTCCAACCGGTATCTTCACTCATCGGTGGCGGACAATCGTAATTAGCAAATCCAAGGATTACAATAACATATTGTATCGTTGGATTTAGATCAAACGGTCAGGATGTTTCCAATCTCCTTCACCAAACGCGTTGTATGACGTACGACCAACTCGAATATAATAGTAAAGATATTTCAACAAAATAGTAGTCTCCCCGCCATATTTTTTCTCTTAAGACGACATCAACCCCATGCGACTAGACATAGAGCATATCCAAAACATGGCTAGCTAGGGGATAAAAGTTAAATGGAAACCTAGTTGATACACCATTGAGAACAAGAAACATATAGTAGTGAAAAACCAAGTTCTCAATTGATGATTTCGAAACATGAAGCTAACTATATCTCACCACCACATTTTCTGTGACCACTTAAAAATAAATCCAGGACGCCAAAGTTAATCAGCCACAAACAACATTGATAAAATGTTAACAAAAAGTCCCAGAACGTAATCCTTGCCACTTAGATGTGATAATGCTTATTTCTTTTCAGAAACCTTATTTGGTGAATTTTTATACACATTTTCCCATATGTCTATGATGTTATATTATCATCAAAGTCATAAATCATTTTGAGAACCAACCAACTATTTTGTGTATTTGTGGAGGTGATTTCACCCTTGGCCTTTCAGTACGTCATGAAATCTCATGTTTTACTTGTGGATTCTCAGAAAGTCAGATTATCTTTTTGGTCTTCCGAAAAAGAAAGTGTCTATGAGTTCTCTGATGAAAAAGCTAGTGATGATTCTTAACTTGGGATGAGATATTCGACCGGCCCATGAGTGAACGCGGGCCAGTATCAGAACTATGGGCCGGTTGTTCCTAACCCACATGCTGCACTAAGTAGTCGTAGATCACTGGCCCAGTCGTATATTGTCCATCACCTTAGGCGTGTATAGATGGGCTCACTTTCATTTTCAAGAAAAAAACGAGCAGGGCAGCAGCTGCTCGATCTCGATCTGATCAGACCCCAACACTGAGAAATGCAACGGGACGAGATGAGATGACATGCCACACGTGACCACGCTATTACACATCCGTACGTGCGTGCGTGCTGCGACATTTGTCCTAGATCTTGTAATCTTTTGGCATGGCCAGTGACACGATCACGCTACTGCCCTGCTGTCTCCACTTATCAACGGGCTTACTTAAACGCAGGCGCTGCAGATCTTGCTCCGGCCCAAGGGGACATCGGCCCAGATAAAAATGTATCGGATCCAGTGGGCACCTGACAGCACGCACCGGCCAGCGCACCCTCGGGCCCACGACGCAGGCCTTTTCCCATTTATATGCTCTATCGCTGACCGGTGGGCTCACGGGCGCGCTTTACTTAGCCACGACGCGCCGAGGCTCGGGCTAAGCAAAGCGATCGTGCGCTCGTCGTGCTTCTTCCTCCCCGAGCGGAGCCGGCCCCATGTGCGCGCGATGCCGACATGCTTGGGCGGCTGCTCTGATTGCCGGAGACGCTCGCCACGTGTCCGCCCATGTTCGTGTATAAGTAAGCCGACTGGTCTACTCTCCAGCTCGCCATTGCAGTACCTTCAAATCCCAGCATTTCCGCCCCTCTCAAAACCTCAGAAACCACCTGCGAATCGAGCCCCCCTCGTTGCATCGACCAAGAAAGAGTAGTGCCAGTGGTCGATATGGGGAACTCGTACAGCAACGGCGGCTCCTACACGTCGGGCCACCTGCAGGCGCCGGAGCTGCCGCCGCTGCACCTCTGCTTCTTCCTGCTGGTGCTGCTCGTCTTCCTCGCCTTCTCCTGGTACATGAGCTACGAGTCGGTGGTGGAGACCTTCGCCGACCAGGGTCGCCTCCTGCTCATGGTGTCGCCGCTCGCGCTGCTCCTCGCCGTGCGCCTGCTGTCGGGCGGCGACGGCGATGGGCACGGGCATGGGCGGCGCGTCGACCAGCTCATGTCCATGTCGATGCCCGAGAGGGACTCCATCCACCGCGCCGGGGGCTCGCCGTGGGGCGTCGGGCTCCTGCTCGTGCTGCTCCTCGTCATGGTCTCCTACCAGTCCAACTTCAGGGATAAGTGGTTCGCGCTCTAGCCACCAACGTGTGATGGATCCATCCGTTGGAATCACGTCCAAGAGCATGTACTACCCGAGTATGTCACGCGCGCGAGAACCAATCTAATGGAACGCCAATCGTGTTTCTTTCTTCTTTTCTCCCATGTAATTTGTCATGATCTAGCGCGGTTACAATCGCGGAGTGTGGTGTTTGAGCTAACAAATCTTGTCTTTAGATTGTCAAGTAGGATTCTACCTACTTTCTCCGTCCTCAAATAAATATGTTTAGCCTCAAACTTTGTACATAAAAAAATGTATTACTCTTCCAATGCAACTTTAATGTAGCAAAAATTACTTCTCTTTTATTGCACGAAAATTAAATCCAATAATATTCAGCAGATGTTATCTTCATTTTCTACATATGCTTACCTTATTTAAGGTGAAATAAGTAAAGAGATGAGAAATTTCCATCATGGATAGCTTTATTAATATCAAATAATGGTTACATCATCTACGAGGGTTTGCAAAAGTAAGCTAGGAGGTTCATCGACCCAATTACAAGAAAGTTCCAAATTAAACCTATGTCTAGCTATTACATGCGCTGCAATATTGGCCTCCCTCGAACAATGTTGAAACTCCACCTTCCCAATCATAGTTGCACTGGATTGTGCTTCAGTGACTTTGTCAGCCCACAAAGTCACTGACTTTGTGTCACTTACAAGTGGGGCCATGTGTGGTCCACATAATGAAGGGTTCCACTTGACCCTACCTGTAAGTGACACAAAGTCAGTGACTTTGTGGGGTGACAAAGTCACTGAAGCACAATCCAGTTGCACTTTGGAGATATTGGTTTGCATCTTTTCAATGCAGTTTTCTATCCACTTGTTAATTTGTCTTGAAAAGCCCGCACGTCTACTTATTTATGGACGAAGAGAATATGTCACATTTACAGTGCACACTAGACAAGGACCGTATTGTTGGCTGCGTAGTATTACATGCTATGACGCAGAGGCTTTGGCGCCTCACTCGTACTTGTTCAAGGATGAGCCCGCCAAGTAAACATGCAACACGGTTATAGATCTTTATTATTATCATGTGATGAAAACTATCACCTTTTCACCCTTTGAATACTTACTCTTGCTGCCTGTAACTCGTTCATATTGTCTCCTCTTAGCTTCGTTCTTTGTGATTTGTTCATAAATGTTTTTTTAGAAAAAACAAGGAACGCTCCTCGGTTTCATTCATTTCATCTAAACAAAGAAACCATAGCGTCTTTTACAAACCAAAGGTTGTTCATAAATGTCTGCAACACCTACACACAATAGACAAAATAAGTAATGAAACTATAATAAAATTAACTACTAGTTGCGTAAAGCAAACATGAAAATGATCGAAAACAAGTAATCATGCATAATAGACATAATAATTGCTAGATGAAACATGTGATGAGAGATTTTTATAAAAAACGAATAGGCATGAAACACTATAAAATCCATTCATCACAAAACAACAATGTTCATTCACTCGGGTTTGTTCATGGGAGGATTATGCACCTCCAAGTGAGTCTCCCAAAACATTCCCATTTCATTGTTGGAGCTGACTACCCGGTGGCGCTGCACGGGTACGTAGCTTATCTGTACGGCGGGTGGCAAACGAGCTAAAATACGGTCGCGGATGTTGTTTCGGAAAAGACTAGGCTAGCTAACACGTAGATTGATAGGTTAGCATGTTGCAACATGGTTCAGTATAGCCGTGCATCCATGCCTGCATGTTCTAGCGATAGTACTATATGCATGCATAATTCCTTGTGACTGTGGGGATAAAAATAAAGCATCTACAAAATTCCGAGCTACATATTTTTTTATAAGTTTTTCACTGTTCATCACAGGTTGCAGCTCATGTCTTAGGCATGTCTACATAAACCATTGATCACAGAATGGTTGTTAGTACCTTCTATATTACTCCTAATTGCCATGTTACTGATTATTAAAATAATTAGGAGTAATTATGTTCTAGATGCCAGATAACTAATTGCCCGATTAGTTATGCCTAGTTATCAGATTTAGTTATTACTAACTGACATATTAATTAGGCGTAAATGACAGATTAATTAACCCCTAATTGCCAGAATTACTACTAATTATGAGAAGGAAATGGAACCAACAAAAAAAGGAAATCGAAAGGAAAAATAGTTCTAGCTTTATAATGTATTGATGCCTAATTATTATTATTATTTAAAACAATTGTTATTCACTGATACTGAAGCACACACCCCCATGTGTCTAAGTACAAAAAGTATTTTCGTATCTTTCTATGTGCTCGAACAAGTATGGATTTGATATCTTCTAGTATTTCGTATTTATCCTCTTCTCTATTATTTCAACACTATAATTAAAGTTGATGTAGGATTCAAGTCATTCATATGAACTAGGTTATTTCCTTCACTTTTATCAACTGCAGCAGTATATGCAGGTTCACTTTGAGAACCTGAAATGTACCAAAAGCCTTTGAATCAATCTTTTGATGTTGCAATTCATTTGGTACAAGAGTTATCCAGGGATTCCTCAGGCCTTTCAGAAACCTTCGATTCAATATCCAAAGAGGATTTGAGAGTTTCTATCAGCGAAAGAACTCAGTTGACAAAATGCAGATTGCACAAACTGACTTGCATTTACAGTTTCAGATCCAAGGACCGTCCTAAGAGCAGATCCTAGGCAGCTCTTTGCAAGAAAATCGGACAAAAAGGTGTTCTCCACCATTGTTTATCACACTCAAAGTTATTGCAACTGTTCTACGGACCTGATGTGTGTTAATAATAATAACTAAGATAAAACCTTAAATGAAGTCTACAGCATGTCATCAACTCATCATAACTCTTGACAAGGTCGATATAATTGACTTGGCAGCCACCTGGTATATAATTAATCGTCACTCGATAAAATCAAAGAAATTATTGAAATGGGTATTGAATCATAAGGAAATCAGAAAAGATATTTCGTTGATTCTTGTTCTCGATGTTACTGTTTGTCCGCTAACCGGACACAATCAATCTAGTTTAAGAAAATAAATCGAGAAAACAACTAAGGCAATAATGTCCTGCATTGGTACCGAGCCAAGATAAGCTAATGATGCGGCCACTGCCAAAAATAAAATGTTACATAGTAGTATATTGGTCTTCCATTAAACTGCAGTTCATCTGAAGTTTTGTGCAGTGTCATGGTCTTCTATGCAACATATGCGGCAACTTGATCCAAACGGATCTTGTCAGCTCTTGGAGAACACACTTTATCCAACTGGTAATGTAATCCTCCAGCTGGTCTTCAGAGATCCAGGTGCATAAGAAATATGTCCTTACACCCTTGATATGTATAGCTTGGTTAGAAGCAACATGATAATTGAAGCAGCACATAGCTCCACTACCTGAGAGACAAAATTCTCGCTTGTTGCTTCTTGAGAATAGAAATCACTATCAGAAGTGAATGGGTGTCGGTAGTTCCAGTCTTGTAATTGCAATTAGGTACAAAATTTAGTTCACATAACGTACTTCCTCCATTGAAAAATAAAAAAAGCAGCAACCACTTCTGGCAAATAATTAACAGCAGTGCAATGTTAATCAGCTATATTGTCCATGAAAACTAATTCACACAATTTGTATCAAGTCAACTGGAAATATAAACTAGAAATGGTTGTATTTAATAAGCAAACAAAGAAATTAGTTGTGTTTAATGAAGAAAAAATGCAATGTTCATACAGCAACAATCCTTGCAGCTCAAAAACCAAGGACTGTCTATGCAAGGGACTGCCGTTTTAAATTAAGAAAGCATGAATAATTTATGAAGGTTATAGTAAGTTCCTAACCAAGAATAATCATGAGTGCTCTGCCCGAAATGTGCGCCAAAACCAAATGACTAGTGAACTACAGTATCGATGGCATTTTCTGTACACCTCATTACTAATATTGGAGTTTATTGAAAATCAAGATCACTAAATATAGAAAACAGTAACATGATATATCAAGGCATAATATCTACCTGTATGAGTAATTCAATAACCCAGTCCTAGGCCGGCTCGTGAGATTACCAATAGACATTTTCTAATGGCCTAAAGGATTAGGTAATGAACTTCTGTTCAGAAGATGTGTGTGAAGGAATAATCCGAAGAAGTTGCCATAAAGTATGAAGACCGAGACCAAAATGATCAACATACCAAAATGATCGATAAATCTTGTATAGTTGTATTTGAATCAAATGCTACGGTTATCTGTTTTTGCAAATCAACATCAATAACATCTTTAACATCAATGCTGATGGGCATGTCATTGTCGTCATCTGCTCCTGTTTGTAGTTTAAGAAAAATAAAACACACTAAGACTCCATCATAGAAAGAGCTATGCAAGCTAAGGAGACGCCTGGTAGGAATGAATCTTATCCAGGCACAACAATATTGCTAGTTTAGAGCTGTGTCAAAAATTTGTGGCCATGTGGTATCTTCAAATTCTTTGACAAATGTCAGGTGTAGGAGAAACCAACAGAATAAGAAGGTTTCGACCACGTCCCAAACCTCTACATTGGAAAAAAATTCTCTCACCTTGTTGCATTCTGTTCGAGATATGCTCCTGTTCTTCTTCTAATGGAAAATTGTAAACCTAACAATGGCGGCCTGGACATAAACACATTGGTTGAATACAATACAAAGGTCCCGACTGGTACAGACTATATAGCATTTTTGCGAATGCACTATGCCTGTTCAAACATTAAATAAGCAAGGAATTACCGGAATGAAGCTCAGATCTAAATCGGAAACGATGAACCAGACAGTCAACCTGACGCCGCCATCAAGCTCCAGATTTTCGTCGTATCACTAGACGACACAGAGCTCTCCCAAGAATACATCAACACCCGACGCCGCCGTCAGCTCCGGTACCCCGTCGTACCTCTCACCGCCACAGCACACTGGAGACTCCGACTTATCCATCAACCACAAAGCAAGCGGGAGGAGAAAAGGGAAAAGGAGGAATCGACGTTGTCGCCGCGGAGTAAATTTGTTGTTTGGGCCCACTAACATACACCGTGAATACAAAAGGTACATACTACACTGCTGCCTCAATACGGTGACGGTAGTATCGGGAGAGCACAGATCGCGGCGGTTATGGATGGTGGATAGGTCACGGTGCCGCTAGATTGTCATTTTCGTGGTGTGCGCTGATAATGATACCATCTCCCCCCATGTAGTGTGCCTAGCGCACTACATAAACAAAATTAACAGTTCAAAAGCTATTGTGGTAGTAGCAAATTTTTGAGGAATCAGTTAAAAATCCAATTGAAGCTATTCTTGAAAATAAAATTCTGACTGAAGTAGAATTTAGCAGCTGATAATAATAGAGCTCTAGTCCTCTTCTGGAAGTATCAATCCGCTCACCCTCCCTGTATAATACTTACAAAGCCATACACATCAACCAACGAAACCATCAACAAGGCATACATAGGCATGTACTACTTAACTAATGAAATCTAAAATTCTCATACTGTATAATATTTGCGCAAGCATACTTCGTCATGTATCGCGTCTCTTATTTGCAACCAACTTACTGCTAACGAAGAAATATCAACAGACAAACATATCTCGTGGAGTTCACAGTTCTCTCGCCGTGTCCATGATGATCTCAACCATTTTTTCCGATCAAACGACCTGCACGGACAGACTACTTCCTCCACACATACACATTTCAACAGGATCAGCGTCGCCGCATGGTAGAGTTCATACTATAAAATTGACAACTGAATCATACTTCAAGAAAAACATACAAGATCTTCTTAGAGAGACTAAGAACCAGGGGACGTACCAAGAAGTAGTGATCGATGGAGATCCATGGAGTCGCGATGAAGGAAGACATGCTACAGATCATGTCGTCGTTGTGGCAGACGCATCCTGGCGGGCACGACCGACCATCCATCCTCAGCCATCTAATCACTATCTTGAGGGAGTCCGTGGCACGGAGACATAGGCCATCAGTGTCATTCGATGTGAAGTCATCAGCGCCAGGAAGATGGACACACGCCGGATGGACCAGCAGGTCGACCAGCATGAGGGCGCAGTCTGGGGCGCCTCCTCCGCCCATGGCTCCACCTCGCGCCAAGTCAGCTCGCACCAGCACCTCCCCTTCAAGCCAACTAAGGGACTTGTCGTTCGGCTGCTCCTCGCATACGAACAAAAAGTTTGGATCTAGGTTTTATAGGGACAAAGAGGGTCTCCGGTTTTGCTTGGCGTACCACGATTTTTTTTTGACCTACCACGACACCACGGATTGGCCTGACTTTGATATACAAGGAAATAAAATATTTTATTCGATTACTTTAGGATTTAGGAAACAAGATAAGTATATTTGATTTGATTGTCTGCTAACAATCCGGCAGGGGCTAGACCAAGTCCAACATGATGGAGGAAAAGTTTGTCAGTCAATCATGGTGAGCACGAGACGGATAATTGGATTGGATTACCTCGGGTCACCTCGTCGCAAACTTGAGCTGCATGGAACTTGAGATAGTCGAGGAAGGTCGTCTCATTGGTGAATGGTGTGCATCCCACCGTCTTCAGTAATTGAGCCGCCGCAACCTCATCGACGCGAACGATCGCGTCTTGCCCATCCCTGCGGTGCAACAACGAGTATAGCGGCCATCTTGCTTGCTCTTTGAGAACCCCCGCAGGTGGCATATAATCAGGAAGATTGCACCATAACAGGAAAGGGAATTTGTGTGCCGATTTTTCCTCGCTAGGGACCTGATCCAATTCTTATGTAGACAATGATAATTAATTGGCCATATGTAACTTCACGTCTAATTAATTTGTCCATTATCAAATCCCTATTTTTTTTTTAGATTTTTGCCATTTTTAGATCATACCTTATTGGTGGGTGAAACCAGCGGTAGCAAAGAAGTGAGCATAGCTCATTTGGTTAGGGAAGTGGATGTACAACCCAGCCACCTAGGTTCAAGTCCCCACGGATGCAGATTTGGGTTCTTATTATTTCACAAAAAAAAACCACTGTAGGGGCTTCCCCTACCGTATTCCTTTCAAAAAAAAAAAGCAGCGGTGGCACTTTTAAGTCGAAATGTAGGGACAAGATCCAACAGTGAATGATTGGACAGATGGGGTGCTTCCAATAACGATCATCAAACGCGTTGAGTGTCAAAAGACCAACTCCAATTTAATAATAAAGATAAATGGTTTCACGTATCAATCGATGCAGAGGCCGAGATACAAATTAAACGTCGAGTCCTCCTTGCCGCTGCCGCCGGCAGGGGTGGCGCGGCCGCCGAAGGCGGGGGGGGCAGGCGGGCGGTCCTCTCGTGCTTCCTCTTCGCGCGGAGAGACAGCGACGTGCAGGACTGCGGCGATGCGGTGAGGTAGGCCGAGGTGATGAAGACTGGCGGCCGGGGTGGCGTGGGGTGCTGCGACGGGATGCGCAAGGCGGCGCTGGCGGTGCCAGGTCTACCGATCTGGGCCAGGTGGGCCGCAGCTGCTCGCGTTTCGGACGGGGTTTGCAACATGGCGAAGGATCGTGCGCTTTGTCGCTGTTGTTTCTCTGCAGGTCTGCTAGCTACTCGCCTGTTGCCCCGCAACCGTGCCGGATTTCGTGCTTGTTCGTCTTCACCGCTGCCGGTTAGTGGCGTGGGGGCTGCTGGCCTGGCATGAATAAAGGCGGTGGTCCTAGGACCTTTCTTGTGCGAAGATGGAGACCTTCCTGAAGTAAGTCCATCTTGATCTGGTCGGAGTGGTGTGTTCCGGAAAGCTCCACCGGCGGATGTAACAACGCTTTTTTTTTGCCTGAAGTTCGCTAGATCGGTGGTATTCGGTCGGATGCACCCATGTTTTTATTCCAGCCGATTGGTTCTGGAGGGAGCATCACAAAGTCCTGTTCTTTCTTGCCATATGGAAACATGCTCCATGGCGAATTTAGAGGCGGAGAATACCATGAGGGCTGGATTGGAGAACTTGCTATGGAGGTTCAAGTTTTTTAGCGCTGTTGAGGGGCTTGCTTGGTATTCTGGGTTTTGCAACAGCGGTATGCAAGAGGGGCAGCAATACAGGTGAAGTTCAGAATCTTACCTTTCAGGATGAAAATCCAAGGTCTAGCCTTAACTGGTTGTGCCTGACAAAGATCTTGTTAAAGACATTGTTTTGAAAGCGGGGACTATCTTCAGGATGAAAACCTAAAATCTTCTGATCGAGCGACGATGGTGTTTGTGCACTGTTACCTTCGTGGAGGCGTCTCTTTTGGAGAGTCTGGAGTTCAGTTGTTATCTTGGCGGTGGATGTACCGTTGTTGTTAGGGCTGGAATACAGACTTTTCTTTTATGTAATTCTTCTTTCTTTTTTTGGCTGTGTGTATTTGTAATGCTATTGGAGTATTACATTGTTGCAGAGGCTGGATGTAATTGATATCTTCTTGATATTAATATATACTCCTTATCGAAAAAATTTATTGATGTTTGGGCGTCAACATCTCGAGATGCTCTAAGACGGACGACTCTGTTACACTAGTATGTTAACAACAACAAACAGTAATGTACGCCGAACGCTAGTTGCGTGCCGTGTCGAAGCAAGTACTAACTTAGTAAGCAAGATGTTAGTCATTAGTCTCCGGTTTCAGTTTCCATTTCTGGGTCCCAACGTCCCATGTTTCTTCTACACGAAAGCTCGGGCAGATGAAGCGTGCGATGGTCATGGTGCCTAGCCGCCGGCCACTACATTAGGTGGCCTCTGGTTTAGCGTCTTCTAACTTCCACCGCTTCCAGTATGATCTTAGAGCATGTCTAAGAAACCTCTTATTTTTCTACTCCTTAAAACGCAGTAGAGAGTCCTGTATTCACTTTTTACCGATCAAAAACTCGTCCGAGCTAGCAGACCCCGTATCCCCACCCCGTAAAATAGGAATATTCTGTTTTACGGGGTGAGGATACGAGATCTGCTAGCTCGGACGAGTTTCCAACCCATCAAAACAGGGTTTTTGCAAATTAGATATTAGAACCAACACAATATTCACATTGAATAAAAGTTGTAAATCACACAATAATCGTCATAATTATTAAAATAATGTTTTTCGGAACTGCCAACAAATGTTCTAATGGAAGAATTAAACAAATAACAAATATTCCCGCGGTCAAACAATCAAGATAAATTTTTCACACATATAACAATAGGAAATGAATGTAAAAACTCATTGGCCATGCAACTGCCAGTGGAATGCGGCGGAATACTCACCGGCGAAAACGGCGGAGAAGACCGCGATGGGGGTGCAGCGGAGGGTGCGGAGAGACGCAGATCTCCGGCAGGGGTGCGGCGGGCGTGGACGCAGCGCGGCTCGGCGGGCGGCGGAGGCGGCCGAATCTGAAGGTTTCCGGCGGCGGCGCGCGGCTGGCTGTGGCGGCGCTGGCTAAAATGGGATGCTGGGTTTGCCCTGTATTCCCCTTCCCTACCCGCACAAGTAGGGGGCGAAGAGCCACCCTGTAATCAAAACTGGGAAAAATCGACGCGGGGTCATTTTTACGGGGCCTGCTAGACGGCCGGGTAGAACCCAACCCCGTATTTCGGCGGTTATTATACGGGTTTGATCCTTTTAAAGGATCTGTTAGACATGCTCTTAGTTGGGTTGTAAAGTAATATCCTCTGTGATATCCAACAGGAGTTGACTTCCTGTTTGGTGTCTAATTAGTTAGTGGTCCGCATTGGCAAGTTAACGATTCTTGCAAGGCAAGGAATAAGGAACCATCCAGGTAAAAACACAGGGAGTAACCAACTGCGTTATCATCGCATCCGAAGCTCAAGATGGTTAAGTAGCGTAGGAAAAACGGTGGCCGATCATAAACCGACGGCCCGACCAAAAGCACAGCCGCAGGCAGGGCGGCAGTTCCGTCGCCCTCACGGGGGTCAGAAAGTGAAACCGAAGTCACGCCCCGGCGGCGGGGAAGAACGGCCGCCTAGACCTTGACCTCGAGGGTTTCAACGGCGACGGCCGCTCTTCTCACGGGCGCTTCTAGCTGTGCCCTGAACAGTGGTCAGTCGATATATAGATACGTCGTCGTACCATACGTGCATGTTCTGAAGCGATGGATTTGTCGCTGGCGTACTGCGGCAAATATGGCAGCTTCGAGGACTTCAACGTCGTAACTGGGTACCGGTTTGGACTTTGCTCCAGTTTGAACTTTGGACAAGAAGGGTTTAATCTCTGGAATACCCAATATGTGATGGCCTCATCTAGACGCCACCGGTCTCCTGCGGCCATATGCAGTGACAAGTGTGACATACACCCTTACATATGAGTCGGCTGCTTTCCTTAATTTATTCTGAATCTCAACTAATTATTACAACTTGATCGAGACATGTGAACGAGTTAGTCTTCGGATAAGAGAAAATCTTCTTCAAAACAAGAACAATGAAACGGAAATAAAGCACAGTGACCCACAAATGCGACCAAAATCTTCTTGTATTACCTTATTGTAGATAGATTTTATATGGTTTTCAAAATAACTCTTTGCTAGTTAGCCGTATTTTCTTTAAAAAAAATCCAGTGGTTAAACAGAATTACATTACAATTAAGACGCCTATGAGGCTATGACCATCTTGATCAGAAGACTAACCAAGTAAGCAAAGCAAAACGAAAAACAAACTGTGACAGAACTTTCAACACATCACTTCAGATCGCAACAACCTCGTCCAAATCCACTCCAAGAATAAACAAGGAAACTTTTCAAACCTTCCGAACCACTGGAACTCTCTGGAGAGTCGACCATCCAATCTTCATAAACCCCTATCAACCATTCGACCTTCAAATGAATCCCTGATCTGATCACTGATCACCACCTTTCCCCCGCACGACTCTACCACCATTATTTCCCTCGTGCCACACGCCACACAGACCCGTCCTCCTCGCAGCAATAGTAGCCATGGGCACGCTCGTCGGCCACGTCGCGCCGGGTGCGGGCTTCCTCCTCATCGGGCTATGGCAGCTGTTCAACCACATCCGCTTGTTCTCCCTGCGTCCCAGCTCCTACGCGGCGCCGGTATGGTTCCCCGCGCGGGGCGTCCGCCACCTCGAGCTCATCCTCGTCATCGTCGGCACAGCGGCGTCCATCCTGATGGAGCTCGTCATCGGCCCCGCGAAGCACCAGCCGTTCGACGACGACGGCACCATCCCCTCGGACCACCTCCACAACTTCGAGCACGCCTCCATCTCGCTCGCGCTTCTCGTCTTCGCCGCGGTCACCATCCACCTGGACAGGGTCCGTGCGCCGATGCGGGACGCCATGTCGCAGCTGGTCGCCGCGGCGGCGTTCGCGCAGCAGCTTCTCATCTTCCACCTCCACTCCGCGGACCACATGGGCGTGGAGGGGCAGTTCCACTGGCTGCTGCAGGGTGTCATCGCTGTCACGCTCGCCACCACGCTGCTGGGGATCCCCTGCCCACGGAGCTTCGCGGTGAGCCTGGTCCGGTCGGCCAGCCTCGTGTTCCAGGGCGTCTGGTTCGTCGTCATGGGCGTCATGCTCTGGACGCCGGGGCTGGTCCCCAAGGGATGCTTCCTCAACTTCGAGGAAGGCCACGAGGTGGTCCGGTGCCGCACTGACGAGGCGCTCCACCGCGCCAAGTCGCTGGTCAACCTGCAGTTCAGCTGGTACCTGACGGCAACCGTGGTGTTCGTCGTGGCGTTCTACCTCCAGGTCAGCAGGATGTATCCCGAGGAGCCGCAGTACTTGCCGCTGGTGAAGGGAAGGCACGACCACAGCGACATGGATGCTCGATTCAGCATTGGGGACGATCACGAGGACGATGAAGACGAGGACGACCTCGAGGCCGTGAAGCGTAGTAACGGGTACGTGGTCAGCGGCACAAAGCCAATGGAGCTTGAAAGGTGATTGGAGCCGTAATGCCGTATGAAAGGAGGAAGCGGTTAAGATTCATGCATGGTTGTGTAATTCAATGCATATCCAGTACTAGAATTTGTGAAGTGCAAACTGTACAGTTCTTTTACTTTCACGGTTTGGTTTTCAGTGGTATGAATTAGTGTGAGTTGCCTGGCCCGTAAATGCGGGTAAAGTTTGGGCTTGGTCTCCTTAGTTTGTTTTGTGAATTAGGACGAGTTTATTTGAGAAACTAAAAGTGTTGTCCTGATAATGGATTCAAGGTTTACTTGTGTTGTGCAGTACTTTTTTTTGGTACGTAACTACAAACTTTTGTCCATGAACATCTCCGCTTACAACAACAATATCAATTTTTTTTCCTAAATAAGTTTGAATAGGTTAGATATGAAACCTAACAGAAATAAAAGGAAACTAAAACAAAAAGGAGAAAGGAAAAAGAGAATAAACTAAGGATGCGATTGTTTTTTTTTCTTTTTTGAAACACGGAGCGCCCCGAAGGGCGAAGAAGCTTCCATTCATTCCAGTCGGTGGGTGTACAAATAATTACAAAGGACCCCATAAGAAAGGAAAATTACACATAGGCCCCTGATATTTGCAGAAAAGACCTTACTAACAAATATGAAAAAGCGATCAAGTCCTTCTCTTTCCCCACCGATGAGCAGGAGGCCTGCAATGTCGCCGTCGTACTCTAAAGCGGGGACTACACCACTTGCGTCAGAGCCGGCGATGGATGCGACCGCAGACCTCAAGGGCCTCCGAAGGAGGTTGAAAGAACGCCGAACTTCACCGGCTTGGATGACGAACGGCTTGGACGCCGTCGATGTGTTGCTCGAAAGAGACGCTTCTGTAGAACTCCGACACCACCTCCTCATCACCGTCTCCTTGCGCTCTCCCAGATCTGTCGCCTCCATGACGCTTGGAACCAGGGATAAAAGCAAAGGAGCAAGGCTCGAAGAAGCAGCACAGGCATACCAAATCCACGCCAGAGAAATTGGCCCGCCGTCAAACCCAAAGAACCTGCCACGGACTCGGGGAGGCAGGCGTAGTTGATGGCAGATTCGGGAGACCCACAGGAGCTTATTGCAGCAGCCATCTTCAGATCTTCGGCTTCCTCTGCCCTTCCACCATGGATGAGATCGGAAGATCCAGAGATCTATGATTTGGTTGCTGCTCCAGCACAACCAAACCAGATGACGAGGAAGGAAGAAGACGGGCTTATTGTCGGAGATGCCGCACCGCCTCCTCTCCGCCTGCCACCCCTCCTGCAACCAGAGAGGAGCAACGTCGAGGAAGAAGATGAGGACGGGCTGGATCTGGCCCTGGAGATCCAGCCTCCTACTCCCAAACTCCACCAGGGTAAACAGCAACAAACTTGTGGACGGACATAAAATGTGTAGATGTACATGGAAAATTTTATTTTAGAATTTTTTTTAACACTTATAAATGTAGATTCACATAACGGGAGCAAATACTCCTATGAGCCAAAGTGAATATCCCTTCATAGTTGGCTTGTGGATGGAGAGGAGAGTTGTACCTTTTTTTCAGTGAGTATTTTGTTGGACCTAGAACCTTGTGGTAAATGACTTCTTTAGGCGTGGCAGTCACTGACAGGTGCTTCTTTCGTTGCCGTCTTTTCACAGTGACCTCTGAGTTCCAGTCCCTCGGGTCGATGGCTGGTGTTTCATAGCATCTCTCCACTTCATTGATCTGCAAAATCAATCGAATAGTACGGCCGCTCTAACCAACAGCCCAAGCACAGAATATGGTTTATACATAGAAGAGACTGATGCGAATCAACATAACATTTCATATTAGTTTTAGTGTGGATCCACATGATAAACAAAAGGAAAAGGACTGATAGGAAATTGGGCAAGACCACAGAAGTTCTCCTTGATTTTGCCTAAGAGAAGAATAATCAGTATGCAAATAAAGATGACATCGTGAACACTACGCCAAAGCCTTAGTCAAGGACTCAAGGTACCAGGAACCAGGCGATATTCTGCTGGTGGTGCAAGGAAGCCAGTGAACCATTCAACACAAAAGAGCAGCTCATGTGAACTAACACATTGGAAGAGGAAATCTACAATTAAGAGGAGCAATGCATTGCTCCGTCCTCCTCCATGTGAAGCAGAAAAAGCGCCAGCAACATGCCAACAATCCAACAGTACAGCTACCACTACCGTCAGTGAGTCACGATGTGGTGCACACTCTAGTTCAGGTAGCTGGAGTGACAGACCGCATCAAGCCGAAATAAAATAGAACAGACAATTTAGTTGATTCTGCGGCGGTGCTGGCTGGTATCTCCGGCGTGTCGTCCAACACTCCATTCGAGCGATTGCTCGAAGATTCCAGTGGCTGTTTTAAGCATGAGGCTTTGTATCTGTTTGATGCAATAAAAGCAAATTATACGCTGATTGTGTTATTTACATGTATACATTATACATCAAGGACTATGATAAGGTGCCTTAAGAAATTCGGTAGAAGAATTACTTGTTTTGTTGATAGACCTATATTTTCCATGTCCAAAAGCTGCAAAGTGACATTGTGTTAGAAGGAGACGAATTAAAGTGATCTTCACCATCAGGTTTAAGTATTTCATAGGTGCAGATATCTTACCGATTTGAATGGTCTAGGCGAATCCTTCCGGAGCTCAACAATGTACTCTGCTCTCTTTTCACCAATTCCCTGCGAAAAAATGTAAACATTAGTCTGAAAAAACAGGCTGCTACACCATCTATTAGATTATTATGATACATCAGGACCATACTTTCACTTTCTGTAGCTCTTCCCTGCATCCATGGATAAGCAAAGCGAATAATAAGAAAGGGTACAATAAGCCCAATATGTTAGGCAGAGTGCCAATCTTGCTACATAAAGTAACTACACAAAAACTTTGGAGAGTTCAAACTTACTTGCTTGCAACATTTAAGAACTCAAGGTATTGTTGAATATAAGATTCCTGCATAAAACAGTGACATTTAGAGATCGGTACTCAGCTACAGCTGGTTGCTGTTGTATGAAATAGGAGGAAAATCATGCAGACCATCAGGTCAGATCCGTGTGCATTGAGTTTATCAAGAGGTGTAGCACTTGAAATCATCCCAGCTATGTTACATGCTCCTATTGGAGTTTTGGGCTCCAGTGAAGGGGGGCAATCGAGATCTTCATATGTCTGCTGTCTGAGAATCACCATGTTGGGAGAAATGGGAGAAAGAGCTTTGCTAATGGGTGATTCAAACTTGTCCTCTTTGCATGGAGTTGATGAAGGAGGCACCACTGCATAAAACATGGTATAGTCCTAAGACCCTCTCATATGTAAACATAGGTCAAGTTCCAAAGTTTGCTATAAGTATATTGCAAGTAGATTATTTATGATTAGTTTCCATTGAACTATCTTTTGTCAATTAACCAGTTTCCTTTCTGCTTCTGCACGAGTTGCGAACCTTGGTCTAGTGAGAACTGATGCAAGTCTGTTTTTGGTTTAAATTTCAGTCTGTGTTGTCTATATTTATCATTTTATTTCAAATACAACAACATGAAAATATTATGCATGGTCATTAGAGTTTTCCTTTCTATTCCTTGGCTTGTAGATTCAGAAATTTATCTTCAGTACAAATATATAACTCTTCTGCATGTTTCAGAATACATACCTTTCTTAATTGCCTTCACTGCATCTTGTGAGCTCAGTCTTGTTCTATTTTTTGCTGGAGTATGGTCTACTGAATCAAATAGCATCCTGTGGAAGCAAGATAAAGTGCTAAGAATTATGGATAATGCCATGGGGTTTATGTAGACTTGTACAGTTGTACTTACTTTTTTATGTTCTCATCATATTGGTTCATTACTTTAACTCTACTAAAAACCCTTGCAGATGCCGTTTGTTTGATATGGCCTGAACGACCAGCCAGATTTACTGTGTGGAGTGCCTCATGGTATTCCGTTGGATTCTGCGGCAAACAAAATGCAATTAGCAAGGATCTATAATCTGTGTGATGAGACGTCTAGAGCTGAAACTCACAAGGCAAGCTATCATCACAGCACGGCTATTGCCTCCTAGAGAATCTTGTAGTATGCGGGTCAATTTACTATCTCTATAAGGTATCCGTGACTCGTTATTCTTTAGAGCTGAAATGACATTGGACAGTACAAACAGCGAAGAACGAATCCCTTCATTGCAAGTCTTGTCCTCGTTTCCTGGAATGAACAAACAACGCATCAGCATGGCCTTAAAATGGAAGCACGTACAAGAGTTAATTGGTTCTATCAACTTCCCTCCTTTTCGAAAGGAAAAAAAATGTCATATGCAACTCACTGGAGGGAGTCCTACGTACCAGCCAGGTCAATGAGGTTAAGCTTCCCTGTGACAGCATCATTATTGACCCTGATGGAGAGCACAGCGTGGCTCCTACTCGAGACGTCGTTCAGGTCTGTGTGGGACACATTCCTCCGCTGCTCACCTTTCGAGTAGACTTGCTGAAATTCCTCCATGGAACGCACAGGGACCTTTGTAACCATCAAAAGACAACTGTAAGTACATCGGCCACAGAGGCCATATTCCAGCAAACAAATTCAAAAATATCCAAACCCGAGAGCATTACCCAAGCCAAGCCCTTTAGCTGCAGGTTACCATCTTGATCATCTAAGGCCATTATCTCAGTGTCCTTGGGCTCAAGCAGGTCATAGCACCGCCCAGACCTTTGGCACCGCCCCATGTACACCTCATAGTAGGAGATCTCCACGGAGCACAATGTGTTGGCGCTGAGCTTCACGATGGTTGACACCGCCAAGGGGATGAGCCCTGGTAGATCCTCCGTTCCCTGTGCAGCAAATGGTTTCAGCATTACAGGCTGAACAATTCTTCAAACACGTCGCGGGCTGACGCCAAGAAAGGAATCCGCACCTGCATCGTGTAGGTCTTGCCGCTGCCGGTGGCACCACAGGCGAAGACCGTCGCGTTGACACCCTCGAAGATCCCCGGGATCACGGCGCTGATCTCCTTGTCAAATATGTCGCGGACCCGATCCTCATGGCCGAAGAAGGCGTCCAGCTTGTAGCACTCGCTACGGCTGCAGAGTTCAGGAATGAATGCGTGCACAAACTGAGGAAAACAAGGAAGCAAGGGTACTATTTTGCTTCGTAGATTTTGTTCTTCAAAATCACCTCTATAGTTAAGGCTCAGTTCGGAACTGTATACCTGGTGCGCGGGTCCTTGAGCTGGACGGTAACCTCGCTGCCGGAGCGGCCGCCGATGACGGTGACGCAGGGCGGCGCCGCCGCCGAGCCGGCCTCCAACGGGAGGAACGGGCGCAACCGCAGCACGACACGCACCCGCTGAGAGGAGGCGGGGCCGGCAGCTGCGGCGCTCGCCATCGGATGGAGATTAACGCAGCAGGTGCGCGGAGGACAGTGGAGGGAGGACGACGGTGAGCGCGCGTGTGGAGCAGGGCGGCGCGAAGGGCGCAGGGGCTGCTCGAAGCTTTGGAGCTCCCGCTTTGAATTTTGAATACTTGTGGCGGCACGGTGACTCCGCGAGATGCAGTGGATACTGGATAGCCGCTGGAGGTAGTATAATGAAATTATACGGCTTAGAGCATGTCTAACAAATCCCTTACTTTTCTGCTCGTAAAATGCGAGTATTTCGCTCTGTATAAAAAAAAATGCTTCTAGATAGATCGTTCCGTCTAGCAGACCCCATATTTCACCCCGTAAATTTGTAAATTTAAAACCCTGAAAAACTTGTTCATAGATAGTCGATCATACATACGGATCAACATATATACATGCTGAATTGCGCGATCCTAAATGGATCGCGACTTCTAGTCGGAGAGGTCGACGATGTATGCGTTCGCCTCCGCCTCCCGCGCCTGCGCCTCCTTCACGGTGGCGATGGCCGCCGCCTTCTCTTCTTCCTCCGCCCTCTTCTTGTCGGCGTCGTCCTTGAGGGATGCTGCTATCGCCTGCAAGAAGAGGGGGTCTTCCTCCTCCTCCTCCTCCTCCTCTTCCTCCTCGCCGGCGAGCGGAGCTCCTCCGCCGCTGGTGCTCCCGATGTGCGCGTCCCATGCCGCCTTCGCCCGGCGGTTCCGCTCCCACTCGGGGCCGCTCATCGGCTTGAGCGGCGAATCCTCCTTGTACCAGAGCCCGCCCGGCGCGAACTCACGGAGCTTCGGCGGGACGTACATGTAGGATAACGTTGCATAGAAAACAAAAAATTTCCTACCGCGAACACGCAATCCAAGCCAAGATGCAATCTAGAAGACGGTAGCAACGAGGGGGTATCGAGTCTCACCCTTGAAGAGATTCCAAAGCCTACAAGATGAGGCTCTTGTTGCTGCGGTAGACGATCACTTGCCGCTTGCAAAAGCGCGTAGAAGATCTTGATCACGATCGGTTCCGGCGCCACGAACGGGCAGCACCTCCGTGCTCGGTCACACGTTCGGTTGTTGATGAAGACGACGTCCACCTCCCCGTTCCAACGGGCAGCGGAAGTAGTAGCTCCTCTTGAATCCGACAGCACGACGGCGTGGTGTCGGTGGCGGTGAAGAAGTCCGGCGGAGCTTCGCTAAGCTACGCGAGAGATATGGAGGAGAGGGGGGCGGCTAGGGTTTGGGAGGGGGTGGCCGGCCACTTCAATGGGGCGGCCAGCTTGTAGTCTTGGGGTGGCCGGCCCCCTCCCTTGGCCCCTCATTATATAGGTGGATCCCCAAGGGTTGGTGTCCAAGTCTTCGAATAAGACCCGAACCAAAAACCTTCCATAAGAGATGAAACCTAGCCCAACTAGGACTCCCACCCAAAGGTGGGATTTCCACCTCCCATGTGGGGGGTGGCCGACCCCCTAAGGGGGAGTCCACTTGGGACTCCTCCCCACCTAGGGCTGGCCGGCCATGGAGGTGGAGTCCCATGTGGACTCCACCTTCTTTGGTGGTTTCTTCCGGACTTTTCTAGAACCTTCTAGAACCTTCCATAGAACCTTCCGCGACATTTTAATTCATAAAATGACATCCTATATATGAATCTTATTCTCCGGACCATTCCGGAACTCCTCGTGATGTCCGGGATCTCATCCGGGACTCCGAACAAATATTCGAACTCCATTCCATATTCAAGTACTACCATTTCAACATCCAACTTTAAGTGTGTCACCCTACGGTTCGTGAACTATGCGGACATGGTTGAGTACTTACTCCGACCAATAACCAATAGCGGGATCCGGAGATCCATAATGGCTCCCACATATTCAACGATGACTTTAGTGATCGAATGAACCATTCACATACATTACCAATTCCCTTTGTCTCGCGATATTTTACTTGTCCGAGGTTTGATCTTCGGTATCACTCTATACCTTGTTCAACCTCGTCTCTGATAAGTACTCTTTACTCGTACCGTGGTATGTGGTCTCTTATGAACTCATTCATATGCTTGCAAGACATTAGACGACATTCCACCGAGAGGGCCCGAGTATATCTATCCGTCATCGGGATGGACAAATCCCACTTTGTTGATCCATATGCCTCAACTCATACTTTCCGGATACTTAATCCCACCTTTATAGCCACCCATTTACGCAGTGGTGTTTGGTGTAATCAAAGTACCTTTCCGGTATAAGTGATTTACATGATCTCATGGTCATAAGGACTAGGTAACTATGTATCGAAAGCTTATAGCAAATAACTTAATGACGAGATCTTATGCTACGCTTAATTGGGTGTGTCCATTACATCATTCACACAATGACATAACCTTGTTATTAATAACATCCAATGTTCATGATTATGAAACTAATCATCCATTAATCAACAAGCTAGTTTAAGAGGCATACTAGGGACTTCTTGTTTGTCTACATATCACACATGTACTAATGTTTCGGTTAATACAATTCTAGCATGATATATAAACATTTATCATAAACATAAAGATATAAATAATAACCACTTTATTATTGCCTCTAGGGCATATCTCCTTCGATCTCCCACTTGCACTAGAGTCAATAATCTAGATTACATTGTAATATACCTAACACCCATGGCATTACGGTGTTGGTCATGCTTTGCCCTAGGGAGAGCTTTAGTCAACGGATCCGCTACATTCGGATCGGTGTGTACTTTGCAAATCTTTACTTCTCCATCTTCGATGTACTCGCGAATCGAGTGGTAACGCAGCTTGATATGCTTCGGCCTCTTGTGTGACCTTGGTTCTTGTGCATTGGCGATGGCACCCATGTTATCACGGTAAATGATTAATGGGTCCAATGCACTAGGAACCACACCGAGCTCTACAATGAACCTCTTCATCCATACCGCTTCGATGAAGCCTCCGAAGCCGCTATGTACTCGATTACGTTGAAGACTTCGCCACCGTGCACTGCTTCGAACTTGCCCGACTACTTGCAGCACCATTCAATATAAACACGTACCCGGATTGTGACTTAGAGTCATCGGGATCGGTGTTCCAACTTGCATCGGTGTAACCGTTTACAACGAGCTCTTGGTCACCTCCATAACAAAGAAACATATCCTTAGTTCTTTTCAAGTACTTCGGGATATTCTTGACCGCTGTCCAGTGCTCCATTCCTGGATCACTTTGATATCTGCTAGTCAAACTAACGAGCATGTGCTATATCTGGTCTAGTACATAGCATGTCATACATGATAGATCCTCTCTGCCGAGGCATAGGGGATATTACTCATCCTTTCTCTTTCTTCTGCCGTAGCCGGTCCTTGAGTCTTGCTCAATACCTTGCACAGTAACATAGGTAAGAACCCTTTCTTACTTTCGTCCATTCTAAACTTCTTTAGAATCTTGTCCAGCTATGTACTCTGTGATAGCCCTATTATGCGTCTTGATCTATCTCTATAAATTTTGATGCCTAATATATATGATGCTTCACCAAGGTCTTTCATTGAAAAACTATTATTCAAATAACCTTTAACAACTGCTTAATAGTTCTATATCATTCCCGATTAATAATATGTCATCTACATATAATATCGGGAATGCTACGGAGCTCCCACTCACTTTCTTGTAAATACAGGCCTCTCCATGACACTTGTATAAACCCGAAGTCTTTGATCACCTTATCAAAGCGTCGGTTCCAACTTCTTGATGCTTGCTTCGGTCCATAGATTGAACGCTGAAGTTTGCATACTTTGTCGGCATTTTTAGGATCGACAAAACCTTTGGGTTGTACCATATACAACTCTTCCTCAATGTCTCCATTAAGGAACGCCGTTTTGACATCCATCCGCCAAATCTCATAATCGAAAAATGCAGCTATTGCTAACAAAATCCTCACAGATTTTAGCTTCGCTACGAGTGAGAAAGTCTCATCGTAGTCAACTCCTTGAATTTGTCGGAAACCCTTTGCGACAAGTCGAGCTTTATAGACGGTAATATTACCATTAGCATCTGTTTTTCTTTTGAAGATCCATTTATTCTCGACGGCCTTTCGGCTATCGGGTAAGTCTACCAAAGTCCATACTTTGTTATCATACATGGATCCCATTTCGGATTTCATGGCTTCTTGCCATTTGTTGGAATCTGGGCTCATCATCGCTTCTTCATACGTCGCGGGGTCCTCATCATTGTTATCCACAATCATGACATTTAGACAAGGATCATACCAATCGGGAGTGGCACGTTCCCTTGTCGATCTGCGAGGTTCGGTGGTTTCCTCGTTCGAAGTTTCATGATCATTATCATTAGCTTCCTCTCGTTGCCGGTGTAGGCGGTACAGTACTACTTCCGATCTTGCGCTACTACGATCAACGAGTATAGATTCATCAATCTCATCGAGTTCTACTTTTCTTCCAGTCACTTCTTTAGTGAGAAATTCTTTCTCAAGAAAGGTTCCGTTCTTAGCAACAAAGATTTTGCCTTCGGATTTGTGATAGAAAGTGTACCCTATAGTTTCCTTAGGGTATCCTATGAAGACGCATTTCTCCGCTTTGGGTTCTAGCTTGTCCGGTTGTAACTTCTTTACATAGGCTTCGCAACCCCAAACTTTCAGGAACGACTGACTTAGGTTTCTTATTAAACCATAATTCATACGGTGTCGTTTCTACGGATTTTGATGGTGCTCTATTTAAAGTGAATGCGGTCTGTCTCTAATGCATAACTCCAAAATGATAACGGCAAATCGGTAAGAGACATCATACTACGAACCATATCTAAGAGAGTTCGATTACGACGTTCGGACACACCGTTTCGTTGAGGTGTTCCCGGCGGTGTCAATTGTGAAAGTATTCCGCATTTCTTTAAATGCATGCCAAACTCATAACTCGGATATTCACCTCCACGATCGGATCGTAGAAATTTGATCTTCTTGTTACGTTGATTTTCTACTTCACTTTGAAATTCCTTAAACTTCTCGAAAGTTACGGATTTATGTTTCATGAAATAGATATACCCATATCTACTCAGATCATCTGTGAAGGTTAGAACATAACGATAACCACCGCGCGATGCTACGCTCATTGGTCCACATACATCGGTATGTATGATTTCCAATAAGTCAATAGCTCGCTCCATCATACCAGAAAATGGAGTCTTTGTCATTTTTCCCATTAGACATGCTTCGCATCTACCAAGTGACTCAAAGTCAAGTGATTCAAGTAATCCATCAGTATGGAGTTTCTTCATGCGTTTCACTCCAATATGACCAAGACGACAGTGCCACATATAAGTAGAGTTATCATTTAATTTAATTCGCTTAGCATCAATGTTATGTATATGCGTATCACTACTATCGAGATCTAACAGAAATAAGCCATTCTTTTGTGGTGCTCGACCATAAAAGATATTATTCATAAAAATAGAACAACCATTATTCTCAGACTTGAATGAATAACCGTCTTGCATTAAACAAGATCCAGATATAATGTTCATGCTCAACGCGGGTACAAAATAACAATTATTTAGGCTTAAAACTAAGTGTGTCACCCTACGGTTCGTGAACTATGCGGACATGGTTGAGTACTTACTCCGACCAATAACCAATAGCGGGATCTGGAGATCCATAATGGCTCCCACATATTCAACGATGACTTTAGTGATCGAATGAACCATTCACATACATTACCAATTCCCTTTGTCTCGCGATATTTTACTTGTCCGAGGTTTGATCTTCGGTATCACTCTATACCTTGTTCAACCTCGTCTCCGACAAGTACTCTTTACTCGTACCGTGGTATGTGGTCTCTTATGAACTCATTCATATGCTTGCAAGACATTAGACGACATTCCACCGAGAGGGCCCGAGTATATCTATCGCGTCATCGGGATGGACAAATCCCATTGTTGATCCATATGACTCAACTCATACTTTCAGGATACTTAATCCCACCTTTATAGCCACCCATTTACGCAGTGGTGTTTGGTGTAATCAAAGTACCTTTCCGGTATAAGTGATTTACATGATCTCATGGTCATAAGGACTAGGTAACTATGTATCGAAAGCTTATAGCAAATAACTTAATGACGAGATCTTATGCTACGCTTAATTGGGTGTGTCCATTACATCATTCACACAATGACATAACCTTGTTATTAATAACATCCAATGTTCATGATTATGAAACTAATCATCCATTAATCAACAAGCTAGTTTAAGAGGCATACTAGGGACTTCTTGTTTGTCTACATATCACACATGTACTAATGTTTCGGTTAATACAATTCTAGCATGATATATAAACATTTATCATAAACATAAAGATATAAATAATAACCACTTTATTATTGCCTCTAGGGCATATCTCCTTCAGTACAGGGCGCCGGCGTACCTGCACGCCGCACGGCGGCTCCCAGCGGCGGATCGCTTGCATTGGAGACGCCACGCCTCCTCGACGGTGTCCGGCGAGCGAGATCGCTTCGATCCGCTCGCCGGTGACGCGGTACTGCTTTGGCGTGCATACATCCCGACCGGCGGTTGAAATGCGGAACTAGGGTGCGCGGGATTTCTCGCCGGAGCTAACTGGGGAGGCGGCGGCGCACGGCGGAGCTAGGGTTGCGAGTGAGGGGTTAACCCCTCACTCGCACCTTCGCTCGGTATAAGTAGGGGGCGGCGGTGCGGATTTCCTGGGCCCCGTATTCCGCCGAAACGGGCCGGCCTGAATACGGGGCCTGCTAAACGGCCCAAACCGCGCCTGCCCCGTATCCCGCCGGAATTTTACGGGGTGGGCGGGTCTTAAGGGGCCTGTTAGACATGCTCTTAGGCATCTCCAACGCGGCGATCCATCCCGCGTCCGCGCGTCCGGATGGGTCCAGCCGGACAAATACGCGGCCCAACGCGGCGACGCACCGCAAATGCGGATGGCCGCGGCGTCTGGAACGACGCAAACCCGGCCAATCTGGGCCAGGTTTGCGTGGCCGCGGATGGCACGCGGCATCCTCGCGTGTCCGCCTGGTCCGCTTGGCTGGCCCAGCTGTCGGTGCCCCAGTCCTATTAAATGTTACTGGGGGAGGGGGACTGTCCCTATCCAGTCCCCACTCTCCACTCCGGCCACACGCACGCACGACCTCCATGGCCCCGAAGCGGGAGTTCCTCCCGTCCGCGAACGACCACGAGGCCGGCAGCAGCCGGCGAATCGCGCCGGCGGCGTTCGAGATGGGGCCGCGGCTCCTCCCATCCGCGACCGGATCTACGTCACCGTAGCGGTAGCGCAGATGTTCTGGGATGCCGGCGTCCCAATGCCATGGGGGGACGTGCACCTCCCCCAGGGCTGGCACCTGAGCCCAGATCGGGTTCCGGTGCCGCCGATCCCGGGCTCCGGCCGCGCCCGCATCGCGGAGATTCGGAGGCGCCGCGCGCAGCTGCCGGCGGACTTCCGGGAGCACCCCGCATACGGCGACACAAGTCCCAACTGGGACTTGTGGTTCGAGGTGGAGCACGATGCCCGTCGGTGCATGTGCTTCACGTCGGCAACGGCGCGGCCTCGCGCGCAGCCGCGCACGCCTGCTAGGCGGGCTGGCCGCCGCCCCGGCGGCCTCTACATCAACGAGGCCGCGGCGGCGCCACAGCCCCAACCCCAGCCCCAGCCGCAGCTCGAGCCCCAGGAGGAGGACGACCCCGAGCTGCAGGCGGTGCTCGCGGCGTCCCGCGAGCTCAGCGACCTCGAGGAGCTGGCCAAATGGCCGCACCTCACCGAGACGCTGCGCGCCTCCGCACTGGAGGAGATGGCCAGGAAGGCCCAGGAGGACGCCCAGGCGGAGGCCTGGGCCTTCCTTGAGATGGCTCACCGGGAGGAGGAGGAGCGCCGGGCCGCGCTCCGGTAGGAGGCGGAGCTGCAGGTTGTTGGAGATATGCCCAAGAGGCAATAATAAAATGGTTATTATAATATATCTTTGTGTTTATGATAAATGTTTGCATACCATGCTATAATTGTATTAACCGAAACATTGATACATGTGTGTTATGTAAACAACAAGGAGTCCCTAGTAAACCTCTTGTATAACTAGCTTGTTGATTAATAGATGATCATGGCTTCATGATCATGAAGATTGGATGTTATTAATAACAAGGTTATGTCATTAGGTGAATGGTATAATGGACACACCCAAATAAGCGTAGCATAAGATCACATCATTAAGTTCAGTTTGCTATAAGCTTTCGATACATAGTTACCTAGTCCTTCGACCATGAGATCATGTAAATCACTTATACCGGAAGGGTACTTTGATTACATCAAACGCCACTGCGTAAATGGGTGGTTATAAAGGTGGGATTAAGTATTCGGAAAGTATGAGTTGAGGCATATGGATCAAGAGTGGGATTTGTCCATCCCGATGATGGATAGATATACTCTGGGCCCTCTCGGTGGAATGTCGTCTGATTAGCTTGCAAGCATGTGAATGGTTCACAAGAGATGATATGCCACGGTAAGAGTAAAGAGTACTTGTCAGACACGAGGTTGAACGAGGTATAGAGATACCGATGATCAAACCTCGGACAAGTAAAATATCGCGAGACAAAGGGAATCGGCATCGTATGTAAATGGTTCAGTCGATCACTAAGTTATCGTTGAATATGTGGGAGCCATTATGGATCTCCAGATCCCGCTATTGGTTATTGGTCGGAGAAGAGTCTCAACCATGTCTGCATAGTTCACGAACCGTATGGTGACACACTTAAGGTTTGATGTCATTTTAAGTAGATATGGAATATGGAATGGAGTTCGAACTTTTATTCGGAGTCTCGGATGGGATCCAGGACATCACGAGGAGGTCCGGAATGGTCCGGAGAATAAGATTCATATATAGGAAGTCACTTTCCAAGTTTGGAAATGATCCAGTGTATTTATGGAAGGTTGTTTCTAGAATCATCCGGAATAAATCATTATGGAAGGAGGAGTCCCGGAGGGACTCCACCAACCCTAACCAGCCAACCAAGTGGGAGGGTGGAGTCCATGGTGGACTCCACCTCCTTGGTCGGCCAACAAGGGGGGGAAGGGGAGAGTCCCTGTCCCTCTAGGTTTCGTTCATATGGCAGTTTTTGAATTGGGGTCTTATTCGAAGACTTTGGGCAAACCCTAGGGATTCCACCTACTACCTCCGTTCCAAGGAATAAGGTGCACACGTATTCCAAGAAGAACTTTGACCATAAAAATTGAGCAACAAAATCTTGATTATATTATATGTAATTAGTATCGTTGGATTCATATTGAATAATACTTTCTAATGATGCTAATTGCATACAAATAATCTTTATATATTTGAAGTTATTCTCGGTCAAACGAAAAGCACGTAAAACGAGGGTGCCTTATTCCTTGAATCGGAGGTAGTATATAATGAGGAGGAGAGGGAGGGGGCCGGCCACTCCAACCACAAGTTGGCCGCACCACCCAAGGGGCATTGGGGCCGGCGCCCTAGAGCCCCCCCTCTCCCAAACCCTAGTTTCTCCCTCCTCCTTCTTCTCCCGCAACGCTTACGGCGAAGCCCTGCCAGAGATCTCCACCACCACCGTCACCACGCCGTCGTGCTGGCGGGATTCCGAGGAGGATCTACTACATCCGCTGCCCGCTGGAACGGGGAGAAGGACGTCGTCATCAACACCGAACGTGTGACCGAGTACGGAGGTGCTGCCCGACTGTGGCACTGATGCGTGCAGTTGACACACGTCCGTTGGGAACCCCAAGAGGAAGGTGTGATGCGTACAGCAGAAAGTTTTCCCTCAGTATGAAACCAAGGTTATCGAACCAGTAGGAGTCAAGGAACACGTGAAGGTTGTTGGTGACGGAGTGTAGTGCGGCGCAACACCAGGGATTCCGGTGCCAACGTGGAACCTGCACAACACAATCAAAGTACTTTGCCCCAACGTAACAGTGAGGTTGTCAATCTCACCGGCTTGCTGTAAACAAAGGATTAACCGTATGGTGTGGAAAATGATGTTTGTTTGCGAAGAACGAGTAAAGAACAAGTATTGCGAGTAGATTGTATTTCAGATGTAAAAGAATGGACCGGGGTCCACAGTTCACTAGTGGTGTCTCTCCCATAAGATAAATAGCATGTTGGGTGAACAAATTACAGTTGGGCAATTGACAAATAGAGAGGGCATAACAATGCACATACATGTCACGATGAATACTATGAGATTTAATCAGGGCATTACGACAAAGTACATATACCGCTATCCAGCATGCATCTATGCCTAAAGAGTCCACCTTCGGGTTAGCATCCGCACCCCTTCCAGTATTAAGTTGCAAACAACAGACAATTGCATTAAGTATGGTGCGTAATGTAATCAACACAAATATCCTTAGACAAAGCATTGATGTTTTAGCCCTAGTGGCAACAAGCACATCCACAACCTTAGAACTTTATGTCACCGTCCCGGATTCAATGGAGGCATGAACCCACTATCGAGCATAAATACTCCCTCTTGGAGTTACAAGTATCAACTTGGCCGAGCCTCTACTAGCAACGGAGAGCATGCAAGAACATAAACAACATATATGATAGATTGATAATCAACTTGACATAGTATTCCATATTCATCGGATCCCAACAAACACAACATGTAGCATTACAAATAGATGATCTTGATCATGATAGGCAGCTCACAAGATCTAATATGATAGCACAATGAGGAGAAGACAACCATCTAGCTACTGCTATGGACCCATAGTACAGGGGTGAACTACTCACACATCAATCTGGAGGTGATCATGGCGATGAAGAGTCCTTCGGGAGATGATTCCCCTCTCCGGCAGGGTGCCGGAGGCGATCTCCTGAATCCCCCGAGATGGGATTGGCGGCGGCTGCGTCTCTGGAAGGTTTTCCGTATCGTGGCTCTCGGTACAGGGGCTTTCGCGACGAAGGCTATAAGTAGGCGGAAGGGTAGGGTTGGAGGCGGCGCGAGGGGCCCACACCATAGGGCAGCGCGAGCCCCCCTCTGGCCGCGCCGGCCTATGGTCTGGCCACCTCGTGGCCCCACTTCGTATTCCTTTCGGTCTTCTGGAAGCTTCGTGGAAAAATAAGACCCTGGGCGTTGATTTCGTCCAATTCCGAGAATATTTCCTTTGTAGGATTTCTGAAACCAAAAACAGCAGAAAACAACAAGCGGCTCTTCGGCATCTCGTCAATAGGTTAGCGCCGGAAAATGCATAATAATGACATAAAGTGTGTATAAAACATGTGAGTATCATCATAAAAGTAGCATGGAACATAAGAAATTATAGATACGTTTGAGACGTATCAAGCATCCCCAAGCTTAGTTCCTACTCGCCCTCGAGTAGGTAAATGATAACAAGGATAATTTCTGAAGTGACATGCTATCATAATCTTGATCAATACTATTGTAAAGCATATGAGATGAATGTAGCGATGCGAAGCAATGGTAAAGACAATGAATAAACAACTGAATCATATAGCAAAGACTTTTCATGAATAGTACTTTCAAGACAAGCATCAATAAGACTTGCATAAGAGTTAACTCATAAAGCAATAAATTCTTAGTAGAAAGCTTTAAAGCAACACAAAGGAAGATATAAGTTTCAGCGGTTGCTTTCAACTTCAACATGTATATCTCATGGATAATTGTCAACATAAAGCAATATAACAAGTGCAATAGGTAAACATGTAAGAATCAATACACACAGTTGACACGTGTTTGCTTCTAAGATAGAAAGAAGTAGGTAAACTGACTCAACATAAAATAAAAGAATGGCCCTTCGCAGAGGGAAGCATGGATTACTATTTTTGTGCTAGAGCTTTTCGTTTTGAAAACATAGAAACAATTTTGTCAACGGTAGTAATAAATCATATGTGTTATGTATAAGACATCCTATAAGTTGCAAGCCTCATGCATAGAATACCAATAGTGCTCGCACCTTGTACTAATTAGGTTGGATTAACATGGATTATCATTGCATAACATAAGTTTCAACCAAGTGTCACAAAGGGGTACCTCTATGCCGCCTGTACAGAGGTCTAAGGAGAAAGTTCGCATTGGATTTCTCGCTTTTGATTTTTCTCAACTTAGACATCCATACCGGGACAACATAGACAACGAGATAATGGACTCCTCTTTTAATGCTTAAGCATTCAACAACAGATAATATTCTCATAAGAGATTGAGGATTTGTGTCCAAACTGAAACTTCCACCATGATTCATGGCTTTAGTTAGCGGCCCAATGTTCTTCTCTAACAATATGCATACTCAAACCATTTGATCATGAAAATCGCCCTTACTTCAGACAAGACGAACATGCATAGCAACTCACATGATATTCAACAAAGGTGTAAAAGTTGATGGCGTCCCTAGAAACATGGTTATCGCTCAACAAGCAACTTATAAGAAATAAGATACATAGCAACATATTCAATACCACAATAGTTTTTAAGGCTATTTTCCCATGAGCTATGTATTGTGAAGACAAAGATTAGAATTTTAAAGGTAGCACTCAAGTAATGTACTTTGGAATGGCAGAGAAATACCATGTAGTAGGTAGGTATGGTGGACACAAATGGCATAGTTTTTTTGGCTCAAGGATTTGGATGCACGGGAAGTAATCCCTCTCAATACAAGGCTTAGGCTAGCAAGGTTGTTTGAAGCAAACTCAAGTATAAACCGGTACAGCAAAACTTAAATAAGAGCATATTGCAAGCATTATAAGACTCTACACTGTCTTCCTTGTTGTTCAAACACCTTAACCAGAAAATATCTAGACTTAGAGAGACCAATCATGCAAACCAAATTTTAACAAGCTCTATGTAGTTCTTCATTAATAGGTCAAAAGTACATGATGCAAGAGCTTAAACATGATCTATATGAGCACAACAATTTCCAAGTATCAAATTATTCAAGACATTATACCAATTACCACATGAAGCATTTTCCGTTTCCAACCATATAACAATGAACGAAGCAGTTTTAACCTTCGCCATGAACATTAAAAGTAGCACTAAGAACACATGTGTTCATATGCAACAGCGGAGCGTGTCTCTCTCCCATACAAAGAATGCTAGGATCCGATTTTATTCAAACAAAAATGAAAATAAAAGCAAACAGACGCTCCAAGTAAAGCACATAAGATGTGACTGAATAAAAATATAGTTTCACTAGAGGTGACCTGATAAGTTGTCGATGAAGAAGGGGATGCCTTGGGCATCCCCAAGCTTAGATGCTTGAGTCTTCTTGAAATATGCGGGGATGAACCACGGGGGCATCCCCAAGCTTAGACTTTTCACTCTTCTTGATCATATTGTATCATCCTCCTCTCTTGATCCTTGAAAACTTCCTCCACACCAAACTCAAAACAAACTCATTAGAGGGTTAGTGCATAATTGAAAATTCATATATTCAGAGGTGACATAATCATTCTTAACACTTCGGATATTGCACAAAGCTACCGAAAGTTAATGGAACAAAGAAATCCATCAAACATAGCAAAACAGGCAATGCGAAATAAAAGGCAGAATCTGTCAAAACAGAACAGTCCGTAAAGACGAATTTTTATGGGGCACTTAACTTGCTCAGATGAAAAAGCTCAAATTGAATTAAAGTTGCGTACATTGAGGATCACGCACGTAAATTGGCAGAATTTTCTGATTTACCTACAGACGGGGCTGCTAAATTTCGTGACAGTAAGAAATCTGTTTCTGCGCAGTAATCTAAATCTAGTATCAACATTACTATCAAAGACTTTACTTGGCACAAAAATGCAATAAAATAAAGATAAGAAGAGGTTGCTACAGTAGTAACAACTTACAAGACTCAAATATAAAATAAAAGTGCAGAAGTAAAATAATGGATTGTCTCTCATAAGCGCTTTTCTTTAACGCCTTCGACTAGACGCGTAAAGTGTGAATCAAGTATTATCAAGAGATGAAGCATCAACGAGAGGGGTTTGGTGTTTTCTCAACTATGCATTGTATCTTATCTATGTAAGTTTCGTAGACCCCTTTTTCTTTACTCTTAGGCTTGCTATTCTCATCAAACAAATTTTCGGGAACAATCCAATCATAATTCTTTTCTAGTGCCTCGAACATTCCTAAGAGCTTGCAAGGTATTGATGTCTTAATCTCCCCTTCACAATTAACTTTATTAGTGTACTTTAATCTATCATTTTCCATTTTTTCAAGGGTATTAGCAAAATTGGTATAAAGGCCAAGCATCTTATGCTTAATAAAAACTTTTCTAGCTTCTTTAGCTATATCATCAAATTCTCTAAGAAGGACCTCTAAAACAAAATCTCTCTTTTCTCCCCTTTCCATATCAGAGGGTGTAAGAAACATATGTTGAATTATAGGATTAAGATTAACGAATCTAGTTTCCAACATGCGTACTAAAGAGGCAGTAGCACTTTCATAAGTAGGAACAGCTTTTACCAAGGATCTATCTTCAAAATCTTCAACCATACTAAGACGAGTGAAAAATGCTTCTATATTATCTCTTCCAATGATAGACCCTCGTCCTAACAGTATATCTTTCAGAGTGAACTTAGGAGGAAACATGATGAAATAAACAAAAGGTAAATAAAGTAAATGCAAGTAACTAATTTTTTTGTGTTTTTAATATAGAGAACGCAAACAAGATAGTAAATAAAGTGAAAATAGTAACTAATTTTTTTGTATATTTGATATAGCGAACAAACAAAGCAGTAAATAAAATAAAGTAAAGCAAGACAAAAACAAAGTAAAGAGATTGGAAGTGAGAGACTCCCCTTGCAGCGTGTCTTGATCTCCCCGGCAACGGCGCCAGAAAAATCCTTGATGCGTGCAGTTGACACACGTCCGTTGGGAACCCCAAGAGGAAGGTGTGATGCGTACAGCAGAAAGTTTTCCCTCAGTATGAAACCAAGGTTATCGAACCAGTAGGAGTCAAGGAACACGTGAAGGTTGTTGGTGAAGGAGTGTAGTGCGGCGCAACACTAGGGATTCCGGTGCCAATGTGGAACCTGCACAACACAATCAAAGTACTTTGCCCCAACGTAACAGTGAGGTTGTTGATACGTCCCAAACGTATCTATAATTTCTTATGTTCCATGCTACTTTTATGATGATACTCACATGTTTTATACACACTTTATGTCATTATTATGTATTTTCCGGCACTAACCTATTGACGAGATGCCGAAGAGCCGATTGTCTGTTTTCGTTGTTTTTGGTTTCAGAAATCCTAGTAAGGAAATATTCTCGGAATTGGACGAAATCAACGCCCAGGGGCCTATTTTTCCACGAAGCTTCCAAAAGACCGAAAGGGAAACGAAGTGGGGCGACGAGGCGGCCACACAACAGGGCGGCGTGGCCCAGGTGCTGGCCGCGCGGCCCTAGTGTGTGGGCCCCTCGTGACGCCCCCTGACCTACCTCTTCGCCTACATATAGTCTTCGTCGCGAAACCCCCAGTACCGAGAGCCACGATACGGAAAACCTTCCAGAGACGCAGCCGCCGCCAATCCCATCTCGGGGGATTCAGGAGATCGCCTCCGGCACCCTGCCGGAGAGGGGAATCATCTCCCGGAGGTCTCTTCATCGCCATGATCGCCTCCGGATCGATGTGTGAGTAGTCCACCCCTGGACTATGGGTCCATAGCAGTAGCTAGATGGTTGTCTTCTCCTCATTGTGCTATCATGTTAGATCTTGTGAGCTGCCTATCATGATCAAGATCATCTATTTGTAAAGCTACATGTTGTGTTTGTTGGGATCCGATGAATATTGAATACTATGTCAAGTTGATTATCAATCTATCATATATGTTATTTATGTTCTTGCATGCTCTCCGTTGCTAGTAGAGGCTCCGGCCAAGTTGATACTTGTGACTCCAAGAGGGAGTATTTATGCTTGATAGTGGGTTCATGCCTCCATTAAATCCGGGACGAGTGACGTAAAGTTCTAAGGTTGTGGATGTGCTTGTTGCTACTAGGGATAAAACATCGATGCTTTGTCTAAGGATATTTGTGTTGATTACATTACGCACCATACTTAATGCAATTGTCCGTTGCTTGCAACTTAATACTCGGAAGGGGTTCGGATGATAACCCGAAAGTGGACTTTTTAGGCATAGATGCATGTCGGATAGCGGTCTATGTACTTTGTCGTAATGCCCTGATTAAATCTCATAGTACTCATCATGATATATGTATGTGCATTGTTATGCCTTCTTTATTTGTCAATTGCCCAACTGTAATTTGTTCACCCAACATCTGTTTATCTTATGGAAGAGACACCACTAGTGAACTGTGGACCCCGGTCCTATTCTTTACATCTGAAATACAATCTATCGCAATTGTTCTTTACTTGTTCTTCGCAAACAAACATCATCATCCACACTATACATCTAATCCTTTGTTTACAGCAAGCCGGTGAGATTGACAACCTCACCTGTTACGTTGGGGCAAAGTATCGTGATTGTGTTGTGCAGGTTCCACGTTGGCGCGGAATCCCCGGTGTTGCGCCGCACTACACTCCGCCACCAACAACCTTCAACGTGCTTCTTGGCTCCTACTGGTTCGATAAACCTTGGTTTCTTTCTGAGGGAAAACTTACTGCTGTGCACATCACACCTTCCTCTTGGGGTTCCCAACGGACGTGTGTCTCACGCACATCAAGACTATTTTCTGGCGCCGTTGCCGGGGAGATCAAGACACGCTGCAAGACATTATACCATTTACCACATGCGGCATTTTCCGTTTCCAACCATATAACAATGAATGAAATAGTCCAACTTTCGCAATGAACATTAAAGATAAAGCTAAGAACATATGTGTTCATACGAAACAGCGGAGCGTGTCTCTCTCCCAAACAAAGAATGCTAGGATCCGATCTTATTCAAACAAAAACAAAAACAAAAACAAACAGACGCTCCAAGTAAAGCACATAAGATGTGACGGAATAAAAATATAGTTTCACTAGAGGTGACCTGATAAGTTGTCGATGAAGAAGGGATGCCTTGGGCATCCCCAAGTTTAGACGTTTGGGTCTTCTTAAAATATGCAGGGATGAACCACGGGGGCATCCCCAAGCTTAAACTCTTCACTCTTCTTGATCATATTGTATCATCCTCCTCTCTTGACCCTTGAAAATTTCCTCCACACCAAACTTAAAACAAACTCATTAGAGGGTCAGTGCATAATTCATATATTCAGAGGTGATATAATCATTCTTAACACTTCTGGACATTGCACAAAGCTACTGAAAGTTAATGGAACAAAGAAATCCATCAAACATAGCAAAACAGGCAATGCGAAATAAAAGGCAGAATCTGTCAAAACGAACAGGTCCGTAAAGACGAATTTTTTGAGGCACCAGACTTGCTCAGATGAAAATTCCCAAATTGAATGAAAGTTGCGTACATATCTGAGGATCACGCACGTAAATTGGCAGATTTTTCTGAGTTACCTACAGAGAGACATATCGAAATTCGTGACAGCAAGAAATCTGTTTCTGCGCAGTAATCCAAATCTAGTATTGACTTTACTATCAAAGACTTTACTTGGCACAACAATGCAATAAAATAAAGATAAGGATAGGTTGCTACAGTAATAACAACTTCCAAGACCCAAATATAAAACAAAAGTGCTGTAGTAAAATCATGGGTTGTCTCCCATAAGCGCTTTTCTTTAACGCCTTTCAGCTAGGCGCAGAAAGTGTGTATCAAGTATTATCGAAGATGAAGCATCAACAGAGGGGTTTGGAGTTTTCTCAACTATGCATTTTATCTTATCTATGTAAGTTTCAGAGGCTCCTTTTTCATTATACTTAGGCTTGCTATTTTCATCAAACAAATTTTCGGGAACAAGCCAACCATAGTTATTTTCTAGAGCTTCTTGCATTCCTAGGAGCTTACAAGGTATTGTTGTCTTAATTTCCCCACCATCATTAACATTATTAGTGTACCTTATTCTATCCATGTCCATCTTTTCAAGGGTACTAGCAAAGTTGGTATAAGAGCCAAGCATCTTATATTTAATAAAGACCTTTCTAGCCTCTCTTGCTACACCACCAAATTCTTTAAGAAGGGTTTCTAAAACAAAATCTTTCTTTTCTCCTTCCTCCATATCAGAGAGTGTAAGAAACATATTCTGAATTATAGGATTGAGATTAACAAATTTAGTCTCCAATATGTGTACTAAAGAGGCAGCAGCAATTTCATAAGTAGGAGCAAGTTCTACCAAGTGTCTATCTTCAAAATCTTCAGCTATACTAACATGAGTGAAAAAATCTTCTATATTATCTCTTCCAATTATAGACCCTCGGCCTACCGGTATGTCTTTTGGAGTGTACTTAGGAGGAAACATGATGAAATAAACAATAGGTAAATAAAGTAAATGCAAGTAACTAATTTTTTTTTGTGTTTTTGATATGGAGAACAAGACAGTAAATAAAGTAAATCTAGCAACTAATTTTTTTGTATTTTTGATATAAGAGCAAACAAAGCAGTAAATAAAATAAAGCAAGACAAAAACAAAGTAAAGAGATTGGAAGTGGAGACTCCCCTTGCAGCGTGTCTTGATCTCCCCGGCAACGGCGCCAGAAAACAGTCTTGATGCGCGTGAGACACACGTCCGTTGGGAACCCCAAGAGGAAGGTGTGATGTGCACAGCGAGAAGTTTTTCCTCGGTAAGAAACCAAGGTTATCGAACCGAGGAGGAGCCAAGAAGCACGTTGAAGGTTGTTGGTGGTGGAGTGTAGTGCGGCGCAACACCGGGGATTCCGGTGCCAACGTGGAACCCGCACAACACAATCACAAGTACTTTGCCCCAACGTAACGGTGAGGTTGTCAATCTCACCGGCTTGCACGTAAACAAAGGATTAGATGTATAGTGTGGATGATGATGATTGTTTGCGAAGAACAGTAAAGAACAATTGCAGTAGATTGTATTTCGGATGTAAAGAATAGGACCGGGGTCCACAGTTCACTAGTGGTGTCTCTCCCATAAGATAAACAGATGTTGGGTGAACAAATTACAGTTGGGCAATTGACAAATAAAGAAGGCATAACAATGCACATACATATATCATGATGAGTACTATGAGATTTAATCGGGGCATTACGACAAAGTACATAGACCGCTATCCGAGCATGCATCTATGCCTAAAAAGTCCACTTTCGAGGTTATCATCCGAACCCCTTCCAGAATTAAGTTGCAAGCAACAGACAATTGCATTAAGTATGGTGCGTAATGTAATCAACACAAATATCCTTAGACAAAGCATCGATGTTTTATCCCTAGTAGCAACAGCACATCCACATCCTTAGAACTTTCTGTCACATCGTCCCGCATTTAATGGAGGCATGAATCCACTATCGAGCATAAATACTCCCTCTTGGAGTCACAAGTATCAACTTGGCTGAGCCTCTACTAGCAACGGAGAGCATGCAAGAACATAAATAACATATATGATAGATTGATAATCAACTTGACATAGTATTCAATATTCATCGGATCCCAACAAACACAACATGTAGCATTACAAATAGATGATCTTGATCGTGATAGGTAGCTCACAAGATCTAACATGATAGCACAATGAGGAGAAGACAACCATCTAGCTATCGCTATGGACCCATAGTCCAGGGGTGGACTACTCACACATCGATCCGGAGGCGATCATGGCGATGAAGAGACCTCCGGGAGATGATTCCCTCTCCGGCGAGGTGCCAGAGGCGATCTCCTGAATTCCCCGAGATGGGATTGGCGGTGGCTGCGTCTCTGGAAGGTTTTCCGTATCGTGGCTCTCGGTACTGGGGGTTTCGCGACGAAGACTATATGTAGGCGACGAGGTAGGTCAGGGGGCGTCACGAGGGGCCCACACAACAGGCCGGCGCGGCCAGGGCTTGGGCCGCGCCGCCTCTCGTGTGGCCACCTCGTGGCCCCACTTCGTTTCCTCTTCGGACTTCCGGAAGCTTCGTGGAAAAATAGGACCACGGGCGTTGATTTCGTCCAATTCCGAGAATATTTCCTTACTAGGATTTCTGAAACCAAAAACAGCGAGAAAACAACAAGCGGCTCTTCGGCATCTCGTCAATAGGTTAGTGCCGGAAAATGCATAATAATGACATATAATGTGTATAAAACATGTGAGTATCATCATAAAAGTAGCATGGAACATAAGAAATTATAGATACGTTTGGGACGTATCAACTTCCAACAATGAATTGAGTATATATATGTGGATATATTCGATAAGGAAGAAGTTTGAAACATTTGAATGGATTCAAATAAATTTCAGCATGAAGTGGAAATCATTGTAATAGAAAAGTCAAATATCTATGATTGGATCATGGTGGAAATAATTGAATTACGAGTTTTAGCAAACATCTAAGAGAGTTATGAAATTGTTCTACAACTCACGTTTCTTGGAGTATCACAATGATGATGGAGTATTCGAGAGACGTATCCAAACCTTGTTGGGTTAATGATGAGATAAAATAAAATGACGCCATTATATTTTTGTGGATTATGCTTTAGTGACTATCGCTTTTACACTGAATAGAGCATCATCATGATCCGTTGAAATGACACCATACGAGTTATGGCATGGGTATAAACTCTAATAGTTATTTCTTAAATTTTGGTATGCATAGCATAAGTAAATAAGTTTACAACCAAAATCGGATGAATGTCTTTGTTGTTTATCCCAGAGAATTGATTGGGAATTCTTTCCACTATGAAGTAAAAGACAAAAGTGTTTGTTAAGTTACTTGCTTATTTCCAAGAAATTGTTTTCTAGCGAAGTATTTGAGTGGGAGGACAATAGAACTTGATAAGGTTTATGAACTTGAGCATAATGATCAGAGTAGCGCAGCATCGGAAATTGGTTCCGGAAGCGGCCACGACGATCATGGCTCCCATGACTACAAAGTGTTTTAGCCATGGAGATCGAAGTACTTATTGAACCTTGTTGGTATGGTTTACTTTGTGATCAAATAAATGATTTGTGGACAAAGGATTGATTTTGAACAATGATAAACCAACTACATACAAAGAAGTTATGATGGGCCCTGACTCCGTTAAAATGTCTATGCGCCATGAAATCCAAGATAGGTGAATACTTTTTGAAAGTAAATGGATCTATAAAATTGATGGACTTGGATGAAATATCCTTGAAGAAGCTTGATACGTCTCCAACGTATCTATAATTTCTGATGTTTCATGCTTGTTTTATGTATCATTGTCACATGTTTTATATGCGTTATATGTCATTATTATACATTTTCTGGGACTAACCTATTAACAAGATGCCATAGTGCCAGTTCCTGTTTTCTGGTGTTTTTGGTTCCAGGAAAGCTGTTCGGGCAATATTCTCGGAATTCGACGGAACAAAAGCCAAACCTCCTATTTTTCCGAGGGACACACGAGCAAGAAGGGCAAGCCCGGGGGAGGCCCAGGGCCTCCTCCCCATGCAGCCGCGTGGCCGAGCCCACAGGCGCGCCGGCGTGTGGGGAGCCCACCTCGGGACTCCACCGACATCGCCCCTTTGCCTATTTATTCCCCCATGACGCGAAAACCCGAGATATATCCATCATACTTTAGAAAGACTCCCAGAGCGCCGCCGCCATCGCGAAACCTAGTTTCGGGGGTCAGAAGTTCCTGTTTCGGCACCCTGCCGGGACGGGGATCGACCCCCGGAGCCTTCCCCATCGACGCCACCGCCTCCATCATGCTCCGTGAGTAGTTCCCCCATGGACTACGGGTTCTAGCGATAGCTAGTTGGTACTCTCTCTCCCATGTACTTCAATGCAATGATCTCATGAGCTGCCTTACATGATTGAGATCCATCCGATGTAATCGGTGTTGTGTTTGTTGGGATCCGATGAATTGTTACATTATGATCAGTCTATCTATATAAGTTTGTGAAGTTATTGTTGCTGCAATCTTGTTGTGTTTAATGCTTGTCACTAGTGCACGAGTGGCATGATCTTAGATTTAAGCTCTATAATTATTGCTTAGATTGTATCTACAAGTTATTTGCACATGTCTATGTCCGAACCCGAGGCCCCGCAGTGACAAGAATCTGGGATAACTCGGAGGGATGGCTTAGATATGAGGATCACATGTTTTCACCAAGTGTTAATGTTTTGCTCCGGTGCTCTATTAAAAGGAGTACCTTAATTACCGATAGATTCCCTTGAGGCCCGGCTGCTCACCAGTTGGTAGGACAAAAGATGTTATGCAAGTTTCTCATTGCGAGCACGTATGACTATATATGGAAAACATGCTTACGTATAATTAATAGACTGGATGTTCTGTCTTAATGCTATTTCAATCCTATCAATTGCCCAACTGTAATTTGTTCACCCAACACTTGTTATTGGAGAGTTACCACTAGTGTAGATAGCTGGAAACCCCGGTCCATCTTTCATCATCAAATACTCACTCGGTCCTATATGCCATTAGAAGTAGTATCAACTATTTTACGGTGCCATTGCCTGCGTGTTACTTATTCTGCTCGTTGTATTACTATTACTATTGCTCTCATATTCTTGCTTCTTTCACATCACCCATGTTACTAGTGCTTTTCCAGTGCGGCTGAATTGACAACTCGGTTGTTAAGGCTTATAAGTATTCTTTGTCTCCCCTTGTGTCGAATCAATAAATTTGGGTTTTACTTCCCTTGAAGACTGTTGCGATACCCTATACTTGTGGGTTATCAAGACTATTTTCTGGCGCCGTTGCCGGGGAGCATAACTCTACTCATAAGTTCACCTGGGGAGTACACTCTACCTCTCTCTCTATTTTTATTTTATTTTGTTTTGCTTAGTTTACTTTTGTCTAGTTTGTTTGTTCTTAGTTTATTTCTGTCTAGTATTATTTTGCTTAGTTTACTTTTGTCTAGTTTGTTTTTGTCTTGTTTTATTTTTCTTATATACCCGAAAATCCATAAAAATTTGAAAAACCAAAAAATTAAAAACTGTTGTTATGGAAGAACCCACAACCTGTATGGAGCTTATAGAATTATATATGAATTATAGAGAATCAAGAAAGGGTAAAGTCATGAGTGTCGTGTTAGAAAAATTGAATACAATTGCTAAAATCTTGCTTAAACGCCATGATATAAATTGTTGCTACGAACGGGATA
>NC_061512.1:236656822-236676704 GCF_022539505.1 Lolium rigidum | reverse complement strand
GTTTGTGGCAAGATGGGCAACCATTCTTCATGCTCATCTAGCAGCTGATTCATCAATGTGTGGACCAAAACATCGACCCAAAGGAAGAAACATTTTATCTGCAAGCACACGAAACAGATCAACCATATTGGTCAAATATCCACAAAATACTGAAATTTCCCCTGTTCTTACCCCTTTCTCGCTGTTGCACACGTAGAACGGACGATTGGTGTTCTTCGATGTGCGCGAAATCCTCCGATCAACGGCCGCCCGGCATCGCGGACAGAGGAGGATTGGCATCTCCATGTGCAACGGAAGCTCGAACCGAGAGGTGGCGTGGGAGATAAAAGAAGACATGGAAAAGGGAGGTGGCGCGGGATCTGAACTGTGAGGTGGTTGCAGCAGATGGCTGCGCCATCCACAGCTCCCGCCGTCGGCGGCGCTCCCCGTCAACAAGGCCCTCTCGGTTGCCCGCGCCGCACCTCTGCGTGTGGCCGCCTCCAACCCAGTTGATTTCTGCTCACCGCTGCAAGCTCCGCCGCGCGTTCTAGCGGTTTAAAATGGAAGAGCTCCAACGGTTGCCTTGTGGGTCCCACGTGAAACGGCCAACAACGGTCCTCTTTTCAAACGCGTCTCCGCCTGGTCCCACCTGAAACGGCCGAGTCAAGGACGTTGACCTGAATGAAGCGGCAGACTCACGGAACGAGTTGCTGCATACAGACTAGGGGCAAAACTGAGCAGAATTCAGATCTATTGGCAAAACTGAGTGTTACTGGCAAACCAATAATTAACCCTTTTTTCTTCCTACAAGTGAAAGTTGGAAACTTCATTATCCCATTCTAGGTCTATGCACCAACTGAGTATGCATATTGCTATTCTCACAAAAAAAAGTATGCATATTGCTAAATTATTAAAAATATGATACATTATTAGAAAGAATAGCATGCCAGGATGCTAGCACAAAACAAGCCATAGCCGAGTCCCTTGTAACCTCTAGATCGGTGGTTGCGAATTATCTTAATCTTGAAATAAAAGAAACAACCTTGATTTGCTCCCTTGGTGTGACAAGGGAGGCGATTCTCCCCACCCCCATGACCTCTTCCACATCTACCTCCTCCCTAGCCAATGGTGGACGCAAACATGTAAAACCCGTGCGTCGGATGGTGGCGGAGGTCTTTGTGTCTCCCTCTCGTTGGGTGTAACCTCGTTGCACCTAGGCCCGGGGACCAAAACCCTAAAATAAGCTCTTGTTGCTCCGTCAATGGGTACCCCCACCATGAATGTTGTCATGCTGCTCGAGGGTTTGATCATGGCCAACGAGTGGTGGTTGCAAAAATGGCGACCACCTCATTCCTTGTTTGTTGGCTATGTTTGTGTTGCATGAGGAGCTAGCCCCTACCTAGATCTAGTAGATGCAGGACCAGGGTAAAATGCATGTTCTCGACCACGATCTATGGATCAAAAGGATTAGATGAATTTCAATTTTCTGCCACCGGGCGGTTTAACACTATATATCTGTTGTTGGTGCCATGTCATTAGTTTAACGCCTAGGTAAGTCCTTCTTTCTAAAAAAACAGTCTGCTAGGTGAATTTAAGAGGCTAACTATGCGCTTTATGCCATTTTTGATTGCAGGAATCTACATTCTTATGGTGCTCGTCTCATATCTCTTGTTTTGGCAAGAGCACATGCATGTGTAATTCGCCACAAGAAGTGAGATTATATGAAACAACTTACTACATTTTTATACATATGTTCATTTTAATTGATGAAGCCTACTTAAGGTGCACTCCCTCCGTCCATAAATAAGTGTACATGCGAATTTTTTCAAAAGAGATTATCAAGTGGAGACGTAATTGCATTGGGAAGATGCAAACCAAAATCTCTCCCCTCTTTAATTATTTCACCTCCAATAAGCTAAGAGCATGTAGAAAATAAAGATAACATGTGCTGAATATTATTGGGTTTTATTTCCGTGCGATCAGAGAGAAGCAATTTTACTACTTTAAAGTGCATTGGAAACATAGAAGTACACTCTTTCACGGATGAAATTTGAACCTAAACGTCCACTTATTTGAGGAGGAGGTAGTAAATCATTTTGTCCCTTGAGAGAATGACTTAACATTCCCCATATAGTTTTTTAGATGGTATTAATTAGTGTTGCCATCCAAAGGGGTTTTATGACATCATTAAATGAAACATGCAACAATAATGTGAACCCAACTAAGGAAGTACTCCCTCTCTCACAGTTTAGAGCATGTTTAATAAGAGAGCTCACTAACCGGCTATAGAGCAATGCCATGTCACATAGAGTCAACATAAAGCCCATCCATATAATAGGCTAGCTATTAGATTGGCTGCTAGGTGGGCTCTAATCAAAAATTAATTCTCAACACATGCATGCTATCGGGCCTAAGTTGCATGCAAGGTGCTTTTTCTCGTTCCCTGTGCTAACGCCCGGCTACAGCTGAAGCGCTCGCTTCCCTCTCTCTCCTCTCCTCTCTCTCTTCCACATCAGATTTTAATGATATTTTAAAGCTTGTAGCCTGCTGAGTCATCCTTATTATGCTTGCTCTTATTAGGCATGCGCGTACCCCTATGTCGTAAATTTGATCAAGTTAGCATTAGTTATATGTTACAAAAATTATATCATTAGAAAGTTTAGATATTCTATTTTCTAATGATATAATTTTTCATTATATAATTAAAATTATATTAGTCAAATTAGCGACCTAGGGATACGGGGAAGACTAGTAAAGTAAGATGAAGGGAGTATTAGATTTCACGCTCGAGGTGATGTAATACCGAGGATTGGAGGATACTCCCTTCGTCCTGGTGTATAGGTGTTGCATGTATCCCTAGGTCATCAATTTACAATATAAAAAATTAGACCATTATAAAGTATAACATTTGAAGTTTCTAATAGTATATGTTTTGTAATATATACCTATATTACGCTGAGCAAATTGATGATCTAGGGATATACGTAGAATCTATTTACCAAGACGAAAGGAGTGTATCTAAATATGCCCTCGAGTGAAATTTTAGCTTTTTAACATTTCCATGAGCTTATAGAGGACCATGGATTCTTATGTCACATGAGAATGACTAATTCCATTTTTTGAATTGTTATGGAAAGGTACATGTACTTTTCACCGCACAACTATTGCTCAAGTGGACAACTTAACATATAGCTAGGTCTTTTTTGCACTAGTATTTTTAGGGATTAGTGGGGATAATCTTGTAGGGATTGGGTGAAACCATTGTCTTCAGGCAATCCCATAAAATTCTTATTTATCATTAATGTCAAATCTATTTTTTTCCAAACGATCCACGACGGGATTGAATTTCATTACCAACATGATAACGAAACGGAGACACAAGGCCTTCAGCATTCAAAGTACGTGCTACCAACTAAAAGAAAAAGCTTCATCTACTGCTAGCATTCTTAGACTGAAACAACATCAAAACGAAGTGACATACAGAGCCATATGTAACAAGAGTATAAAAGGATCAAACTTGAAAGCTTTAGATATCATCATCAGTTTCAATTCTATCATCACCGTCGTGTTGATTTTGACCCTCAAGAAACCCAACAGAAGCAGCCCCACCAGAATCCCAAATCCATTAGGGAGGGTAGTGTACTGAAGATTGAGGAAAATGCACTAGAACTTAATGAATTATAGGGGAAAGTGGACATAAAATTGATCTAATAAACTAGAGCCAAACAAGCTTTTGGAGATACAATAGGATTTGGAATTAGACCCGTGTAATCGCCATCAATCCCTAAAAATAGACTAATACCAAACAAGTCTCTAATATCTAACCATCAACTCTCATATATACCTCATGCGACAATTTCACAACGGTTTTTAATACACAACTATTTTATTTATTGTGTTTATCTTTCTTTTTTGCGTCAACGGAATGCAGTTCCAATATTGCTCGTGATGTATCACATTCAATTACTTTCGGGTTAGTGTTGGATACGGATGCTCGTACCAATCATATCAGTCGTGAAAATGACAATAAATAATTGTTCAAATACAGCATATGAAAATGGACATAATAGAAAAGAAGTGCATAGCATGTACTATCAACCAATAGCATATTTCCAATCTGACCAAACACAACAACATTAAACAGTTTCGTTGTCAACCTTACCTCCAAGCTGGTCCCGTTCCACCCCACACGAAGTTAACCCCTCCTACGAGCTGGCCCATACATCAACGCAGCTAGCTAGCTCCATCTCTGGCTCCATCTCCGGCCAACATATTACCATCGCGCAACAGTATAGGAAGACCAAGAGAAGAATCCCCTGTAGCTCCAGCTACCTTGCGCTCGCTCGCTCCCCTAGCACACGACACGGCTAGCTAAACTGCTTACCCTAGCGGTGTGGCTAGCTTCCACTCTCTTCGACGACCATGAGCGAGCAAGACGCGCTGCAGGCGGCCAACAGCCTTCCCGGCGAGACGGCGAATGGCGCCCCGGACATCCACTCCTTCTCCCAGCTCCCTTTCATGCGGCCCAAGCCGCCGCCGGCGACAGAGGCAGGTGGATCGAGCCCCACGTCTTCCATCCGTCTCTTCGGCTTCGACTTCCCGCCCGACGGGGCGGCGTCCTCCGTCACCAACGGCGATGCTGCCGCCGACAGCACCACTTCTCCCGGCCAGACGGTCCCGGCGGCGTCGGTCGGTGCAAGTGGCGGCGGCAGTCGCAAGTTCGAGTGCCACTACTGCTGCCGGAACTTCCCGACGTCGCAGGCGCTCGGGGGGCACCAGAACGCGCACAAGAGGGAGCGGCAGCATGCGAAGCGCGCGCAGTTCCAGAGCGCCATGGCCATGCAGGGCCACTACCCCGGCCACGCGTACCCGGCCTTCGGCAGCGGCTACCACCATCACCACCGCTTCCTCGCCGCGCCGGCGCACATGGCCCGCTACGAGCCACCACCGCACTACCCCTCTTGGTCCAACCACCACATCTCGCCCACCGGGCCAGCCGCGGTGCCAAGCTACTACGGCGGCAGCGGTCCCGGCTCCGTGTCCCAGCCGATCAACGGTAGCCCGGTGCCACCGGCCGCGCTCTGGCGGGTCCCGGGCGTCAGCGTGACGGCATCGGTGCCGCTGCAAGAACGGCCAACGCCCTTGACTCAGGCCCGACGTGATGAGATGGCGGTGGCGTGGGAAAGAAGAGGACAAGCTGGCTCGGCGTCATCGGCGTCATCAGCGTCGTCGTCTTCGCAGCATGAAGCTGTACGCCACGGGGGAGACGCCGCCGACAACAGAGCAAACGTGAGCTTGGATCTCACCTTGTAATCCAATCTCGAACTACTACGGGGTGGTACGTACGGTTAATTAGTGGGTTCATCAAGAGATTAAGATCCAAGGTTAATCCTTTTTTCTCTAGTTCGTGAATTTGTTTAGCTCGATCGATCAGTGGAGAGATTCTTTTTTCTTCGGTGCCCATTTTTGCAGTGTTTTCTCGTCGTTCAGCAGCAGCACTACTCATTCATGTTCTTCTCGCATCGCTTTAGATTGCTTTGTAAGAAAAAAGGGAAGGGGAAATAAATGGAACAATCCTTGGGGGAAACATGCATGGGGGGGGGGGGGAATGAGATGAGTGATTTCATTTTCATCTTCTTAAGTGTATTGTCCAGCCATCCATAATCTTCTTCTAATGTTCATATTTTGATTGACATGGACTGATGCTTACGTCTGTCCTAGCACTAATTTTTCTGTTCTGTCTGTCTGTCCATTCAAACGAAAAGTTTTCTTTTTATCTTTCTGGACTTGTCTCTATCCTGGAAATGCTACTCAGTTTTTGCTACTTTAGCTGACAGTTATCCATATCACTAGCTTTTTGTAGCAGCAGCAGCTGCAGAGCTGCTGCAGCAGCGGTTGCTGACAACATTTACTCCGAGGATTTACCGAAAGAAGCAAGCCTAAGAGCATCCCCACTCGTTGGCGCTCCCCACGTCCAAATCCGGCGAAATTTTCGTCCGGATTGGATGAAGATTTGGCGTGGGGAGCGCCGAAGTTCCAGCCGTCCCCCCGGCAGGAAACCCCCAACCTCGACCATTTGACATATTTCAAACAAATTCAACATAAAATTTAACAAGTTCGGCAAACAAGAGGACGAGAATTGCTTGAAACAAATTCGGCGATAATAGTACAATGTTTAACAAGTGCTGAAACAAATGAAGCACACAATTTCACAATTTTTCAAACAAATTAAGACGGACTAGTTGGCGTCGGCGTTGGCGTTGCCTCGGAGCCTCCATATGTGCTCCACCGGATCATCTTGCGGCAGCTGGTGCATTGTAGAGTCTCGAATCTCCCGGCGCATAGCAATGAAGGCGGCCCATGATGGAGGCACTGGTGATTAGGCTGTGCAAGAGGACCCTCTCTCTCATATGGTGCTTCTTGCTCAGTCGGAGGAACCGGATGCTTTCGCTCATCTTCAATAATCATGTTGTGTAGGCACACACAGCAGTTCATCACCTCCCACATCCGATCTTTGGACCAAGTCATAGCGGGGAACCGGACGACGAGCAAATCTCTGCTGTAGGACACCAAATGCTCGCTCGACGTCTTTTCGGCAAGCTTCTTGTTTCTTGACAAACTCGCAAAGTTTGGGGGTGCTAGGGTTGGAGATCGTCTTCACAAATGTTGCCCACTTTGGATAGATACCGTCTGCAAGGTAGTATCCTTTGTTGTAGTGCCGACCATTGATCACATAGTCCACCGGGGAGCATGACCCTCAACAAGCTTGGAAAAGACCGGGGAGCAGTTTAGGACGTTGATGTCATTGTTGGATCCAGGCATACCAAAGAAAGAGTGCCAAATCCAAAGATCATGGGTAGCCACTGCTTCAAGTATCACGAGTGCAGCCTTTTTTGTGACCCTTGTACATTCCCCGCCACGCAAACGGACAGCTTCTTCCATTGCCAATGCATGCAGTCAATGCTTCCAAGCATCCCCGGAAAACCTCTAGCTTCATTTGTTGCAAGGATCCTCCGAGTGTCTTCGACGATGGGTGATCTCAAGTAATAGTCCCCGAACACTGCTATGACGGCCCGCGTAACCGGTAGAAACAATCAAGGGCGGTGGACTCCGCCATGCGAAGATAGTCATCCGCAGTATCACCGGGAGCTCCATACGCCAGGCATCCTCATAGCCACCGTGCACTTCGCGCGGTGACGAAAATCCAACCAAACCGAGTGCAATCCGCCTTGCATCCGAAGTAGGGATCAAAGTGGCGGATGGCATACACAATTTCCGTAAATAGCTTTCGCTCATCCCGAAACGACGCCGGAAAACACTCTCACCGTGCAATGGATTGTCGGCGAAGTAGTCGGCGTACAACATGCGGTAGCCCTCCATTCGCTGTCTCGGCTTGCACTTCCGGCGACCTCGTGCCGACCCACCACGCCGACGAGTTGCCGGTCCGGCATACATGCTTGCCAAGCAACCAAGGATCATCATGTGCTCCTCGTCTTGGGCGGCCGCTGCCATCTCTTCTTGCATAAGCTCGACGAACATCTGCTCCTCCTCTTCGTCCGAGTCCATGGCCGGCGAGGCAAATGGACGAACACCCGACGGGCGTGGTCGAGGCAACCCGAGCCGCGAGCGACGACGAGCAAGCAGGCCGGAAAACAGGCCGGCGGAAGAGCAGCCAGATAGACCGTCGTCCAAACACGGCGGAATATAGGCAGGTGGGGAAGGAGTGGCGGCGCAATCTGGGCAACAAGCCGGCGGGGTGGTGCCGACGGCGAGAGAGATACGAGGGGCGGGGAGATTTTGAGCGACGTGGCGGTGGGGTTCGTGCGTCGAGTCACCGACGGATCGGGCCCTTCCCCGCTTTTCACTCGTCCGGAGTCCCCGAGAGCTCCCCGGGGGCCGGGGGTGCGTGGGATCGCCGGATGAATTTAGGCCCAAATCCGGACGAAAACGAGGAACCGGGGGCGCGACTGGGCCGAATTTCGCCGTCCGGATGGAAAAAACGCTCGCCGGGGGCCTCCTCGGGGGGACGAGTGGAGATGCTCTAACGGATGCATGTCTGCTTACTTCGACAACTGCCTGAATGTTTCTTACATGCAAATATACCATACATTTTCCAGGGGCTCAATCCATCCTGTTTCCGCACTTTTGAATTGCTCTCTACGTGTAAAATTAAAGCCTATTAGGTCATCTACAATTCAAGGTGTGTGAAATTTGAAATTAACTAAAACAATGACACTTAATATAAATCGGAGGAAGTAGCATTTTAGAGGATCTTCGAGCCTCAAGTGGTCCCTAACATGCTCCCTAAACCCGCATATTAGGGGTATGATCTCTAGCAGAACCCTAATAAAGTTCCTAGATTTTCGGACTCTCTAGTAGTAGGCTAGTAGCCTCCCTCTCTCCTACAATGGGGGGCTCTCTCAGTTGTCCCCTATATCTCTCAACATGTATTCGGCTATATAATTTTACAAAAAAATATGTTTAAATAATTTCACATTAATAGAAAAAGATATAATATATTGATAGCGTGAAAAGTGAGATACTTTATTTATATAGCTATTTAAAAGTTATTATATTGTAATGTAGTTTCCTAAATATATTATTCCATAATAAAATCTTTTCTTCATCTCATCTTCAGATCAAGTTGATACTCACAATAAAAGAGTTCCACCTTGAGAGAGGATTTCAATTGCCCATGCAACCAATATTTTGTTATGCAAATTATATATAGCGCATAACGAACCACAGAAAGTACACGATACAACTATGTATGGAGTTGCATAATAATACGTACGGGTGCTAGGGCTTGATTGACTGACTGTTAATCTAATTCTCGGTCAACGATTGGACAACCACATTTTTCAGTCATATATTCATGTTCAATCTTTTATGGCCATTTGTATTTGGGATTTTTTTAAGCAAGAAAAAAAGGCATGTGTGACAATTACACAGTTACAAAGGATGAAAAAAAAATGCAACTACATTAAAATAAAAAATATACATATATATGAAATTACAAATCCATGTGTAATTGTGTATCTACGAGAAAAAATACATAAATATTTAAAATTGCACACAAGTAAAAAACCAAGAGAAACAAAAACAAAACCATCTTGGCTAAAAAGGCTCAAGGGAAACCCAACAAGCCATATAAGGCCTCAAAGAATGCCCACCATAAAAAAATGCGTACATGAGAACTCTAATCACAAAGGGATGGGAAAATATAATTACAAAAAAAAAAATCAAAATTTCACATACATATACAATTTCACATCCATTTGGAAGTATGCCTCTACGAGAAAATGTAAATATTTTTCTGGTGCATAAAGTTACATGTATAGTTAAGTGAAGATACAATCAAATTCCACACATATATGCAATTGCACACACTACAACACGGTATAAATTTTGAGGCACTTTTAGGTGCCCAATGTGTGAAATGGGCCTTCAAAACTTTTAAGGCACATAAAAATGTGCCAAATTTACCGGCTACTCGAAAAGTATTAAGGGAACATCAAAATTGTGCCCTAATAGGTATATCTTTTAGGGCACATTTTTTATGTACTCCGAAAAGCTTTAAAGGCACATAAAAAATGTGTCCCAAAATGTGTTATGGGCACATCTAAAATGTGCCCCCAAAAGTTTTAACGGCACATCCAAAATATGACCCCAAATTTTTTAAGGGCATATCCAAAATGTGCCCCAAAAAGTTTTAACGGCACATCCAAATTTCAGTTTACAAATGCAGTGTTATGTGTATACAAATGCTCTATATTCAGTTTACAAATGTTGTAGCTCATATAATAATAGTACACAATTAATCCATAGTTTACAAATGTTGTAGCTCACATAATCATATAGTATTCAAATGTAGTAATATATTCTCAATTACACATATATGTGTTGCACATCCACATGCAATTGCACCTAAAACTCAGGTTTTTCAGTTACACGCATATGTGCTGTTGCACATAATTTTTTTTAATGATAGATGGGATTACGAGGATAAAAAATATATAACTACATGCTGCTGTGTAATTGCACACAACTATTTTCTCATATTTCTTCCTCAGCGAGTACCGTCTCACACAATAAGCCAAATACCATAATAAATAAATAATAAACCCTATATGAAAAATGGCCAAAGTAACTGCCCCCCACCCCCACCCCCACCAAAAAAGCCTAATAATCAGCACACAGAAATGCCAACCATTAAAAACCAAAAGGAACAAAAAAGGCCTAATTAAGGAATAACATAGAAGCCTACACAACTGATTCTAATCGTTAGGAAAAAAATAAGCAATTAGAGATCCGTTGGATCTAGCGCTATGCAAGTTCTTGGTTAGCCGAGAACTAGCAATCGTGTAAGAATATAACATGCAATGGAGAAACATATATTTATTTTTTGGGCAACTATGATTATCATTCCTTCATATTTCCATAGAGATAAATAAAATATGAAAGTGGGAAGGCGATACCCTTTGTCTCAGGTCACCATCTATTAATAAGCCGGTTAACCACAATCACCGAAGGAGATTATAGGGATGCTTACATGGGATTGCATCTTGATTCAGTTTATACACCATCAAATATTAACACATGCAGAATATGCTATTGAAGATTTGTACAGATATTTCAACACACCCAGGAGAGGTGGAGATTGCACTTGAAGTTCTCAAGTTGGCGCACGAGAAGGGGCTTAGTAAACACATCAGCAACTTGATTCCTCGAAGAAAAGAAGTATTTTTTCTAGCATTTTCTGGACAAAGTGGTAGTCTATCTCAATATGTTTAGTCTTGGCATAAAAAAAGGTTTAGCACACAAACATGTTGCCCCTAACCATGGAGTGATGTGGCCGGTGGCTTCTAAATCGATGTACCAGTTGGTGTTGAATCCATATATGTTTGATGCCAATGCAACCCCTTCTCCTTGCCATGATAGTCGATGTTGAACCGCTCCCAGCCTTTGAGTGCCTCATGCAAATTCTTGTTGTAGAGGACATAGTTCTCCCTGGTAAGAGTTTTGGTCATCGAGAAACCAATGGTGATGGTGGTGCTGGGTGCCGATGACAACGAAGAACCGCCATGAGAGATGAGATGGAATATGCCGACTTCGATACCGTATGAAAGTGGGGAGGGTGATGCCTTTTGTCTCGGGTCACCATGTATTAATAGGTCGGTTAACCACAATCACCGAAAGGAGATTACATGGACGATTACACATGATTGACAATATAGCTAAACTAGGAAAAAAATTATTCGGTTTACACACCACTGAACTACTGCAACGGAATACGCTACTAAAGATTCGTTATAAACATTTCCATTGTCCCTAACATTCTCCCTAAACGTGCAGAATAGGGGAATGATCTCCCGTAGAAGCCTAATATTTTTTCCTGATTTCGAGAGTGTCAAGAACTACCCTCCCTCTCTCCTACAGTGGGGGCTCTCTCGTTGCCCTATATCTCTCAACATGTTTTACTATTCAGCTATATTTTTTACAAAGAAAAATGTTTAAATATTGTCCTCGTTAATAGGAAAAATATACTATATTAATAGTGTGCACAACTATTTAAGTGTTTTTAAAATTTTAATGTTGTTTCCTAAATATATATATTCTTCCAAAATAATAGCTTTTATTAATCTCATATTCACATCAAGTTGATACTGACAACAAAAGATTTCATCATTGAAAGAGGATTTTAGTTGCCTATGAAACCTATTTTCTCTCTCATTTCTTTATTTTTGTGATTTTTTTACAAAATGTGAAACAGTTCATGCATGAATAATTAGTAACTATATCACGCACACTTGCAAAACTTTATAGAAAAATGTGACTACTGGTGACCTAGACAAGAAACACACGATTGAACTGAATAGTGATGGAGTTAAATAGTAAGTAAATAATCTAATTTTTTTTGTAAATTTCACAATACATCATATTTTGTTATAATTTTTTACTATCCTAAATGTAGCGCATAATGAACCACAAAAAGTAAATAATAATACGACTATCTATGGAGTTGTATGAGATACAGCCTCCAATGGAGAAAAATATATTTATTATTCCAATAACTATGCGTATCGTTCCTTCATATTGTCGCAATGATCAATTTTCTTTATAATTAATAGTGGGGAAGTGGATACCCTTTGTTTCCAGTCGCCATCTGTTAATAGCCTGGTTAACAACAATCACCGGAAGGAGATTATAAGGATGATTACATGGGATTACATCTTGATTGACAAGATAGCTAAACTACCAAAGTATTGATTCAGTTTATACACCACCAAATATTACAACAGAATATGATATTGAAGATTTGTTATAGATATTTCAACACACCCCCTCAATCATAACTGCGAAAGGGGAAATTTGCGCTTGAAGTTTTGAAGCTGGCGCACTGGTACGGGTTTAGTAAACCCAACAAAAACTTCATCCCTCAAAAAAACGTTTGTTTGCTTCCTTTTCTCAGTCAAAGTGCTATCCTATCTCAATGTGCTTTGTCCTATCTGGAAATATATGATCAGCGGACAAATATGTTGCCCCCTATATTATCACACAACCAACATGCAGTTTGAGATCTTGACACTCCTAATTCATCAACGATAGATTGCAACCATATAATTTATGTTGTGAGATTTGCTATATCTTTGTACTATGCTTTAGTGCTTGATCTATAAAATGTTGGTTGCTTCTGTTGTGAGAAATTCAGTACATGACACAAGCTAGGTTTGAATCGGAAAAGACTGCAAATCCACTGGTTGATCGACGACCATCACAACAGGTAGAGGGTCGACACCAACTGGTACATCGACTCAGGGGCCACCGACCACATAACCGGAGATCTGGAGAATCACTCGGTGAGAGAGAAGTACAATAGACCCTCACCGAGAGCCTCTCTAGTTCTCCGATGATGTGGTAGGTGGCGCTAGAATCAATGTACCAGTTGGTGTTGACCCTGTACAAGTTTGCTGCCGATCGAACCACCTTTTTCTCGCCATACAGTAGCGGTGGAAGGGCTCCCAACAACTGAGCGCCTCATGCTCATTCTTGCCGAAGAGGCGATAGTTCTCCTAGGTAAGCTTTTCGGTCATAGGTAAACCGAGGGTGGTAGTGGTGATGGGTGTAAATGAGGAGGAACAAGCCGCCATGCAAGATGAGATGGAAGAGGCTGGCTTTGGTACCATACGAAAGTGGGGAGTCGATACCATTTATCTCGGCTTTCCTTCTATTAATAGGAAGGTTTACCACAATCACCAAAAGGAGATCACATGTATGATTACACGGGATTAAATCTTGATCGACAATATAGCTAAACTAGGAAAGTATTGATTCGGTTTACGCACCACCAAATATTACAATTTACAACAGAATTTGCTACTGAAGAATCGTTACAGATATTTCAACAAAAAATAATTTTCTCCCTACCGAGTTTTATAATCTCTTAAGATGGCATTAACCCCTTGCGACTAGACATAGAATATATCCAAAAACATGGATAGCAAGGGGATACAAGTTAAACGGCAACCTAGTCGATACACCATGAAAAACAACAAACATGTAGTACTAAAAATCCAAGTGCTCAATTGACGATCTCCAACATGAAGTTAACAATATCTTACCACCCGGCTATTTTCCGCGTCCATTTAAAAATAAATCCGACACATCGAAAAGAAAATTACAAGGATGATTACACGAGATTAAATCTTGATCGACAATATATCTAAACTAGGAAAGTATTGATTCGGTTTACAAACCACCAAATATTACAACAAATTAAATATGGCACTGAAGATTTGTTACAGACTAGTTGAATGCCCGTGCGTTGCTACGGCTCAATATAACACCTTCTAAATATAAAGGTGGACCCCACTAATTATCTACTCCCAAATACTAATATATTCTCGTACAATGTTGGGGACATTGTATTCACCATCCCTATCTCTATCATAAAATGAGAATGGATTTTTGTACATAGGCATGGGTGTGGGTGTATTTTGGACCGTCGATTTATTCTTTGAGATTTCCGCTCGCCGTAGCAGATGGAAAATAGCTCTCACCTCCTTTTATCCAAATCTCAAAGAAAAACGGATGGTGACGGAAACATGTGTAAGTACAAAAGTATTTTCACGATATAAAACCAAAATACAAAATAAAAAAACAGATAGTCAAATACACCCGTTGGACTTATCAAAACTGCTTCGGTAGAAAAAAAACTAAAAATCAAAAGAAATTGGTGAGCTATGATGATAATGCTAGTTAGGCCTTGTGTAGTGATGTGGTAGTGAGCTCACCACCGGTAAAATAAAGTTAATATTAGACTTCTATCTGTATACAGTGCTTAAGAATTTTTTGGGGATGCATTTAAGATGAAGAATAGATAAATCAATCACAGGATTACTACAAACTCCACTACCTCCGTCCCAGTTCATAGAGCTTGCACGTATCTCTAGGTTGTTAATTTGTCCAACATAATTTAATTGTACAACATAAAAATTATATCATTAAAAAGTAGAGTGTGTGAGCTTTCTAATGATATATATTTTGTATTATCATTGTTAAATTTACAACCTAGGGATACGCCTAAGCCTTATGAACTGGGACGGAGGGAGTAGTATGCTTTGGCATCGGGAAGAGATGGAGTGATATCATGTTCTCCCTAGAGTCCCACATCCACACTTCAATTTTTTGACAAAAGAATAAAATTATTGGATAAATACAATTTTGGTTTCACTTAGACACATTGGTTCCTATATGAAATTATTTCCACCAGTAAATTTGAGGCAGCAGTTGTTCCATTTACACTTTCACTTGAAGCCACATATAGGAGATCTCGTCCCATTTTGGATTTAAGAAGTACCCGTTCCAGCTGCAAGTTCTCCTCCACCTAATTTACCTCTGAGTTTAAGAAGTGTCCAATCTTGACTTTTCTGCTTGCCCCTCACAGTGCAACAACCTGGGATCCATGAATCATCAACTTTTGCAGTCAAAACTACTTACCACATTCTTCTCCTACACGTACTCGATAGGTTTAAGACATGGGCCTACACCATGACATCTCTTGGCGTGTAAGAAAAATTCTTGTGTTCCAGGGCACACACATACCATACTTTTCTGGGGTCTACAAGTTAATAAAAGTTACTGAAATTTAAAGATTGTATAGAGATCCCACCTTCAGAACATTGACATCCCTCATATACAACTTCGACCATTGCTCCTTTCTATTTAACTACATAAATATGGCAGTCAGAGAATTATGACATAATTCATAAGAAATATACTTATAATATTTATTTTCATTCCACCAATCTAAACAATGTGTTTGTACATTGAAAATAGTCATACAAGTCGAGTGCACTTTGTTGGACGAACATCCAGTGAATTCAAGACTCGGCTGCAGATCAACAAAGACATTACATTAGAAGAACCGAATACTGATTTGTGCCTGAAATGAAATAGATATCACATTAAATTTGACATAAGCTCACTGGTTGTTGGGCCCTTTCTAAAGGGGCGGCATTAAAATACACCATCTGAAATTGAATTATGATGGCAGCAGAGGTGAATATCCACAGGGCTATAAATCAAAATGAACAAATACGCGGTGATGAAAAATATGAATTCTTGAGGTTCTCCAGTGTCTTTGACTGAAGAAAGAAAACAAAAGAACAATCCATGGCTAATTCTAACTGAAAAAAGTATCTATTATAAGCACATCGCAGGATACGTTGCAAAGCGTATATACAAGCTATTATGTGGGTCTTGATTATCAGTGAAAGAAAGCAGATGGATGCATTTGTGCCCACCTGAAGCTTTTTCGGAACCTAGAGACTATACCGTGCCCCCTGAAGCCTTTTTGGAACCCAGAGACTATACCAGAACTAAACAAAGAATTTGAACATTTTGCAATAGGGGTAGTCATCTAAAACAACCCACGATAGAAGCTTCCATTTTCAAAACATGTTTATCTTTGTTAGAACACAAGAATATGAAACAATCAAGAAAGGAAAGTCAATTTGCACAGAACCATAGACCTCATCCTTGATGTATTCTCCGTAATTTAGCAGAGCTCATTTACTTTGGATGGACAATCTCATCATATATTTACTGAAGTTTGAACATTTTTACAACATATCAAATCAGAACCAAGAAAAATGAACTTTAATTAAAAGTAAAAGATAAAAAATGGACTCAATGGATCTTACGCAGCTACAAGCAAGCATGCAACACCAAGTACTGCACTTGTGCCAATTGATCTCTTTCAGGAACAGGACATTATTCTTCCATGACCTAATTGATAAAGTGTAAGAAGGAAATCTGTTAGAAGAGTCATTTTTTTTGTACTTTTAGTTTCTAGAACTTCTTTAAGTAGACACGCTTACTTTCAGATGCCAGTATATGATTAATGTCCTCATACCTATCCTTCTCAGTGGTTCCCAAAAAATCTGGTGAAGACCTTTTCTTGCTCTGTTAAAAGGCAAAAATAACATTACAGTAGCAATAGAAAAACACATGGAGAACAAGAATAATAGATCAGTGCAATTATCTATAGAATCACACATGAATCAGATATATGAAATCTATTAGGATAAAATAATTCCTTGTTCAAAGAAGACAGATTTGTAAAAATGGGAGTGCTATTGGTTCAGTGCATTAGGTGCAAAATTATACTCTTTCCAACTTCCAGGTGATGCACGTGCTTTACACATAATGAGTATTTAGAAAACCATAGAACACAATGTACTAAACCTCCTCGCCAGATTGCCCGCTTTGATGGGCTTCAGTTTGCATGTGTTGTGCGTCAAGTAATTATTGCCGAAGTGAGTACTAATTTCTCTTCTTTACATGTGTGTCGTTTTCATGTAGAGTCTAAGTCTTCTTTGATTATTGTCAGAAGAATGGAACGTAAATGTTCAGAAGGCAAAAGATTAACTTTCCTGGAAATGCCTCTGGCACTGCATATAGTGAATAGTGATTGCATGTCAATCTCTTTGGACAGCCTGATTGGAAAATAGTAGCTGAGATCAACCTGCAATTCCACCAAGTCTCTAGATATCATTTTGGTTACCAAGCGCAGTACAGAATAACAATGAACAAAACTGTAGAATGACAGTGAAACCTGGAACCAAGGTTCGGTAGAACTGTATTTTAGGCTCTTAGCTGATATTCGTTCAGGAGGGTTTTTTTTTTTAGAATATTCAGGAGGGATTTTAGTAGTACAATATCAAGCTCGTAACTGAATCTAGTACAGTGATTAAACACCCATGGAAGAGGGGCTACTTACTGATTCAATTCAATGATCTGGACTTCTTGCCTGTACAATGCTTACACCACTTCCCATCAGCACGTAATGAGTGTGAACCAACATCCCTCAAACGACAAAGAGAAATCGGAACCCTACAAAACACTGCCAGCGGCAGGCCAATACTACATATCAGTTATTCGTCATATTCCCCGAAAGGCACTAAGGTAGTAACACATGGACCGACTTAAATTTGGGCATGAAGATGGTTTTGTCCCTGACCTTGATGACTCTCTGAAGTTAACTTAATCTATAGAGTGAAACAATTGTGTTACAACTTCCTTGAAAAAAAAGAAACATATGGATACTCTTAACTTCATAGTTCTAGCGAAATCCATAAAACCACCATGTAAATCATATGCATATTTACAGCGAACTAAACCATACACCACCGCACAATAAGAGTAGACCAATTACGGAATATCACCCTATTGCTAAACTATGGCACATCTTTATTGTAAGAAGTAAGCTTCATACCTCAATAACCTCCCACAATTCTTCTGAGCAAGATATGGATTATAATTGAGAACTGAAATGTAGAAGCATTCAATTCCAATTAGGAATTGCAGTGCGCACGTTCCGCTTTGCTGAAACTACTGGACATAACATTCGGATTCAAAATATTGCGAGAATAACCTAAAACTATGAGTGCCCAACAACCACGGTATATCTAATGGAAATCCCCTCCTAGCAGAAGCAAATCAAGCTACTGAATAACCTGAAACTATGAGTGTTTGACAACAACAACAGTAGTTCTAATGGCGTGTGAAAAAGGTTACCTAAAGCATTAATAAAAAATGTAGTAATAAATGATCTTTAAGATAAAAATGTGATCGAGTACATGCTATATTGCTGATATGAAAATTTCACATCCAAAATTCCAGAGATAATGTCCTCCATGTGACAGTAAACATGGATAATCTATGCGCTTACATCAAAAAACAAAGGGCATGGTCCTGCAAGTAATACCTGACCTTGACGGGCACTGTGCCCAAGTAAAGTACATGGACATTTTACAAGATTAAACAAACTATCGAGCACTCCCCAATCTGATTTCCTTGGGATTCAAGGTGAATTATTCTGTGGCGCCTAAAAAATCTCCTTGGACATAGCATTTAGTAGAAAAGCAGAATTGAGACAAAAAGTTCGGCTGACAAACCAGTTAATTAGAACTGATGGATGATCTTGTTGCTATTACGGCCAAGGTACTCTGAATCTTGTTGTTCAATCGATAGAGGTTGCTGCAGTAACTTAATATCTAATATTAGCATAACCAAAATAAATGATCTTCCTGATAAACTCATAATGGATGGGAAAAAAGAAAAGCTGATTTAGTCATTGAGGAACCGGGAAAAAAGGAATGGACCGTGAATCGAAGAAAAGTTTGTAGCATGTGCATATAAAAATGTAACTGAGAAGAGAAATAACACAAAACTCAAAGCTTTCCACGACAGAATCCATCATCTATTTTTTCCCTAGTAGAAAATATCTGGCATGATGGTTCCTGCATCAATCATAGAGGCTTACGAATGGTCTCTAAACTGTTTGTGTTCTTTGCAGTAGTTCCTACACCGGTCAGTTGAATATATGGTTAGAAACCAAATAGTTTTTTACTCCTCCAATTCTATTTTCTCTACCCTGTCAAAATAATTTAGAGACCAGTGCGTTGCATGTGTAAGTATATTGGGCTGGAGTAATCTTGAGTTCTTTCATCAATTTTACAACTTCAGGAGAGCCAATGGCATACCTGGTCGCCATGGTAAACTGGCCTTCCTGGAGATGAATTCAGAGGTGAGAGCGATTAGCTTGCGGCAAGGAGCAGGCTGACAGGAGTTTGGGGAAAACACGGGCAACAAAATATCGCGAAGGACAACAACACCATGATCTAGGAGAGGTGAGCTCATGGGTTTGTGGGTTGTTAGACAGCCATGAGGTCAGGTCGACGGCGACCGTCCAGGGCATCCAATTCGTAGTTGCAAGAACGGCGCCCTAGATCACAACTTCCTGCCACAACAGCTCATGCCCGGCCGAATCTTGGCGACCACGCCGTCTCCAATTCTTCGATGATCAGTAGGGCTGGGTGAGCGGATGACTGCGTCTAGGCCGGTTCAGATATCGTGTTGCCGGAGCCGTGCGCGAAGGTGTGGACGCCTCGTCGCACCATGTGGATGGAGGCGGCGAGGTCCGAGGAGATGTGGATCGGGATGGTGAGGGCCGATAGATGCTGATCGAGGCGGCGAGGTCCAGGAGATGTGGACGGTGGCAGCGCAAAGGAATTGTGGATTTTGACGGGGAGAGAGAGAGAACAAGCGTTGCGGGATCGAACAAGAGAACGAGAGGGCGGCGGGAGGGCTGGCCGGGTGAATGAGACGGGAGCGCCGGCGGGATTCCGTGGTAGGGTTTCGAGGAGGTCAGGAACGATGGGTCGCGGCCGTGGCTCCAACCGGTATCTTCACTCATCGGTGGCAGACAATCGTAATTAGCAAATCCAAGGATTACAATAACATATTGTATCGTTGGATTTAGATCAAACGGTCAGGATGTTTCCAATCTCCTTCACCAAACGCGTTGTATGACGTACGACCAACTCGAATATAATAG
>NC_061512.1:236636131-236656722 GCF_022539505.1 Lolium rigidum | reverse complement strand
CTACCACATGTGTATCAATGTTTCCGATTGATACAGTTATATCTTGGCACGAAACTATTATGAACTTTTGATATATAATAATAAGCACTCGTTATTATTTGCCTCTAGGGAATTGTATCCAACAAGTGTTTGGCTACTAATTTTGTTTTTCTGCATTTCATTCTTAACTTATCTGACGAACCTATTATTTTCCCCTGTTTGGACCATTCATTTGTTTCTTTTAATTATTTGATTTGAACAACTATTGCAATTTGGATGTTGTTGTAATGTTTGACATAGGAACATCAAAAAATTTGATTTGTACTTCTATATACTGGGGTTTTATTTCATGTAAAATCTGAGATATACAAAAGACAGCAAAACCCTATTTTGCGGTGCCCACGCGATTCGGCAAAACAGATACTACATACGCAAAACTTTAAAAAAAAATTAAAATTTACGGTACTTGTATACAAGATCTGTTCTACGCAGACACTTTGCGCAATAAAATCCAAAGCATTTAACGCGTTGCTTTATGGGGTTCGACCGGATGAGATATCCGCTAGAGATGCTCTAAGGTCTTCTTTCGCTGAATTAGATCATATGCTGACAACTAGCTACTCAACCGCCAACTTAGGTGCCTTCTTCTTCAATCAGTATTAGCTAGCTAGAATTTTTTGCTTTTGGGGGTGGCGCGGTGCTGACCATGGTCATGGGCCGGGTTGGCTGTGTGGTGGCGGCTTTCGGGTGGTGCGGGGAGTTCATGTCTGCGAACTTCGGCGTTCGTCCTCAAGCCCCGTGTCGGTGTTGGTCGGCGTCCCCTCTATGTGGCGTTCCGGCGGCGTCCACGGTGTTCTTCGGCTGTACTCTGTTGGCTTCGGGTTGTGCTGCCCTCTGCGCGTTGGCGGCTACAGGTTGGCCAGGAGGTTGCTCAGCGGTTGAAGGTGGTGGTTTGTTCCAGTCCTTGTTGGCGGGCGCGAGGTCTTGGAACTCTTCGCTGGGCGAAAGCTCTGTCTTGGCGGCCGGCCAGGACCGACGACGGTGACGCCTGTGGGCGCCGCATACTTCTTGAAGGCGTCGTCGAAGCGGGTGTTTCTTGTTCTCCGCTCGGGCTCTCCGGGGGAAACCCTAGATCCCTCGCGGGATCGGGCGTGGGCGGCGCTCTTGCGTCGCTTTGCCTCTTGAGGCCTCGCTTTGGATGTCCACCGGACAAAGGGACTTGTGGAGTGTTTTGGTGGTTTCGGCGGAGGCGGGTTCGTCTTCGGCCTGGCGGGGCGCGGCCTCGGGGTCAGCGTGGTAGTTGGAGCGGTGGCTCTGGTCTTTCGCCTCTGCATGTTGCGTTGAGGTGTGGTGTCGACCTGGCTGGTCGTCGACCCGTGTGGAGCGCAGCCTCGGGGCTGCCGTGTAGTGGTGTGTTGTAACGGTTTTTCGGCCAGTTTTCCTCATAAACGGGCTAACTCTTTTCTCCTATATCAATAAAAGGCAAAACTTTTGGCTCGTTTCGAAAAAAAAAGTAAACATGTTTTGTCTTCAATGCCGGCAGAAAACCGAGGGGAAATTTGGCACGTCCGAACCGCTCGTTCCATCACAAATGTCGTTCTAAAATGCAGACTATCTAGCTTGCACGGTTTCATTGTGTCTCGCGTGACTTGGCAAACCACCCACCTGAATGTTGAGTCGAAGTGCTGGAAGATCTCAAGTCCTGGAGACAAAAGGCATGGTTTACGAGTGTCAACTTTGACACTATGTCAGACCAAAAGTCATTTAACTTTTTTCCATCTGCAACTACAGTGACAAAAATACCGGGTATGTTGGTTGCCATGATTTCTGCATCGGGAAAGTCATTTCTAACGGCACCTGTTCCTACCGGACAGCTATTCACCCTCCATTTTCTCGCGATTCGTGTTAGTGCCCTCCTCCATATTTAATCTGTATCATCTTCATATGACATATATTTGGTATCCAAATAAAAATCTAACAAAATCTCATAATTTCTTCTATATAAATTAGGATTCGCGGTAATTTAAATGAAATATAACTAAATGAATTCGAATACGTTTGAAATATATGTATATTATTGCTGAAATAACAAGATTTGACTACAATTTCACACATATCTAATAAATATCATATATATATACCATATCAAAGCAAAATAGACACCAAAATGAAAAAATATTTGCACGAATCGCGAGGCTACTACCGGTCAGATTAAGACCGGTAGGAACCGGTGCCGTTAGAAAATCCGCGTCCTTTCTGCATCGCCACTGAGTGCACAGAAACGCATTTCAAATGTCTCGTTCTGCAAGGTGAAATATATGTTCGCGCCGCTGATATATTCACTTGAGATGTGCAAAGCTCGTAGACAATGAATACTTCCTTTTTTATCCCACAAGTAACATGTTTAGCCTAGAGAGCCTCATCAATGCATTTTTGGAGCAAACATTGCCTGTATCACCTTGGCACCGTGTGACGCATATGTGACCATGGATTTCACTTTCACTGAGATTCCAACGCAATGCACTGAAAATTTCAGTGATTTCAGTGGACACTGAAATAATCACCTTTCGGCTAAAATATTTCAGTCATTTCAGTAATACACATGGATCTAAAAAATATTCAAAATAGTTTTCAAATTTTGAATATTTAGATTAATTTTGATAGAAAATTTCACACTTTTGGCCGAAATGAAAACCAAAATTAGTGAAATTCACTGAATTCCTAAATTTGAAACCATGTATGTGACACTACATATCACAATAGTACCGGCAAACATTCTCGGAGCTCGTGAACTATTTGGGCAGTGATACGGACAAAACTATAGCGCTTGGTTGCAGTGACCTGTAGTTGCAACCAGAGCAACAAGAGGCTAGGTTGCGGCTTGTACTAGCTGTTGGATAATTAGGTACAATTTCCATGATTAATTTCAGAATATAAAATATAATGACAACAACTACTAATATGTGAAACTCGAACATACTAGATGCATTAATCAACATGAGTAGCAGCAGCGCAAATGGTAAAGCATCCATCGCTAAACTTATCGAGATATGTCGTAGCAGATGATGTCGCAGCAGTAACGTTGTTGATGACAATGTTGTTGACGACAAGGACGACGGGTTGAAGTAGACGGCGTTGAAGACGACGGTAGGCAGCACCGCCCGACTTGGACGGAAGGCGACCCGTGATGAAGAGCTTGAGCAGTCGCGCAGAGCGCTTCCCAAAAACCTAATTCGCCCTCTCCCGTACAGGATCGCAAGGACGAGCGGTTCCGGAGACCTGCTCTCCCGTTCGCCGATGCACGTTGATGCGTGCAAGACACACGTCCGTTGGGAACCCCAAGAGGAAGGTGTGATGCGTACAGTAGCAAGTTTTCCCTCAGTAAGAAACCAAGGTTATCGAACCAGTAGGAGTCAAGGAACACGTGAAGGTTGTTGGTGACGGAGTGTAGTGCGGCGCAACACCAGGGATTCCGGCGCCAACGTGGAACCTGCACAACACAATCAAAGTACTTTGCCCCAACGTAACGAGTGAGGTTGTCAATCTCACCGGCTTGCTCGTAAACAAAGGATTAATTGTATAGTGTGGAAGATGATGTTTGTTTGCGAAGAACAGTAAAGAACAATTGCAGTAGATTGTATTTCAGATGTAAAGAATGGACCGGGATCCACAGTTCACTAGTGGTGTCTTTCCCATAAGATAAATAGCATGTTGGGTGAACGAATTACAGTTGGGCAATTGACAAATAAAGAAGGCATAACAATGCACATACATACATATATCATGATGAGTACTATGAGATTTAATCAGGGCATTACGACAAAGTACATAGACCGCTATCCAGCATGCATCTATGCCTAAAAAGTCCACTTTCAGGTTATCATCCGAACCCCTTCCAGTATTAAGTTGCAAACAACAGACAATTGCATTAAGTATGGTGCGTAATGTAATCAATATAAATATTCTTAGACAAAGCATTGATGTTTTATCCCTAGTGGCAACAGCACATCCACAACCTTAGAACTTTCTCTCACTGTCCCAGATTCAATGGAGGCATGAACCCACTATCGAGCATAAATACTCCCTCTTGGAGTTACAAGTATCAACTTGGCCAGAGCCTCTACTAGCAACGGAGAGCATGCAAGAACATAAACAACATATATGATAGATTGATAATCAACTTGACATAGTATTCAATATTCATCGGGTCCCAACAAACACAACATGTAGCATTACAAATAGATGATCTTGATCATGATAGGCAGCTCACAAGATCTAACATGATAGCACAATGAGGAGAAGACAACCATCTAGCTACTGCTATGGACCCATAGTCCAGGGGTGAACTACTCACACATCGATCCGGAGGCGATCATGGCGATGAAGAGCCCTCCGGGAGATGATTCCCCTCTCCAGCAGGGTGTCGGAGGCGATCTCCTGAATCCCCCGAGATGGGATTGGCGGCGGCTGCGTCTCTGGAAGGTTTTCCGTATCGTGGCTCTCGGTACTGGAGGTTTCGCGACGAAGGCTTTAAGTAGGCGGAAGGGTAGGTTTAGGGGCGGCACGAGGGGGCCACACGCCAGGGCCGTGCGGCCAAGACCTGGGCCGCGCCGCCCTGTTGTGTCGGTGCCTCGTCGCCCCACTTCGTTTCCCTTTCAGACTTGTGGAATCTTCGTGCAAAAATAAGACCCTGGGTGTTGATTTCGTCCAATTTCGAGAATATTTCCTTTGTAGGATTTCTGAAACCAAAAACAGTAGAAAACAGCAACTGACTCTTCGGCATCTCGGCAATAGGTTAGTGCCGGAAAATGCATAATAATGACATAAAGTGTGTATAAAACATGTGAGTATCATCATAAAAGTAGCATGGAACATAAGAAATTATAGATACGTTTGAGACGTATCAAGCATCCCCAAGCTTAGTTCCTACTCGCCCTCGAGTAGGTAAACGATAAAAAGGATAATTTCTGAAGTGACATGCTATCATAATCTTGATCAATACTATTGTAAAGCACATGAGATGAATGCAGCGATTCGAAGCAATGGTGAAGACAATGAGTAAACAATTAAATCATATAGCAAAGACTTTTCATGAATAATACTTTCAAGACAAGCATCAATAAGACTTGCATAAGAGTTACTCATAAAGCAATAAATTCTTAGTAGAAAGCTTTGAAGCAACACAAAGGAAGATATAAGTTTCAGTGGTTGCTTTCAACTTCAACATGTTTATCTCATGGATAATTGTCAACACAAAGTAATATAACAAGTGCAATAGGTAAACATGTAAGAATCAATGCACCCAGTTGACACAAGTGTTTGCTTCTAAGATAGAAAGAATAGGTAAAATGACTCAACAATAAAGTAGAAGATAGGCCCTTCGCAGAGGGAAGCATGGATTACTATTTTTGTGCTAGAGCTTTTCATTTTGAAAACATAGAAACAATTTTGTCAACGGTAGTAATAAATCATATGTGTTATGTATAAGATATCCTATAAGTTGCAAGCCTCATGCATAGTATACCAATAGTGCTCGCACCTTGTCCTAATTAGCTTGGATTAACACGGATTATCATTGCATAACATATGTTTCAACCAAGTGTCACAAAGGGGTACCTCTATGCCGCCTGTACAGAGGTCTAAGGAGAAAGTTCGCATTGGAAACCCTAGGCAACGTGAGGCACGCCCACATCGCACGCACGTTTCGAGTCGGTTACAGATAGCCCACGGTCCGGGAGCGACCCGAACCAACTAACTGTGACGCGTCTAGGACTCTGTTCGTTTTCCTGAGCTGCAAAAAGTAAGGAAAGTCTCGGCTCGAGGCTCAATCCACTCACCACGAGCGCGGCGCGCGTCGAGTCAAGCGAGGAGGAGGAGGAGCGCGCGTGTAGCACTCTTATTCTCACTCATTTACTAGTGGTGGAACAACCCACACCCACCTTATAAGGTGGTCTAACTTCCTCCCAATTTTCCCATGTGGGACTAAACTTTCCACCTCTTGCCACTCCCTAGTGAGCTTCCACCCACTTGGGCTCAAACTCACAAGGCTGCTACTATGTGGGCTTTGAGATTTTTAGGGAAAACTGAAATCTAATTTGGACCACTAAAAGTGGGCCCAATATTTCAACACTAGCCATGATACTTATGATCAGATCAGCTAAAACAAGTGATATCTTCATGGTTGTAAAAATTTATGAGGGAGGAGGGGGCCGTTGCCTCCCCCTCCCCCTTGATCCCAATGAAGCGTTCCACTGCAGGTCATGAGTACATATCCCTCCTTGATTTTGGGGCTAGCAAACCATATTCCATTTAGCTAGCGGATACATTTTTTTCTTACAATCTTCTTGCCAATAGAATATTGATAAAATACAATCCAATATATGCAAGAAATTTGGTTGAAAGTGGGCTTTTCATGCTATCACCCTACCTTTTATTTTCCCCCTAAATTTCACAATCACAAAAAGGAAATTGTATAAATTTTTACCCACGAGAGAAAACGTAAGCAAAAAAATATTATAGATGGTAAAAGCATGGCGAGCGCTAGAATTTTTTGCAACCAAAACAATGGGAATTGTAAAAAAAAAAACAATGTTCTTCATCGTGCCATTAACATAACGGAAATCTTTAAAAAGGCGAAAACTGAGGCAGGGTCAACCATATAGTTAAAGGGAAGAAGGAAAACATGTGGGAAAAAAGAACGGGTACATGCCAAAAAAGAAATCAAGACGGAAACTGTGTGCACACCCAACCAATAACACATCGCACCGCATTGCGTTACAAGAAACCAGAAATGATCATCCTGGCAAGATCAAACAATCGGGCCATGTAGTTTGGCCTACAAAGGGCTGTAAACGGATACAATAATTTCCACACTGCATTCGTTTTCATATTCTTTTTAGAGAATCCACATCATGCTTGAAGGTATCTGAAGGTAAAGATATCCAATTTCGAACTTAACACCGGATACGGTAGAGAATATGGTATGCCAAAAAGCACCTTGATATCCATATCCGAAAATAATTTATGATTATCCGATAGTATTATTCAAATAGTCTAATTTCAATTCGAAATGTCAAACCTAATAGAGAGATATCTCTACTATATTAAATGGCTAGAGGTGGTGAGATGGTTGGTACGTCGTCCTCCTTCCCAGGGTGGAATGATCCCGCGTGAATACATGGGAGATGAAAAAATGAACGCCGACAAACACGGTGCGATCTGCGATCCCTCCCTCCCACGTCTCGCGTCACACTTGCCTTCGTGCGATCCCGCAACTGAAACGAGAGGGAAAACCGCCACTCGGCCGCCGTCCATCGAGAACCGCACTGTTAAGGCGATGCGGCGCTAGGATGGTGGGAACCGCAGTCCCCGCCGCAACAGGCGTTTGTCCCGGCAAGCATTCCCTAGGCGACGAGGTCAGATCCAGCGTTGGCCCTGCGTGCGACGGTGGCAGGGCTCAAATCGAGAATGCGACGGGGAAGTGTCCACCCGATTCCTCCCGACGGGAGAGGGATCAGGGTCCGAAGGTGGTGACCTGGAACCGCAGAAGGCGGCAGCTCCTTGATTCGTCCCTACAGAAGAGGGAGCCGTAGCAGGATCCGGGGCATCGAGACATGACGGTGACGCGGCATCTTGACCTGACGGTGGTTGATATCCGGCGTCGACCCCGCCTCCAACAAAGTATATTCGTGTCCAGTCTACTTCTTGCTAGCCTAATTTCAGTATTGTTTGTCTCCATGGATGCTCATCTTTGTAACCAGGCGATTTCATGTCGCTAGCCCATGCACGTGCAGGTGATGCACAAATTGCAGAGGTGTTTCAGGAGTGCCGTGTGGTGCTTCAGAACAGCGCATGGTCGGAGTAGTGAATTGCTTGGCCGATGATTAAGTTCTATTCTTCAGGTTTCCTCTTTCACCTTCAAATATATCTTCTCTAGGTTTTCAGGCTCGTATCTTCTTTAATCAGGCTGTAGGTGGGCCTGTCTGTGGGAAACCACTACTTGTCCACCTCTGTCCACCAGCCCAAAGCGGGAGGCCACTTGCTGCACTTTTATTTTCCTGATAGAAAGTGGTGCCCAGTCAGCCCACTTTAACCCGCCAAGCAGCCAAGCACATGGGCCGTTGGCGTGGATCGCGCGGCAGGCGCAGGTCGCATCTGCTTGCCGAAGCAATCAAGGCTGGGATCGTAGCTTAGCGTAGCTGTTTATTCTTTCAGACTTTGCCCACTAGCTGTTTATTTCCTCAGACGTATACTTGCTAGCACATATACTTGCTATAATACATACATGTATAAGCAGCGTCCAGAAATTTAGAGTATTTCAAAACAATACAAAATGGAAATGACAGGAAAATGTCCCAATAAATTCAGAGTATCTCAAAACAACACAAACAGGAAATGAGAGGAGAATGCCTCTCAAACACATGAGCATCTCTTTTAAAATGAGTACACAATATTATCAGGTCATGGAAAAATTACTGAAAGAAGTAAGCTTCACAATGCCTGTTAAACATCCGGATGAATTAGAAGTAGTCAAGTTTGACAGATTCAGAAATTTTGTTAGCACACTCCGCTAACAAAAGGCTTAACAACACCATTGACTGTTAGTTTTCATCTCTGGACTATTAAATCCACATAAAGTCTAGTACGTGGACTGGACAATACAATCAAGACACAGGTAATGTCATGACCAAGCTATAAGAATCCGAAATAGAAATGCTCCGTAGCGCAGTACGCATCACATGGGAATTTCGACGAACAGCTAGTGGGCATACTCTTCGCTGGCTTAGTGGCTCACAATACTGGAAAGAAAAAACCTGCTCGCCACGCATCGTTCCTACACAGACTGCTACCTTCGCTGATTATGGCCTGGCAAATAGTAAGTACTAAAAGAAGTAAGCTTCACAATGAATACACTGTACATGATTTTAAAGTCATGCATGCACACATTATCAGGTAATGGAAAAAATACTTAAGTGTGCACTGGCCATTTAACTTGAACAAAAAACAGAATAAAAAAGTAATTTTGTATTTCTAAAGTAGATGCCAGCAAGAAAACTACAAAGGGAAAAAATTCCAGATCTTGACAACAATAATAAAGACAATATGAGAAGCCTACAACAATAATAACCTGGAGACAGGGAATTTAAGGCAATGTAAGCAACACTCCTCCGTGTGGGGATCACGGTCCAGCAAATGATTGGTCAAGTAACTTTAGCTGAAGACTTTTTCCACGCATTATACTGTCTCGTGAGATCTTAGAAGAAACCAATATACTTCACCGCACACTATGTACTACTATATATTAAGTGACTACAGTCACAAAAAGATGACTGCATAACACTTCAGTTAACTTCATTACTATGCAAACATACTTTACTGTCGCTGTTACAATACTGTCTGTCTGTGGTAACCACATTACCGTCCCGCTGCTCTATACGAGAATCACTCGTAAATTTCTGAACCCCACGGGCCTCGCCGCACTTCTGCAGTTTACATGATAATTTTGAAACATCAAGACACCATTTAACTGTGTAAAAAAACAGTTGATTCAACTTAAAATAGAAACTGCAAAACAAGTGTGCACTAGTAACCAGAATTACTGGCATGCCGCGTGCTTTACAAAAAGCTAATCTACAAATTTGTGAGCTGTGTTTTACTGCCTTAAAGGTCTAACCGTTCACCATGAACTTGTATGTTTCTTCATTTTGATCCCTACTCATACGATGCAGGAATGAGGTTGGATTTAAGTACATAATCCTTCCACTAAACATTTCAAGAAGTTATGCTAATTCTCAGTTGTCTGAAATTCAGTCACCTCAAATTACACATCATTTGGCCTAAAATCGGAATATCAAATGTGTGCAAGTTTTAGCAGACATAGCTGCAGTAGTATTTTGGCTCTACATAGCTGCAGACATAAATTTACTCTACATGTTTCTTTAACGGAGTTTACATAGAAGAAGAAAGTGAATCAACATCATGTCCCCTAATTCGTTGCTGCAAACTGCAAGTAAGGAGTAAGAGAGGAAGAGTACCTTCTTGCAAATCTTCTTCGGCAGCTCCCCATGGACCTCGCTGGATGCGTGCGGTTGAGGATCCCCAAGAACCTCGCCGGCCGCCGGGAGCTCCCCACAGGTCTGCTGCTCAAACGACGGGGTGAGAGTGGTCCTTTCCCGTGGCAGAATGGAGGTGCCGGACGCGGACGAGGTCAACACAGGAGGCGGAGGGCAGTGGCCATGGAGGGGAGCGGCGAGCGGCGGACAGAGAGGAGGGGTGGCGGCGGCACGCGAGCTCGAGGGGGAAGCGGAGTGGAGGGAGGGAGCGGTAGTTGGTTGAGCGGAGGGAGGGAGCGGCAGTTGGTTGAGCGGATGGAGGGAGGGAGCGGAGGGAGCGGCGGACCGTCGCCGGCCATGGCGCGGCGCGCCGGCGCAGCACGAAGAGGAGAGGACCGCAGCGTCGCAGCGAGGAAGACCCTAATCCCGTCGAGCGGCGTGGCGGCGGTAGGGAACGAGTAGCGGAAGCCCACCAAGTTTTTTCCTCCGACAGTGGGCGTCCGATATAAGGATTTAATCGGGCTGGGCTGGCGGCACGTACCGTGGACGGCCCGTGACCACCTACAGGCATATATCTCTACTATATAAAAAGGAGGAACTTCCTCCGTTTTCTGCCATCATCTTTCGTCAACCATCACCAAAATAACGGAAATCAGCAAAATAACGCAATAATTCACATGCCAAAATCACGCAATAATTCACATGCCAAAATAATCGAAGGCAATCAGCAAATTGCACAATAATTTAACGGAAATCAGCAAAACAACAAGTAACGGAAATCAGCAATAATCACGCAATAATTCACATGCCAAAATCACGCAATAATTCACATGCCAAAATAATCGAAGGCAATCAGCAAATCGCACAATAATTCACATGCCAAACTCACTCTCACAAACAATTAACTTTCATGCCAAACCAATCGATCCATCGCTGGAATGCTTCCTAATCACCTCCATAAGTCACGCTGCCAATCCATAAGTGACATGCCAAACTCATATATATTACACCTCCAAGATCAGGTTATACTCTGGCCGAAACAGCGGCCGGAGTTTGCTTCCAGTGTCCCAGCCAACCTCTTAATCCATTCAAGGACTACACGACCAGCGGACCAGGCTGTAGGTAATTGCAAGTGCCCTATGCTATGATTTTTGTACACGATTTCATAGGTGCTTGATCACTTTCTTGAGGCGGTTTTTCTTGAATATTATCTGGATGCTATCAACAGGATCAGGACTACACCCTTCCTCCAGACCCCACCCAAATCGTCAACAAATTTCATCTCGGCACCTATGACTATGGTCCACCGGGAGTGGAGGACAAACCACAGAAGCAAAGGAGACTGACTACATCATGTCTTTCAAGAGCTACGGCCTTCTGGATTGATGTCTCCACACACGGAAGGAAATGAATTGAGTGTGTACAATGAAGCAAATTTGTAAAATACAGGAAATATGTGATATGAAAGTATGAAGCTGTGTATTTTAACGACTTGAAGGAAGCAAAATATTTCAATTGTACGAAATATGTCAAGTGAATGTATGAAGCACTAATTTTTTCTCCAAATGAAGCAAAGTTGTAAAATACAGGAAATATGTGATATGAAAGTATGAAGCTGTGTATTTTAACGACTTGAAGGAAGCAAAATATTTCTTTTGTCCGGAATATGTCAAGTGAATGTATGAAGCACTACTTTTTTTCTCCAAATGAAGCAAATTTGTAAAATGTAGGAAATATGTGATATTCAAGTATGAAGCTGTGTATTTTAACGACTTTGAAGGAAGCAAAATATTTATGTTGTCCGAAATATGTCAAGTGAATGTATGGATCACTATTTTTCCAAATGAAGCAAATTTGTAAAATGTAGGAAATATGTGATACGAAAGTATGAACTGTGTATTTTGGCAACTTGAAGGAAGAAAATATTATGTTCTCCGAAACATGTGATGTACCAAAATGTAAATTTTATGGTTCAAACATAATAATGCACTAATGTTGAAAGCACATACTACACATGAGTATACATGACACGTTTTTTTAAGCTCCATCTAAAAATCCATTCACCATCCGAGCAGTATTCAATAGTCGTCCATAGAAACATAGTCTGATATGTTTAAAATATATATACATATTTAGATTGAAACGGAATTATTTTGCAACGGAAGCAAAATTCAGTTTGAAAGGAAGCTAAATTAAATAAAGTTGGAAACAAAAAATTCCTTCCAGACGGAAGCAAATGCCCATGCCTGAAATTTTGCTGACGTTGTCAGCTTCCTACGAAACAGGATTTGTTTTAATAAAATCTCCAAGAGTCAGATTGGGAGCAGTTAATTCATATCCCACTAATTAGGCGCTCTGCTGAGGAAGGTTAGCAACGCGCACTTATTACAGAGATGCATGCAGTTAGACCCTCTATCGTTTTAGTGAAACAGTTGAGCGGGGCCTCGCTGAGAATCCAACGTCCGCGGTGCTTCCTATCGAACGGCTAGATACTGGTCCGATGCAAAGTCATCTATCGGATGCCGATTCTTAGTGGTGTCCGCCTAGCCTAAGGGGCAAAATAACATTCCGAAATAGAATCAAACTGGGAAGGACTTGGGTATGGCCCAAGTTCTGAAACTACAACTAAAAGTAAGAAATTTGCACCTTTATTTGGTATTCCGGATACCCTGACTGCTTGAAGGACACGTGGTGTTATACCTCTTGCAATCCTGTGCACCGCTCTAACCATTCCAAAGTGTGCAGAGCCAAAGAATTATTTCCTGACACCACCTTCAATTGTACTGTAGCACCACTAGCAACAGTCAATATTTCTTTGATGATATGAGTGCCTCAAATAAAATCAGGAGATGATTTGGTGCATTCATCACATAGAATTGCATGGGCAGGCTTTAAAATCTCTAAGAGTAAGCAAGGTAGGAATTGAGAAATATACCAAGCAATTATGTTCCTGTAACAAGTTCTTCATATGCGCCGCGTCCTCTCTCTTCCCCTTGGCCTTGGGCGGCGCCTCGCCGCGAACTCGAGGAGGAGCCGCTGGGCGACGGGCGCGGCGCCAGCGGGGAGGAGCGGCGGGGGGGGGGTGGCGGCCGCGGCGGCGAGGAAAGGCGTGGGCGAGCGGCGCGGAGGCGGGGTCCGCGACATCGACCACGGCGAGGAGCGCGCCCGAGAGGGCGGAGGAGAGGATGGGGGAGGACAGCGCGGAGGCGAGGAGCGGGAGGAGCTTCGAGAGGAAGGGCGCGGGGCGGCAGCGCGAGCCAAGCCGGGGGCGGCGGCGGCCGACAGTGAAGAGCAGTGAGAAAAAGGGATGAACGGGAAGTTGAGAGGTGGGAGAAAGAAGGGGAATTTTGGACGTGTTTGGATAGCAGCCAAAGCCGGCCCTACCAAAATATTGGCTCACCCTTAAATTTTGGTAGTCGTTTGGATGGTTGCCAAGGAATTGGCTCGCCCAGCCAGCCAGCCCCGCTCCCGTATATTTCTCGCCAACGAGCGGGCGATTCCAGGGCGCTCAGAAGCTCCGCCAAAAACTTGGCAAGGCGACTTGCCCTCTCTAATTAGGTGGATCCCACACATTGTTTACTTTTTTTATTGCTATCTGGTGATCGTAATTGAATGAGTGGCTCCACACAATTAGCGAGCGCATGCACCAGAGACACCGCCTGTGTAGCAACTTCCAGCGTTGTGTCAAAGTTTTGATATTTTCGTACTTTAACTTTAACTGCATCCTAATATCGATCTACTTAACTTGTGAAATTTACAAAGTTACGGAAGATAACTACTTATCAAATCAGTTAGTTGCAAACCAATCATTAACCCATTCTGTCAAGTTATTGGACATGGCATGGCTACAATCCAAACAAAAACAGCTTGCCAAAACTTTGGCCATGCCAAAAAATTTGTGGGGCTAATTGGGGCACAAACCAAACACACCCTTTATTTTTTGCCCCTCTTTAGTCTTTACTTGGTACCTCTATGATTTGCCCTCAATTACTTTGCAATAGATTTTACTTGGCGCTTTAACAATTTGCCCTTTCTGAATTTTTTTATTTGAACATCAGGCTAAGAACCCTGGACCAATATACCCCGACCTAAATGTTCTTGTAATTCGTCCTCTTTAGCTCAGCCATGGCGGCGCCGCCAATGTCAGAACTTGTCTCAGGCCCTCCGGCCATTGTGGAGCCGCGCTTCGGCGACACCGACGACATGCAGTGCAACTCCTCCACGCGACGCGACACGAAAACACATCCGTAGCAAGAACTTGTGCAGGAAGAGCACACTGCCGCCGCCACCCTCCCGCGTGGCGCCGCCTTCCCCAACCTTCGCGAGCTCGTCCGCGGCTGCGCGCGATAGAACAGAAGGTGGTCAGGAGGAGAGTAGGGAGTCACGTTGGAGGAGAGCGGGGAAAGGATCTGGGCCGAGCAGCACGGCGTTTGGGGAAGACATGCCGGTTCCACGCGGGCGGCGCTGCTCGATTTAGGAGCTTGGGACGGGAAGGCATGGATGGTGGACGGAGTGGAGCGGGACCGCGTCGGAGGAGGGGGAGAAGGCGGACGATCTGGAAAGTGGAGGGTAGGGTAGCGAGTGGTGTAGTTGGCCGGCGACGGGGGTCGTATGGCACAACGCCGGCGCCATTGAAGAAAGCAGTTGTGCAGGGCGCATGAAGTATTTCCTGATGGTCAGATACCATGTATAAACAGTTAGTCGAGTACTTATTTAATTTTTATAACGTACAAGAATTCTACAAGTGCTCGCGTCCTACTGAGATCAACCATGTATAACGTTCTTCAAAGCAATGTAGTTGTATTATGACAATGATATCATGTTATTGTGCTCTGTATTATCATGCTATAGCACATTATAATATTCCTGATTTGATTTGAATTTGAATTTTCATATTGAGCTCAAATTATATATGTGCATTGAAAAATGAAATTTGAAAACCCGTGGCAACGCACGGGCATTTCTACTAGTTCTTTATCGAAAAAAGAAGCACTCTTCAGTTTGTCGTTTTGTCATGGAAAATCATTTAATATAGAATATCTTAATATTTTGGTGGAAACATGGAGATTTGGTCCTTTTTCGGAGTATGAGTGCCTCATTAGTGCATTGGCCCATCGCTGCCCATCGCTGCTCGAGGAGAAAGAGGATGGCGTCGAGTTCGAAACCGAAGTGCGCCGCTCCAAGTGCCAAGTCTGTACCTGGTCATTTTCATTAATTTAATCAAGCACATCCAAACAATTAGTTTACCATTTCGATCTGAACTTCATATTTCTCTTCACAATGATCTGACTTCGACTTTAATGTTTGTAGTGATTACAGAGGAAGAGAACGGTTGCAACTTGCAGACTAGGAGAATAATGTCTGTCGTTAAAATTCTATACTTTCTTGAACTTGTTGCCAAAAATTTACGTTCAGCGGTATGAGTTTAGGTTGTACATTCCTTCCCTAAGACTAGCCACAATGGAAGTATCATAGGTAGTATCATGCATTTCATGCATGCAAAATGCTGATGTGGCAGTGCAATTAAGGATAAGAGAGAGAGTACTAGTATCATAGGAAGATACTGTATCATAGCACATATTAATAGAAAAATTAATGTCAAGTAAATCTTGTACACATATTTGCATTGAGATTCTACAAAACAATTAATATATGGAGACTATGATACTAGTATATGATACCATGCATTGTGGAGATAGTAACATCTAGTAGTATCATACGCATGATACTTCTATATGATACTATGCATTGTGACTAGTCTAAGACTCTAGCTAGATATATCATGCCAATACTCTCGTGCCCTCTTAAATTATTTTATTTCAAATAATTGGTCAGGTTCACGATGATAGATAGACAATATCTTATTGAGGATCATATCACCGCACTTTTCTATCATTACTCAGTTTTCTATTATCCATATCATATAGTATATAAGAGTATTTATTTTCTTTTCAATTGCCATGCCTCTTACGTCATATTTTATTCCCAGGTGCAATACCAGCACCATCTTCCTTATTGTTGCAATACAACATATAATATGCATGAGTTGACAGTTGTCTGTCTTTCTGGAGAATGTGCTGAAGCATGATTCGAAGGTGACAAGATTCTCTTTCATATGCAATTATAACAGCAGGTATGTAGTCAACCTGTTTACAATTTCAGGAAAACCTTGACATAATGAAGGTTAATGTTTGATGTCCTATTCAAGGATACATCACTATGGATTACTCATCAGCCTGGACGAGGAAATTTAACATGCAGTTATGGTATTCAGAGTTATGTTAGTACTTGTTTTATTGAAGAAAATCTTTTGTTTATCTGCATCTGGCCGTCGACAAGAATCGGGAAGGCGCTGTTCGGGGAGACAACTTCTCTCTCGTCCGCTACATGGATCTCTGCGTGTACCTCAGGTCCCAGATCATCTGCACCTACAAGGTTCTTTCTTAATGCAAAAATATATGTCTCTTTACTTCCACATGTGCAGCTTGAAAATTATTTAGAATTCACATGTACTTCCTTCAGAAGTGGTTCCTTTTAGGTGCTTAATGTCAGTTACCGAACTCGCAAAGGTTTCCCTGAAAAAAACACACAAAGGTACTCACATAGGTTTTAATTGACATAGCTAATCGTTTGAAGTTCTGGATGTAGTATTGAAGTTTAAGGGATGTGATGAAAATGTGTTTGTGTGTTCGTAGCTATGTGGTGAAAATCTGAAATATGTTGTGCTCACATACGAATCTGACTGTTTTCCATCTCGGTTCCAATTCCTGGTGTATAAATATAAGCTGCAATCGCCTCTCCCCGTTCGTTGGGGAATTTGATCAGAGTTTCTCGCAAATTGTGAGAAGGGTAGCTTTAAGTGCTAACGAAACTGACTTCCGCCTTCTCGTTGAGGTTTCAGGACAAACAAGTCAGGTTTTTCAATTGCTGATTTGAATATTTTGTGCGGTCGTTCCTGTATGTGGTTGCCATCGGAGGTAACCTGTTGCTCTGGCCGCTCTCTCTGTTCTGGGAAACAGGGGTAGACCACAGAGTAGCAAAATCTAATCTGGGAAACCAGCCAATTTATTGAGGAATATTTTATTTTGCTGCTCAGTGTTATGTATCCTACAGATGTCGTTGATGCTGTCTCTACAGCTTCTTCACAGCGTTCAGTCCTGGAACTTGGTCATGGCCACATTATACGCCTCAAGTTTTTTTTTTGTGGCTGGATATATTCAGACTTCCAGCTGATGTTACGATCTTCGGATAGCCGCTTCATCGTGAACTGAATTGAGTTGTGCAGTTGCTTGAGACCCTACTTGTATTTGGCATGGTCCATGGCTGGATCGATGGAATGTGTTGTTAAAATGCTCCTGCGCCAGGTCAGATCCATGGTGACAAGGATGAGTCACTGATCAGAGCTATTTAGTACTCATAGGGGGGTTTTTAACACTTGTTGTATTAGGATCAAGACAGTCAAGACTTGCCTGAATTCCTTTTGATTTTACTACGACAAGGGCAGATTAAGTATCATGGTCTTGTGGTAAATATTATTCATTTTTTCCTCATTTAATTTTTCTAGGATTTGGGATTTTTATGAAGTAATGTCCAAAACATTAAATATGTCTATTTGCTATTTGGCATGCCTAGTGACTAAGATGATCAAGACAAGCACCGTTCACATGTTTGTATTCTTGCTTGAAAACTATATAAACTCATCTCCGTGATGAATGTGAACTTCATCCATGTTATCTGAGCACTCGTGTTATTGTTGCTGGTCATTCTTTTTTTTGCCGTGATACCATAAGGAAAGCCCATACGGCGTGATTTTCTATATTATAAAATTATGCACAATGCATACACAGTTCAGGGAATTGCTGGTCATTCTTATTGCTTCATTTTTCGCTTATTTGTTCTCGAATTTGGTCTATGGAATAATATCAACCTGCTTTATGAGAAGTATTGTTGAATTGTTGCCAAATTGTCATGTGAGATTGCTGCCCAAATTTCAAGGAATTCCCTGGCAAAATTTCATCAAAATTGCTAACAACCAGTGCGCTCCTACAAAGTGTCATTACAAGTTTGTAGCTGACCAAATGGGTCTGCATACACTCGGGTCTGCATACACTCTAGCTACTTAACACACAGTTCACTAAAACCAGAACTTCAGAGCTATACTTGCAAAGAAAGTTACATTCCAACTGATGTCAGTTAACCAATTTTTTTTTTCAAAGTTCACCTTGATCTTTTCGAGTGTGCTTAAAAAAAGACTCCAATTCTGCCACTTCGTGAACCATCTCTAGCTGCAAGCGTGCAACCTCATGTTCTGATGTTCTAGGTTCACCTTCTACTCCAGCAGACTAGCCATGTCACTATCCATCTTCAATGTACCATTTCCTTCATGATCGTGTACTGCAACAATTTGTCCACATGCCAGGCACAAGCCTCATCTTGTTTTTTCTCATTGCCTTTCAGCTTGCACCATGCTGGCTACACATGGTGAAGTCACAAGTTGATGCATCATATACAATCAGCTCACAAGTGCAAAACTGCAGGCTGAAGAAAAAAACTAAATTCCCAAATCGAACCTTAAAGAACAGAATTGGACTAACCTGGCCGCTTGAGTCACTTGCCCTCATCGCCTTATCAGGTATTCATGTACGGCGACTTGCTCAAGTCATGTGCGCCAAGATGGCCATATACACAACGCCGGTGAACCTGCTGACCAACTAAGAGCTCGTGGTGGCACCGTGTCACCGACTCTTGAGGCGTGCACAGCATCAGCAAAAGTGCGCCGTTCAGAGTTCTCAGAATAGGCCCATCGTCTTCGTGATGCCCGTGCCTTTCTTCGCGAGATCGTTTGGCTAACTGGCGTGCTTGTCAACGTATTGTCATGATGCTGATGTCATGCTTGTGCTACTAGAATATTCGCTCCAAGATCAGGGTGCCATCGGGTTTGATTTTTTTTTTGAACAGGAGAAGGGTCCAAAGGACCCGAAGCTTCATTTAACTCGGCAGGTTACAAGTTACAAGCAAGACCCAGAAAGAAAAAGAATTACACAGCAGTCCTTGCTTTTTACGAAAAGGACCTCGCAGAAATTCTGGAAACGCGATCAAGTCCTTCTCTGTCGACGCCATTGTTGACCTTGCAGCGACGGCCACCTTCTCCACTCCGGGGATGAAACCACTTGGTGTGGAGGCGGTGATGCGTGCCGTGCTGAAGGCAGGAAGTCCTCCGACGCTGGAGGAAGAGAGATCCTGTGAGTAACAACTCAACAGGTGCAGAGTGGCCCCATCGGCCGAAAATAGCAACGGCGATGAATGCCGCCGCTTGGGAATCTCCGCTCGAGAAGCTTCGCCGTCTTCTCCGCCACCTCCAGATCCTGCCATTTCCCAATCTTGGTCGCCACCACGGCTACCAAAACGGAGAGGAACAGCAGCATCCAGGGGTAGCACCACCACGAACCACCACCTCGTCGAAGAAGAAAGAAAGGTGGCGCGTTGCTTTCCCCCCCTCGCCTCCACGGCCGGCCAGGAGAAGCAACCGTGCACCTTTGACCACGCCGAACCACCTCTCCCCCTCGCCACCATGGCCGGCCAGGAGAAGCTTCACAGCGCAGTTCTTTCTCACCACACGGTGGCCATCAGCCTCTGCTTTATTTAGAGAAGCGGTGCTCCAACCCTTTGCGTCCTGCTCCAACCAAAGGATCAAGAGAAGCAAAAGGAGGAACCCTAGACTTGAGATCTGGCTAGAGAGATCCCAAAAACCGCTCCATCTACTGGGCAAAGAGCCCACTACCGGCAAACAGCCGCAACTACATCTACTATATACACAGCGGGCAACCCCTCCTTCTCTTCTCCAGACAGCGGCGCCGCCGGAATTGAGTCGGAGGAGCTCCCGGGAGAGAAGGTGGACTCTCAGTTACTTTAGATGGGTGAGAGGGAGGAAGGGGGGAAATAACCGGTCCCATCGGGTTTGATAGCTTGCCTGGTCATTCTGGCGGTTGGTGCCACCATTCATGATTATTTTATAAATCGCATTAGTGGTGTCTTTCAAAATGTAATGGTTGCAAACATTATTAATTATTTTAATATCACATGACTATCTTTTCTGTATTCTATAATATTTATGTTAATCCTATGTTTAAGTCAAGACATGTGTGATGACATAAAACTCGTAAGAGGCGTGGCAACGCACGGGCATTCAACTAGTATATGTAGTAGTTGGTGAGTTGCCACGAGTTCGTCCATCAAATAATAGCTCCCATATGTAGTCACCCTATTGAATATGAGTGTTTTGTTGAACTCGTTTTATCAATTAATTTTGGTTGTATGGTGTATGGACCCATCTATACGCATACATATATGAAAATCGCGGATTCAGAGCGGAAATATGGTTACCGTGTTGTAGTGATTCATACCGAAATTACGATATTGCAGTTATTACTAGGCCTGCGATGGCGTAGCTGCTGTGTAAGTGATGGGTTGAGATGAACCCAATAAAACTCATATATCCTTCACTAATCTAACATTTGTTATTGCTTAGTAGTGAAAATTTACACAATAAACTAGAGACCG
>NC_061512.1:236615626-236636031 GCF_022539505.1 Lolium rigidum | reverse complement strand
GCATGCTAGTAAACAAACTTGGGTTCCTAGTGAGAATTTGCAAACTAGTTCATTGCAGCCAATTGATGATCGAGGTTTCCCGATCATGGACACACATGTCATTGACAATGAAGTCATATCATTGAGTGAATGATATGATGGGCATTTCCAAATATAATTGTTATAACACGATCAAAGTCATATCAAGTTCAACGTTATGATGCTTATGAAAGCATAGTAACCAAATCCTTAGATTGCGAGATCATATCTAATCACTATCATCGGAAGCTGCTTTGGCTGGATCAAACGTCACACCATAATAGAGCGATCATAAAGGTGTAGTTAGGTATCCAATGTGATGGGTTAAGGCGTACGAGTCAAGAGCGGGATTTGTTCATCCGCGTGACAGAATATACTATGGGCCCACTCGGTAAGATTATATCCAAGTTGCAACACATGAATAAATCATGGGGATAGAATCGAACGGAACGAGTTGAACAGTCTTGTCGGTAACGAGATCGAACTAGGTATCTTAATACCTATGATCAAGTCTCGGACGAGTGCTGGTATCAAAGTAACAAAGGGAATTGGATATGATGTAATGGTTTAAACGAGGATCACATCTTCATAGAATACATAGAGGTTGCTATTGTTCTCCAGACCACCCTGGCGATCATTGATCAGAGAGATATGTCTCTGATCATGACTGCGTTATTCTCGAACCGTAGGTGACAACTGGGTTCATGCGTTCAACAACATGGTCATTGCAGTACTTGTAGCAGCAACTATTTATTAGAAATTTTGGCCCAAAGGAGATTTGCAAATGGTAATAAACACAATCCCGCAACTGCGTTGTTAGGCGCAGCCACCTTCGCACCCGAACCGTAGTTTGGAAATAGCTTATTCTGTAAGAGCAAAGTAAATAATTAAAGTAAACTAAAGCAAGAGTGTGTTGAGAGAGTGTTTGTGGTATGGTTGACGGGTTCTCAAGGTGTGTAGGTTCCACCACTAGTGTTTCTATTACTTATGATTAGAATGAACTATATCTTTGACATGCTATGTGTGGGGAGAGCTCCAGAGTAAGATGCACCCAGAAATTCATCGGTTATCGCATCTCTAAATAACCATATCAAATAGTTTTCTGCAAGCCACATATTGACTATTGCTATTAAGGGTTTTACCCCATGGTTATCGATATGAGCTTAGTGATTCCCTTATTATCCCCCTCATGCATGTGTTAAAGCGTCGATATCGTAATGTCACTTCCCGCCGTTCACTCTATCACAATTCAAAGGGTAGTTCCCTCCTTGTCCATAAGGCAAATATTATGTGGTGCACTTCACATAACATCAAGAGGAGAACTAAGACACATTCATGGAATAAAGGTATAAGACATCTTTATTTCACATCATAATATTACTAGGGTTCACTCATACATGAAGGGGATCAAGATCATGGCAATATGAATATCAATGTACAATTGCTTACAAGTGTAAATCCTAATAGAGTTCGGATCACAACCAAGTAGACAAAGGGGATCGATGATGGAGACGTTGATGATGATGATGATGGAGATCGATGCGTTGCCCTTCAAGATCCTATCCTCCTCCTCTTCTATGTTGGTGGAGATGGTGATGGAGGCAGTGGCGGAGCAACAGGGCCCCGCCCCTAGGGCGTGGATGAAGTGGTGCCTTTCCCTTGAATCCTCCCCTCTTTATATAGGCGCTGGAGGTCGGTTTCGCGAATCGATGGAGCCAGGGGCCAAATATGCCGATCAGGCCTTCACAAATGTTGTTCTGACGAGACGGAGCCTACGGAGCCCAGTACGGGTGGAAGGTACGGACGGGGTTTGCTCGTACCGATGGTCGCCAAACTCGAAGATGCTTTCGTATTTTGCTCTCCATTTCTTCATCCGGACTCCGATTGAGGTGTTCTTCGGCTCGTTGAACTCGTATGGACGAGGGTTACAACACCATGGATTTAGATCGTAAATATAATATGTTGGGAAAATATCACTTTTTCCACACCTCATATGGTTAAGTCCGGTGCTTGTAATTCTCCCATATTGTACCCTCTGGGTCCTTTTGCCTTCTTTTTCCATGATTGTCCATAGCACTGATACGTCTCCAACGTATCTATAATTTCTGATGTTCCATGCTAGTTTTATGACAATACCTACATGTTTTGCTCACACTTTATAATGATTTTATGCATTTTCCGGAACTAACCTATTAACAAGATGCCGAGGTGCCGGTTCACGTTTTTCTGCTGTTTTTGGTTCCAAAAAGGCTGTTCGGGCAATATTCTCAGAATTCGACGAAACAAAAGCCAAACATCTTATTTCACCGAGACGGACCAGAACACCGAAGGGGAGCCGGAGAGGAGGCCCAGGGCCCCCACACCATAAGGCGGCGCGGGTGGCCCCCTGGCCGCGCCGCCCTATGGGGTGGGCCCCCCAGGCACCCCCTTGCGCCGCCTCTTCGCCTATAAAATCCCTCGCGACCTAAAAACCCTACAACAATTGACGAAACTCCAGAAAGACTCCAGGGACGCCGCCGCCATCGCAAAACTCCGTTTCGGGGGACAGAAGTCTCTGTTCCGGCACGCCACCGGGACGGGGAATTGCCCCCGGAGTCATCTCCATCGACACCACCGCCATCTTCATCGCCGTTGCTTGTCTCCTATGATGAGGAGGGAGTAGTTCTCCCCGAGGCTGAGGGCTCTACCGGTAGCTATGTGGTTCATCTCTCTCTCCCATGGTGTGATCTTTATGTGATCATGAGCTTTGTATCACTATTAATCTATGTGCTACTCTAGTGATGTTATTAAAGTAGTCTATTCCTCCTCCATGATGTAATGTTGACAGTGTGTGCATCATGTAGTACTTGGCGTAGGTTATGATTGTAATCTCTTGTAGATTATGAAGTTAACTATTACTATGATAGTATTGATGCGATCTATTCCCCCTTCCATAGCTATTGTTGACAGTGTGTATGCTATGTTAGTACTCGGTCTAAATTGCAACGGTCTATTATGCACTCTAGAGGTTACTCTAATATGAACTCCGGATGTTGTGGAGCTTGTTTACTCCGGCTTGAGGTGTGCTTTTACACAATGAATGGTGTTTGTTATCCAACAAGAGAGTGTAGAAAGTAGCATTTATTTATTCAGTTATGTGATCAATGTTGAGAGTGTCCACTAGTGAAAGTATGATCCCTAGGCCTTGTTTCTAAGCATTGAAACACCGTTTCCAACAAGTTCTATTACATGTTTGCTTGCTGCCATTTTTATTTCAGATTGCAATTACTACTTACAATCATCCATTATACTTGTATTTCACTATCTCTTCGCCGAACTAGTGCAACTATACATCTGACAAGTGTATTAGGTGTGTTGGGGACACAAGAGACTTCTTGTATCTTAATTGCAGGGTTGCTTGAGAGGGATATCTCTGACCTCTACCTCCCTGAGTTCGATAAACCTTGGGTAATTCACTTAAGGGAAATTTGTTGCTGTTCTACAAACCTCTGCTCTTGGAGGCCCAACACTGTCTACAGGAATAGAAGCGTGCGTAGACACATCAAGTTATTTTGTGGCACCGTTGCCGGGGAGGTAAGGTAAAAGGTATTCACATCCTCCGACTACTAAGCTATTTCCTAGCACTGTTGCCGGTGTGTGAGTGCTCGAAGGTATCTCCTTTAGATCCTGCAATTATATCTTTTTGTTTCTTGTTTTTATTTTCACTAGTTAGGCTTAATGGAAAACAACAAAAATATTAGAGATCTTTATGAACTTTATATTGAATTAGGACATGATGTGTTTGAAGAGAGAATTAAAAAACCCATGGAACTTTGTTTACAAAATAGTTGTAGCAATGTTATTAGCATGAACTCTTTGAATACTATTATTGCTAATGCTATGGAAGAATTTAAGCTTGGGGAAGCTGGTTGTGATATTTTTAGTCCCCCAAGTTTTGAGGAGAAAATTTTCTTTGATGATACTTTGCCTCCCATTTATGATGATTATAATGATAGTGGTATTTTAGTGCCACCTACTATGGAGGATAAAGTTTATTATGATTATACCATGTCTGCAATTTATGATGATTACAATGATGAATATGATATTTTCAGTCCACCTACTATTGAGGAGAAAATTAATTATGATTACAATATGCCTCCTATATATGATGATTATGGTGATGAGAATAATAATGAAGGCTATCTTATTGAATTTGCTCCCACTACCATTAATAGAAATGACTATGCTTATGTGAAGAGTAATAATTTTATGCATGTAGCTCATGATAAGAATGTTTCATGTGATAGTTATATTGTTGAGTTTGTTCATGATGCTACTGAAAGTTATTATGAGAGAGGGAAACATGGTTATATGCATCTTAATAATATTAAGTTTCCCCTCTTTATGTTGAGAATCTTGAAGTTGCGCTTGTGTTGCCTTTCTATGCTTGTTGCATTATGCTTACATGACTTGTTTACTTACAAGATTCCTTTTCATAGGAAGTGGGTTAGGCTTAAACGTGTTTTGAATTTGCTTCTTGATGCTCCTTTTGCTTCATTTTCTATTTTCCATGTGAGCATCATTAAAATCTACTGAGCCCATCTTAATGGCTATAAAGAAAGCACTTCTTGGGAGATAACCCATGTTTTATTTTGCTACTGTTTTGTTGTGTCTTGGAAGTTGTTACTACTGTAGCAACCTCTCCTTATCTTTATTTTATTGCATTGTTGTGCCAAGAAAAGTCTCTAATAGAAAGTTGATACTAGATTTGGATTTCTGCGCAGAAACAGATTTTTACCTGTCACGAATTTGAGTAGATCTCTCTGTAGGAAACTCGTAAAATGCTGCAAATTTTCATGCGTGATCCTCAGATATGTACGCAACTTTCATTAGTTTTGAGTTTTTTCATCTGAGCCTGTTAAGTGCCTCTAAAAAATTCATCTTTACGGACTTTTCTGTTTTGACAGATTCTGCCTTTTATTTCGCATTGTCTTCTTTGTTCCATTAACTTTCAGTAGCTTTGGGTAATGTCCAGAAGTGTTAAGAATAATTGTGTCCTTGCTGAATATGTGAATTTTTGATTATGCACTAACCCTCTAATGAAGTTTATGAGAAGTTTGGTGTGGCGGAAGTTTTCAAGGGTCAAGAGAGAAGGGTGATATAATGTGATCAAGAAGAGTGAAGAGTCTAAGCTTGGGGATGCCCCGTGGTTCATCCCTGCATATTTCAAGAAGACCCAAGCGTCTAAGCTTGGGGATGCCCAAGGCATCCCCTTCTTCATCAACAACTTATCAGGTCACCTCTAGTGAAACTATATTTTTATTCCGTCACATCTTATGTACTTTACTTGGAGCGTCTATGTGCTTTTATTTTCATTTTGTTATCTTAGTTCTCTGAATAAATTGGATCATACCTTGTGTGGGAGAGAGACACGCTCCGCTTTTTCATATGAACACTAGTGTTCTTCGCTTTTACTTTTAATGTTCATGGCGAAGTTGAAAGCCGCTGCATTTATTGCTATTTGGTTGGGAACAGGAAATGCTTCATGTGGTAATTGGTATATGGTCTTGAGTAATTCGATACTTGGCAATTGTTTTGCTCAATAGATCATGTTTAAGCTCTTGCATCATGTACTTTGCACCTATTAATGAAAAACTACCATAGAGCTTGTTGAAATTTGGTTTGCATGATTGGTCTCTCTAAAAGTCTAGATATTTTCTGGTGAAGTGTTTGAACAACAAGGAAGATAGTTTAGAGTCTTATAATGCTTGCAATATGTTCTTATGTAAGTTTTGCTGTACCGGTTCATACTTGTGTTTGCTTCAAACAACCTTGCTAGCCAAAGCCTTGTACTGAGAGGGAATTCTTCTCGTGCATCCAAAACCTTGAGCCAAAACCTATGCCATTTGTGTCCACCATACCTACCTACTATGTGGTATTTCTCTGCCATTCCAAAGTAAATTGCTTGAGTGCTACCTTTTAAATTTCATTCCTTGTCTTTGCAATATATAGATCATGGGAAAATAACCTTAAAAACTATTGTGGTAAAGAATATGTAGCTTATGTATCTTATTTCTTATAAGTTGCTTGTTGAGCGGTAACCATGTTTCTGGGGACGCCATCAACTATTACACTTTTGTTGAATATCATGTGAGTTGCTATGCATGTTCGTCTTGTCTGAAGTAAGGGTTATTTATCATGATTAAATGGTTTGAGTATGCATATTGTTAGAGAAGAACATTGGGCCGCTAACCAAAGCCATGGATCATGGTGGAAGTTTCAGCTTGGACATTAATCCTCAATCTCTTATGAGAATATTATCTGTTGTTGAATGCTTATGCATTAAAGAGGAGTCCATTATCTGTTTTCTATGTTGTCCCGGTATGGATGTCCTTAGTTGAGATCTATCAAAAACGAGAAATCAAATGCGATCTATCTCCTTGGACCTTTGTACAGGCGGCATAGAGGTACCCCTTTGTGACACTTGGTAGAAACATATGTTATGCAATGATAATCCAAGTAAATCCAAGCTAATTAGGACAAGGTGCGAGCACTATTGGTATTCTATGCATGAGGCTTGCAACTTATAGGATGTCTTATGCATAGCACATATGAATTATTACTACCGTTGACAAAATTGTTTCTATGTTTTCAAAATAAAAGCTCTAGCACAAAAATAGTAATCCATGCTTCCCTCTGCGAAGGGCCATTCTTTTACTTTATCTTGAATCAGTTTACCTACTTCTTTCTATCCTAGAAGCAAACACTTGTGTCAACTGTGTGCATTGATTCTTACATGTTTACCTATTGCACTTGTTATATTGCTTTATGTTGACAATTATCCATGAGATATACATGTTACAAGTTGAAAGCAATTGCTGAAACTTAATCATCCTTTGTGTTGCTTCAAAACCTTCTATTAAGAATCTATTGCTTTATGAGTTAACTCTTATGCAAGACTTGTTGATGCTTGTCTTGAAAGTACTATTCATGAAAAGTCTTTGCTATATGATTCAATTGTTTAATCATCATCTTTACCATTGCTTTGAATCACTTCATTCTTCTCATATGCTTTACAATCGTATTGATCAAGATTATGTTGGTAGCATGTCACTTTAGAAATTATTCTTTTTATCGTTTACCTACTCGAGGGCGAGTAGGAACTAAGCTGGGGATGCTTGATACGTCTCCAACGTATCTATAATTTCTGATGTTCCATGCTAGTTTTATGACAAAACCTACATGTTTTGCTCACATTTTATAATGATTTTATGCATTTACCGGAACTAACCTATTAACAAGATGCCGAGGTGCCGGTTCTCGTTTTACAGCTGTTTTTGGTTCCGGAAAGGCTGTTCGGGCAATATTCTCGGAATTCGACGAAACAAAAGCCAAACATCTTATTTCACCGAGACGGACCAGAACACCGAAGGGGAGCCGGAGAGGAGGCCCAGGGCCCCCACACCATAAGGCGGCGCGGGTGGCCCCCTTGCCGCGCCGCCCTATCGGGTAGCCCCCCCAGGCATCCCCTTGCGCCGCCTCTTCGCCTATAAAATCCCTCGCGACCTAAAAACCCTACAACAATTGACGAAACTCCAGAAAGACTCCAGGGACGGCGCCGCCATCGCGAAACTCCGTTTCGGGGGACAGAAGTCTCTGTTCCGGCACGCTGCCGGGACGGGGAATTGCCCCCGGAGTCATCTCCATCGACACCACCGTCATCTTCATCGCCGTTGCTATCTCCTATGATGAGGAGGGAGTAGTTCTCCCCCGAGGCTGAGGGCTCTACCGGTAGCTATGTGGTTCATCTCTCTCTCCCATGGTGTGATCTTTATGTGATCATGAGCTTTGTATCACTATTAATCTATGTGCTACTCTAGTGATGTTATTAAAGTAGTCTATTCCTCCTCCATGATGTAATGTTGACAGTGTGTGCGTCATGTAGTACTTGGCGTAGGTTATGATTGTAATCTCTTGTAGATTATGAAGTTAACTATTACTACGATAGTATTGATGCGATCTATTCCCCCTTTCATAGCTATTGTTGACAGTGTGTATGCTATGTTAGTACTCGGTCTAAATTGCAACGGTCTATTATGCACTCTAGAGGTTACTCTAATATGAACTCCGGATGTTGTGGAGCTTGTTTACTCTGGCTTGAGGTGTGCTTTTGTAGCCCTACACAATGAATGGTGTTTGTTATCTATAACATCCCAAGTTTCAACAATAATAAAATCAAGAGAGAGTTTCCATTACTCAAAATTTGCAATTAACAAAAACTTTTTATATGCATATAGTGCCACATATAGTTTCTTGCATTTGAGTGATTTCTTTTGTGCAATTGCCATGATGAGTGTTAGTATGAGTAACCATTGCTATGTGAACCCTAATCAAGATCATCAAACCCTAATTTGAGGGGAATTGGAGAAAATGGGAAAAACCCATTTTTCACTTACATACACAATATGCAAAATTGCAAATCCTCAACCAAGGCCAAAATTGCTTGCTCCCTTGCTTCTAAAATACTTCAATATGATAAACTAACACAATTGCATCATTGGATCAAGAATCAAACACAAGAAATTCGAAATTCTCACATACATATGATAATGGTCACTTGTCACAAAAATATTTTCTTCACTACTTTACCCCTCTGTTTTTCTCATTTCTTGAACTAAACTTGGTCAAACAAAGCCATGTCATCCAAGACCATGTCAAGGTGAGTAACTTTGATGTTGACCACCATGGCTAGAGTTGACTAGGTTGACCAGAATAAAAGTGACAAGTAGGGATGCTGAAATAAAGTGAAGATGAGGCCAAATTTGAAATCTTGCAAATCAATTCCAAAATGAGTACCACCACCACCAATACTTCACTCTAATTATATAAAAGAGATTCACCAAAAAGATTTCCAAAATTCAAATAAAAATCTCTTGCGGCCATTATGTCGAACAGGTGGCAGGCATGAATTCAGAAATGAGTTACATGCTATTGTCCAGCAGATTTGAGCCTAAACCACTTTTGAAATGTGATCATCAGCTTCCCCTACACCCCCTGCCTCTAGCCCAGTACCTGCATGGTTGATTAAAGTCGAGGAGAAACCCTAAAGTATGCAAAACTATACCATGCCGGCCACCTTTGGCACCCCTCTCCCTGGCCTCTCTCTCAACCCATCTCCTTGTCCTGGAGCTTCCCTGTCACTCAAGGAATCGAACGGTACACCGCCCCTGCTCGCCAAGGCTCGGCATTGGCCAGGACACGCGTGTCCAAACCGTGCCAGGGCGTGCCAGCCGGCGTGGTGATCACGCCCTGGACGCGCCAGGACGCCACGCACTCGAGCCGCCTAAGCCTCCCCTGCAAAGCCTACTCCTGGAACGAGCACCGCCTCTACGCCCTCTAGCCGCTAGACATGCTCAAGCACGCGCAGAAGCCTTGTCACCGTCGTCCTCGCCGGCGAAGTACCGCGTGTACCGCAGCACTCGAATCGATTTCCTGAACGATTCCTTCGTCCTCTTGCTGCGCCAGCTAGTCCTCGAGCATCGCCAGGACGACGCCTACAAGATGCCGTCCTCGCCTTGCCCCTTCGATCGACGGAGAAGCCACGCCGTCGACGCGCCCTTGCAGCACCTCCCGGCCACCATCGCCCGCTATAAATAGAGCTCCTCAGCCCACAACTCCTTCACACCATCTGCTCCCCCTCCCTCCTCTGAACACTCTCCCCACCTCAATTGAGCACCACCTCGCCGGAGCAGCAGCAATTGAGAGCTGAGGTCCGCCGGAGCCCGCGGAAGCCCTGCTTCGATTGGAGCCTCCCCGAGCGCCGCCGCTGCCCCAAGCTCTTCCTCATCGACTACACCTTCCCCGCGCACACTGCCAGACTCCTGCAATGGCCTGGTAGGCTCTCCCACCCCCTCGGCTCGCCGCCAGTGTGCCCGCCTCTCGCCGGAGACGACGACGTTCACACGCCGTCGGATCTCGTTCTAATCCAACGGCTTTTATTTCGCGTACCGTTTCGCTGGTTAAAATGCCGCTGACAGGTGGCCCCCACCTCGTCAGGGCAGCCCACCCGCACCAGTTGCTAGTTGGGCTGCGAAGTGAAATTTAAATCTGTTTCGGCCCGTTAGCTTTCCCGCCTAAGCGCACGATTCAAATTCGGATTTAATTATTATTCAAATTGTCCTACTGATGGTTTAGTAAAAATTGAATAGTTTGAAATCTGCCAAACCAAATTTAGCCAACTTTATACCGTTGGATAGCCCATGAAATTATCTATCCAATGCCACTGGCCCCACCTCCAAATTAGTAGTAGAATTAATTTGATAAAAAAGACAAGACAGGGACTTTTGAACATTCAAACTTTATTTAAAATTTAACCAGAATAGATTTTGAATTGATTCCAATTCTAATAAATCACAAATGATGTCCTCTAATTGATTATGCAATAATATAGACATGTTCTTTGTATGATCATGGACTAGATCAAATAAAATGGCTATGTAGTCAATTCTAGAACAATTCAACTTGGAATTTAAATTTAACAAATACTATGAGAGCTACTCTCTCATTTAAATCTTGATCCTAAGTGATATAACCAGGGGGAATGACTTAGGCTAATGAACCCTTGAGAAGTATTACTTAGAGATTTTAATCCATTTAAATGTTAAGTTTTAAACTATGTGAAGTGTAGAAATTCAATTAAATTATACTCACATATAATAGATATGAAATGTTGACTTTGGGTCAACCTATATTTCATACCTTATTATTATATGAAGAGATTAAATCTTAATAAGATGTAATGAGAAGAAATGAATTCCCCTAAGGATCTACATACCAAATTTAAGAAATAGGAATAATGAGAGGAAATTATTTTCTCCTAAATAAGAATTCATCAAATAACTCACCATGCCATGTTTGATTTACAATAGGACTAGAGTGTGAACTCTTTTGAGTGTTTCTAGTTTAGTATGTGAGTTTGGTTTAGTATTTATACCTCGTATTCGTATATAGACGCTAGTAACGAGGAATACCAAGAGGAGGAGGCCTACTCTCAGGAAGAAGAAGAGAACTTCGATAACTACTCAGCTCAAGGCAAGCTAACCCTTGCTAAACACAAGTGCTTAGCTCTACAAGAGCAAAGGCACCATCACACTTTACTTTTATGTATTACCTATCCCATGTTTTTACTTACATTTTACTTTTGCTTATTTATTTCAAAGTACTTTTTGATTTATGATTCACTTGGTCTAGAGTAGAACAATACTTGGAATAGATTAGCACAACTCAAGCTAGATAGCACCCCTCATATAGTTGCTAGTGCTAATCAATTAAAATTGACTACTCTAGATGGGAACATGGTGAAGTGAAATGACTTTGAAAGAAAGTAAAGTGGAGTTGGATGTGAACAAGAGAAGATAGTGATTTTTGATAAAATTGATGATTGGGTCTGAATGCGATACCCTTCCAATTATACAAGTACCCCCACAATACCTGATTATGGGTAGGGCTTAACTAGAAACTTGTGTATTTTAGTATGGGTTCCCTCTAAACAAACATCATAGGGGTTACGCCGAGGCTGCCTCCGTTAAGTGTGGAATGATGTTAATATGAGGTGAATGTACGGCCCAAGCCCTGTGCGGTTCCCGGGTTGATCTGCGGTTTTCACCGGGAGGCCAAGCTCATGGGGAGAGGTGCTCATACTAGCATATATAAGTGAAAGGTTATGGTTGATGATCCGCGTACTGTGTTACAATGATTCGGGGTTATCCTCGACGGATGAAATCAAAAGTTGTGGCACAAGAGTACAACCTCTGCAGAGTGTTAAACCTATTCGAATAGCCGTGTCCACGGTTACGGACGATTGGAAAGGCCATACTATCTCCGTTATTATTAAAAATGTTTTGATCCTAGAAATGAATGGTGAATTAAAAGGTGATATTATGGTGAACCATAATAAGTTGTGGGAATGACACTAATGTTCCCACTTGAGTTAGTCTAAGCACATGATAAGGCTTTACTAAATGTTTACTAAACTAAAACTTGGCTTTATGCAAATAAACCTAGAGCTTAGTGATGGCGTGTAACTCACACGTTCGTTGGGAACCCCAAGAGGAAGGTATGATGCGCACAGCAGCAAGTTTTCCCTCAGAAAGAAACCAAGGTTTATCGAACCAGGAGGAGCCAAGAAGCACGTTGAAGGTTGATGGCGACGGGATGTAGTGCGGCGCAACACCGGGGATTCCGGCGCCAACGTGGAACCTGCACAACACAACCAAACTACTTTGCCCCAACGAAACGAGTGAGGTTGTCAATCTCACCGGCTTGCTGTAACAAAGGATTAACCGTATTGTGTGGAAGATGATTGTTTGCGAGAAAACAGTAAACAAGTATTGCGAGTAGATTGTATTTCGAGTAAAGAGAATTGGACCGGGGTCCACGAGTTCACTAGAGGTGTCTCTCCCATAAGACAAACGAGCATGTTGGGTGAACAAATTACAGTTGGGCAATTGACAAATAAAGAGAGCATGACAATGCACATACATATCATGATGAGTATAGTGAGATTTAATTGGGCATTACGACAAAGTACATAGACCGCCATCCAACTGCATCTATGCCTAAAAAGTCCACCTTCGAGGTTATCATCCGAACCCCTTCCGGTATTAAGTTGCAAAGCAACGGACAATTGCATTAAGTATGGTGCGTAATGTAATCAACAACTACATCCTTAGACATAGCATCAATGTTTTATCCCTAGTGGCAACAGACACAACACAACCTTAGAACTTTCGTCATCTGTCCCGGTGTCAATGCAGGCATGAACCCACTATCGAGCATAAATACTCCCTCTTGGAGTTACAAGCATCTACTTGGCCAGAGCATCTACTAGTAACAGAGAGCATGCAAGATCATAAATAACACATAGATATAACTTTGATAATCAACATAACAAGTATTCTCTATTCATCGGATCCCAACAAACGCAACACATAGAATTACATATAGATGATCTTGATCATGTTAGGCAGCTCACAAGATCCGACAATGATAGCAGAATGGGGAGAAGACAACCATCTAGCTACTGCTATGGACCCATAGTCCAGGGGTAGACTACTCACACATCACACCGGAGACGACCATGGCGGCGTAGAGTCCTCCGGGAGATGATTCCCCTCTCCGGCGGGGTGCCGGAGGCGATCTCTGGATCCCCCGAGATGGGATCGGCGTTGGCGACGTCTCTGGAAGGTTTTCCGTATCGTGGCTCTCGGTACTGGGGGTTTCGTCACGGAGGCTATTTGTAGGCGGAAGGGCAGGTCAAGAGGCGGCACGGGGGCCCCACACCACAGGGCCGCGCGGCCAAGGGGGGGGGGGGCCGCGCCGCCCTAGGGTGTGGCCCCCTCGTGGCCCCTCTTCGTCTCTCCTTCGGACTTCTGGAAGCTTCGTGGAAAAATAGGCCCCTGGGCGTTGATTTCGTCCAATTCCGAGAAAATTTCGTTACTAGGATTTCTGAAACCAAAAACAGCAGAAAACGAGCAAGCGGCACTTCGGCATCTTGTTAATAGGTTAGTTCCGGAAAATGCACGAATATGACATAAAGTGTGCATAAAACATGTAGATAACATCAATAATGTGGCATGGAACATAAGAAATTATCGATACGTCGGAGACGTATCAGCATCCCCAAGCTTAGTTACTGCTCGTCCCGAGCGAGGTAAAACGATAACACGGATAATTTACGGAGTGACATGCCATCATAATCTTGATCATACTATTTGTAAAGCATATGTAGTGAATGCAGCGATCAAAACAATGTATATGACATGAATAAACAAGTGAATCATATAGCAAAGACTTTTCATGAATAGCACTTCAAGACAAGCATCAATAAGTCTTGCATAAGAGTTAACTCATAAAGCAATAATTCAAAGTAAAGGCATTGAAGCAACACAAAGGAAGATTAAGTTTCAGCGGTTGCTTTCAACTTATAACATGTATATCTCATGGATATTGTCAACATAGAGTAATATAATAAGTGCAATAAGCAAATATGTACTAATCAATGCACAGTTCACACAAGTGTTTGCTTCTTGAGGTGGAGAGAAATAGGTGAACTGACTCAACATTGAAAGTAAAAGAATGGTCCTCATAGAGGAAAAGCATCGATTGCTATATTTGTGCTAGAGCTTTGATTTTGAAAACATGAAACAATTTTGTCAACGGTAGTAATAAAGCATATGCATCATGTAAATTATATCTTATAAGTTGCAAGCCTCATGCATAGTGTACTAATAGTGCCCGCACCTTGTCCTAATTAGCTTGGACTACCGGATCATCACAATGCACATGTTTTTACCAAGTGTCACAAAGGGGTACCTCTATGCCGCCTGTACAAAGGTCTAAGGAGAAAGCTCGCATTGGATTTCTCGCTATTGATTATTCTTCAACTTAGACATCCATACCGGGACAACATAGACAACGAGATAATGGACTCCTCTTTTATGCATAAGCATGTAACAACAATTAATAATTTTCTCATTTGAGATTTGAGGATATATGTCCAAAACTGAAACTTCCACCATGGATCATGGCTTTAGTTAGCGGCCCAATGTTCTTCTCTAACAATATGCATGCTCAACCATAAGGTGGTAGATCGCTCTTGCTTCAGACAAGACGAACATGCATAGCAACTCACATGAAATTCAACAACGAATAGTTGATGGCGTCCCCAGTGAACATGGTTATCGCACAACAAGCAACTTAACAAGAGATAAAGTGCATAATTACATATTCAATACCACAATAGTTTTTAAGCTATTTGTCCCATGAGCTATATATTGCAAAGGTGAATGATGGAATTTTAAAGGTAGCACTCAAGCAATTTACTTTGGAATGGCGGAAAATACCATGTAGTAGGTAGGTATGGTGGACACGAGATGGCATAGTGGTTGGCTCAAGTATTTTGGATGCATGAGAAGTATTCCCTCTCGATACAAGGTTTAGGCTAGCAAGGCTTATTTGAAACAAACACAAGGATGAACCGGTGCAGCAAAACTCACATAAAAGACATATTGAAAACATTATAAGACTCTACACCGTCTTCCTTGTTGTTCAAACTCAATACTAGAAATTATCTAGACCTTAGAGAAACCAAATATGCAAACCAAATTTTAGCATGCTCTATGTATTTCTTCATTAATGGGTGCAAAGCATATGATGCAAGAGCTTAAACATGAGCACAACAATTGCCAAGTATCACATTACCCAAAACATTTATAGCAATTACTACATGTATCATTTTCCAATTCCAACCATATAACAATTTAACGAAGAAGAAACTTCGCCATGAATACTATGAGTAGAAACTAAGGACATACTTGTCCATATGCTACAGCGGAGCGTGTCTCTCTCCCATAAAGTGAATGCTAGGATCCATTTTATTCAAACAAAACAAAAACAAAAACAAACCGACGCTCCAAGAAAAAGCACATAAGATGTGATGGAATAAAAATATAGTTTCGGGGAGGAACCCGATAATGTTGTCGATGAAGAAGGGGATGCCTTGGGCATCCCCAAGCTTAGACGCTTGAGTCTTCTTGATATATGCAGGGGTGAACCACCGGGGCATCCCCAAGCTTAGAGCTTTCACTCTCCTTGATCATGTTGCATCATACTCCTCTCTTGATCCTTGAAAACTTCCTCCACACCAAACTCGAAACAACTCATTAGAGGGTTAGTGCACAATAAAAATTAACATATTCAGAGGTGACACAATCATTCTTAACACTTCTGGACATTGCATAATGCTACTGGACATTAGTGGATCAAAGAAATTCATCCAACATAGCAAAAGAGGCAATGCGAAATAAAAGGCAGAATCTGTCAAAACAGAACAGTTCGTATTGACGAATTTTAAAATGGCACCAGACTTGCTCAAATGAAAATGCCCAAATTGAATGAAAGTTGCGTACATATCTGAGGATCATGCACGTAAATTGGCTTAATTTTCTGAGTTACCTACAGGGAGGTGGACCCAGATTCGTGACAGCAAAGAAATCTGGAACTGCGCAGTAATCCAAATCTAGTACTTACTTTTCTATCAACGGCTTTACTTGGCAAAACACAAAACTAAGATAAGGAGAGGTTGCTACAGTAGTAAACAACTTCCAAGACACAAAATAAAAACAAAGTACTGTAGGTAAAAACATGGGTTGTCTCCCATAAGCGCTTTTCTTTAACGCCTTTCAGCTAGGCGCAGAAAGTGTGTATCAAGTATTATCGAGAGATGGTGCATTCTCTGCGGGGTGATGGCGTGTATTTCACACGTTCGTTGGGCAACCCCAAGAGGAAGGTATGATGCGCACAGCAGCAAGTTTTCCCTCAGAAAGAAACCAAGGTTTATCGAACCAGGAGGAGCCAAGAAGCACGTTGAAGGTTGATGGCGGCGGGATGTAGTGCGGCGCAACACCGGGGATTCCGGCGCCAACGTGGAACCTGCACAACACAACCAAAGTACTTTGCCCCAACGAAACGGTGAGGTTGTCAATCTCACCGGCTTGCTGTAACAAAGGATTAACCGTATTGTGTGGAAGATGATTGTTTGCGAGAAAATAGTAAACAAGTATTGCGGTAGATTGTATTTCGGTAAAGAGAATTGGACCGGGGTCCACGAGTTCACTAGAGGTGTCTCTCCCATAAGACAAGCGGCATGTTGGGTGAACAAATTACGGTTGGGCAATTGACAAATAAAGAGAGCATGACCATGCACATACATATTATGATGAGTATTGTGAGATTTAATTGGGCATTACGACAAAGTACATAGACCGCCATCCAAGCTGCATCTATGCCTAAAAAGCCCACCTTCGGGTTATCATCCGAACCCCCTCCGAGTATTAAGTTGCTAACAACGGACAATTGCATTAAGTATTGCGCGTAATGTAACTAGTGACTACATCCTTGAACATAGCACTAATGTTTTATCCCTAGTGGCAACAGCACATCCATAACCTTAGTGGTTCTTGTCACTCCTCCAGATTCACGGAGGCATGAACCCACTATCGAGCATAAATACTCCCTCTTGGAGTTACTAGCATCAACTTGGCCAGAGCATCTACTAATAACGGAGAGCATGCAAGATCATAAACAACACATAGACATAGCTTTGATAATCAACATAACAAGTATTCTCTATTCATCGGATCCCAACAAACGCAACATATAGAATTACATATAGATGATCTTGATCATGTTAGGCAGCTCACAAGATCCGACAATGATAGCACAATGGGGAGAAGACAACCATCTAGCTACTGCTATGGACCCATAGTCCAGGGGTAGACTACTCACACATCACACCGGAGGCGACCATGGCGGCGTAGAGTCCTCCGGGAGATGATTCCCCTCTCCGGCAGGGTGCCGGAGGCGATCTCCTGGATCCCCCGAGATGGGATCGGCGTTGGCGGCGTCTGCGGAAGGTTTTCCGTATCGTGGCTCTCGGTGTCGGGGGTTTCGTCACGGAGGCTTTAAGTAGGCGGAAGGACAAGTCAAGAGGGGGCACAGGGGCCCCACATGACGGCGGCGGCGCGGCCAAGGGGGGCCGCGCCGCCTAGGGTTTGGCTCCCCTGTGGCCCCACTTCGTTTCGTCTTCGGACTTCCGGAAGCTTCGTGGAAAAATAGGCCCACCGGGCGTTGATTTCGTCCAATTCCGAGAATATTTCGTTACTAGGATTTCTGAAACCAAAAACAGCAGAAAACGACAGCGGCACTTCGGCATCTTGTTAATAGGTTAGTTCCAGAAAATGCACGAATATGACATAAAGTGTGCATAAAACATGTAGATAACATCAATAATGTGGCATGGAACATAAGAAATTATCGATACGTCGGAGACGTATCAGCATCCCCAAGCTTAGTTCTGCTCGTCCCGAGCGGAGTAAAACGATAACACGAGATAATTTCTGAGTGACATGCCATCATAATCTTGATCATACTATTTGTAAAGCATATGTAGTGAATGCAGCGATCAAAACAATATATATGACATGAGTAAACAAGTGAATCATATAGCAAAGACTTTTCATGAATAGCACTTCAAGACAAGCATCAATAAGTCTTGCATAAGAGTTAACTCATAAAGCAATAATTCAAAGTAAGGGTATTGAAGCAACACAAAAGAAGATTAAGTTTTAGCGGTTGCTTTCAACTTGTAACATGTATATCTCATGGATATTGTCAACATAGAGTAATATAATAAGTGCAATAAGCAAGTATGTAGGAATCAATGCACAGTTCACACAAGTGTTTGCTTCTTGAGGTGGAGAGAAATAGGTGAACTGACTCAACATTGAAAGTAAAAGAATTGTCCTCCATAGAGGAAAAGCATCGATTGCTATATTTGTGCTAGAGCTTTGATTTTGAAAACATGAAACAATTTTGTCAACGATAGTAATAAAGCATATGCATCATGTAAATTATATCTTATAAGTTGCAAGCCTCATGCATAGTGTACCAATAGTGCCCGCACCTTGTCCTAATTAGCTTGGACTACCTGGATTATCACCGCAATACATATGCTTTAACCAAGTATCACAAAGGGGTACCTCTATGCCGCTTGTACAAAGGTCTAAGGAGAAAGCTCGCATTTGGATTTCTCGCTTTTGATTATTCTCAACTTAGACATCCATACCGGGACAACATAGACAACAGATAATGGACTCCTCTTTTAATGCTTAAGCATTCAACAACAATTAATTCTTTTCTCATTAGAGATTTGAGGATGTTTGTCCAAAACTGAAACTTCCACCATGGATCATGGCTTTAGTTAGCGGCCCAATGTTCTTCTCTAACAATATGCATGCTCAAACCATTCAACTCAGTGTAGATCGCCCTTACTTCAGACAAGACGAACATGCATAGCAACTCACATGAAATTCAACAGCGAAAAGTTGATGGCGTCCCCAGTAAACATGGTTATCGCACAACAAGCAACTTAATAAGAGATAAAGTGCATAATTACATATTCAATACCACAATAGTTTTTAAGCTATTTGTCCCATGAGCTATATATTGCAAAGGTGAATGATGGCATTTTAAAGGTAGCACTCAAGCAATTTACTTTGGAATGGCGGAAAATACCATGTAGTAGGTAGGTATGGTGGACACAAATGGCATAGTGGTTGGCTCAAGTATTTTGGATGCATGAGAAGTATTCCCTCTCGATACAAGGTTTAGGCTAGCAAGGCTTATTTGAAACAAACACAAGGATGAACCGGTGCAGCAAAAATCACATAAAAGACATATTGAAAACATTATAAGACTCTACACCGTCTTCCTTGTTGTTCAAACTCAATACTAGAAATTATCTAGACCTTAGAGAAACCAAATATGCAAACCAAATTTAGCATGCTCTATGTATTTCTTCATTAATGGGTGCAAAGCATATGATGCAAGAGCTTAATCATGAGCACAACAATTGCCAAGTATCACATTACCCAAGACATTTATAGCAATTACTACATGTATCATTTTCCAATTCCAACCATATAACAATTTAACGAAGGAGAAACTTCGCCATGAATACTATGAGTAGAAACCAAGGACATACTTGTCCATATGCTACAGCGGAGCGTGTCTCTCTCCCATAAAGTGAATGCAAGGATCCATTTTATTCAAACAAAACAAAAACAAAAACAAACCGACGCTCCAAGAAAAAGCACATAAGATGTGATGGAATAAAAATATAGTTTCGGGGAGGAACCCGATAATGTTGTCGATGAAGAAGGGGATGCCTTGGGCATCCCCAAGCTTAGACGCTTGAGTCTTCTTGATATATGCAGGGGTGAACCACCGGGGCATCCCCAAGCTTAGAGCTTTCACTCTCCTTGATCATGTTGCATCATACTCCTCTCTTGATCCTTGAAAACTTCCTCCACACCAAACTCGAAACAACTCATTAGAGGGTTAGTGCACAATAAAAATTAACATATTCAGAGGTGACACAATCATTCTTAACACTTCTGGACATTGCATAATGCTACTGGACATTAGTGGATCAAAGAAATTCATCCAACATAGCGAAAGAGGCAATGCGAAATAAAAGGCAGAATCTGTCAAAACAGAACAGTTCGTATTGACGAATTTTAAAATGGCACCAGACTTGCTAAAATGAAAATGCCCATATTGAATGAAAGTTGCATACATATCTGAGGATCATGCACGTAAATTGGCTTAATTTTCTGAGCTACCTACAGGGAGGTGGACCCAGATTCGTGACAGCAAAGAAATCTGGAACTGTGAAGTAATCCAAATCTAGTACTTACTTTTCTATCAACGGCTTAACTTGGCACAACAAAACACAAAACTAAGATAAGGAGAGGTTGCTACAGTAGTAAACAACTTCCAAGACA
>NC_061512.1:236605096-236615526 GCF_022539505.1 Lolium rigidum | reverse complement strand
TGGCGGCACTACATCATCTCCCCCCCTTGGGAAAGAGTCGTCCCCGACTCTTGTTCCTCCTCATTTCCATGATAGGGTGAGAGATCCGGGATGTTAAATGTATTGCGCACCCAATGCTTAGACGTTGGTATATATGTGGACGACGTAGGCAATGTTGTGGACGCGCTTGCGGAGGTAGCTCTCTAGATCTCGTTTTGTCAACCATGCTCCGTAGAAGTCGAAGTTGTCGTTCTTGTACCTATACACACAATAGGCAAAACAAAAAGCATTTGTGCATGGTATATGAACACATCATCTATCATGATGCGCCATGTCTTGTGCACATCACTATTAGTGTCAATCAAGGTGTTATGAACTGCATGGAGAGTGTGCATGTGGCATGATGGTGCATTTGTGGCATGCAGTAAATTTGAATCTTCAAAAATTGAGAAGGCCATGGGCCCCTCTCACTAACAATGAAATAAGCATTCTTGCATACCAAGCATAGGAAAGAGAAATTGATCAAAATCTTGGATGCAATGATCATGGAATATTGCAAACATTTAGGGCAAAGCATGCGGAAGCTAATATCATCATTGTAAGCAAGAGGAAACAATTCATCATTTTTCATGTCCACGAGTGGGATTATGGTATCATCAATACCTGTAGTGTTACCTTGGTGTCCGACTCATTTGATGTAGGTATTGTGGTAGTGGTAGGCTCCACATGGCCTCCATGTTCATCTTCAAGAAAGCATGGTGTGGTATTATATTCATCCACCATGTAGATCATCTTCTCCGTGATTGGCGCTTCATCATCCATTGAACCTAGTGCAACATGGGAAAACACAATAGAGGGAGAGGTTAATAAGGTGTTAGAAGATGAAATGGCATCCGTGACCTATCAACTACCTCTCTCAACTCGCTCGGTGTATCACTCATGTCCTCCAAATGGAAGCACCCAATTTCGCATATGGGGTAGGAGTCACTCAACTCACTCTCACTCAAGTGGGCTAAGTGGCTCTCATGCTCACATGGGATTGGTACCATCTCATAACTCAAGCATGTAGGAGTAGGCTCGGTTTTTTCGTCTCCATGCGCCTGCAACAACACACGCAAAAGCTAGCAAATATGGTGGTAGGAAAGGATGGTGAAAAGCCAAAAGACGAAATCTAAAATCAAGTTTGTTGTTAAGAGTGGGTGAAATCCAAAATTCAAATGTCAAAGTGATGATCACTATAAACACGGAAAAGATGTGAAACTCACACATGATATGAACGGGGTTAGTACGACTAAGGAATGAGCGGAACAAACACAAGAACCAATTATCAAGGCGGTGCTCGTTGTCACACTAACGCAAGGAGAGGCAAAGCTTTGGTTGCAAAATGAGAGACAACAAGATTCACACGCGACCTCTCTTCTCTTCTCTCTATTTGCTTAAAAGCGTGTGACTCTTTTGTATATGGTGGCACTTGCACTATTTTTTTATGGTGGCACTTGCACTCTCTTGCTCTTTTTGTGTTTTTCCGGATTTTTCTCGCACTATGTTAGCGTTAGCCTTGCTTTTGCTATTTTGCCACACGAGTGTTTCCTTATAAGCTTTACTCCGCACTACACACACACCTCACAATCGGGGCCACGTGCAATGTCTCGCAACATTTGATAAGAAATGCTCGATAGGATAGATCGCAAAAGAAGAGGGGCTACAAGGCAATGCAAGTTATACCTAAATTGTGTAGGCGGTGATGAACACCAACTTGCGACGATGGTGGTGGAGTCAAATGCACGGTTGCATGTTCGGGGTGCCGAGGATGTCGTCCCTTGCTTCGAAGCTGCAGGTTAGTATCACACACAAGGCACTCAAACCCGAACAAGCAAACGCAAGTTAGAGGAAAATAGGGTCACGGTAGCTTGGCAGCGGTTGCGGCGGTTGCGGTGGTATGCCGGTGGTGGTATCGGTGAGCTTGCGGCGGTGGTGGTGGTGGTGGAGGGCAGCGGCGGTGTTTCCCGGTGGTTTGGAGGGGCTGCGATGATGGCCGGCGTCGGAGGGGGGTGGTGGTGGTCGGCAGTGGCAGCGGTCGATAGTGGCGCTGAGGGGCGGTCGGTAGTGGCGGCCTAGGGTAGGCGGTAGTGGCGGGTGGGGGTGGCCGGTAGCTGGAGGTGCGGGCAGGTGGGGGGAGCGGTAGTAGCGGTGGAGGTTGGCTGGAGGTACCGCTCGTCGCTGGCTGGAGGTACCGCTCGTGCCTGGGTGGAGGTACCGCTCACCTGCCTGGTTCTTCGCTGCGAGCTCGCGCGTGGGCTTGCTGTTCTTCCCCAAATCCAAATCCAATCGACCCAGAACTCGAAATTGATGAAATTGGAGGCTAAAAAGTGGGAGAAATAGTATATCAACACTAGGGACACATAATCAATGGACCAAAACCACTCAAAACGCAACAAAATCGCAGATCCGTCAAAAGGCAAATTAGGGCTACTTTTGGGGAATTTTTTGGGAAATTTTTTAGAGATGAAATTGGGTGGATGGGGGTCAAATCCGTGGTAACCAAGAGATTTGATACCATATGATGAGGCCTAAGGCCACGTGGGTTGCCCGATCTCACGAATTGACCAAGGGAAAGGCGGAGGAGAGGAAGAACACGATAAAGAACACGATGAACACACGCAAACACACACCAACCCGATACAATTCCCGTTTAATCCCGATAGCCCGAACCACTATCCCGATAGAATGTCTCGAGAGAAAGACATGAGGTAGAATCCCCGAGGGAAAGATCGGTATACAATCGGTAGAATCACATGAGTGAGAGACCGGTGGTAGAATCACAAGTGTGAGAGACTAATCATATAAGGAGTGCCTTGTACAATAGATTTGGTAATCTGAGGGGTTTCCCTAATCCAAAGGGATGGTGGAGGCATGAGCCTAATTCTCTCAAGTTCATTCCTTCAGCATGGTGAACTCCTCCATTGTGGACTCTTGTCGATGTTTGTACCTAATGACACAACGAACATCGGCATGAGGTAGCACTCTATCCAAGGGTGTATCGAGGTCGAGGGTAAAAAGGATTGAGTTCACCTTGTCATGTATAGCGTGGGTTCATGTTGTCGGACCACTTGGGGGACTCCTTGGCCATGGTGTAGTGTCGTCCTTTGGCAGGGCTACATCAAGTCGCATGCAAGCATTCGCTGCACTCCCGCTACGTCCGAGGGGGGATGTTAGAATACATGTACGGTTTAGATTTGACTAGGATTAGATTTTCTTGTAGTACAAGTCTTCTTCCCTTATTGTACCTCTATATATACCCCCACAGGATCATTGCAATACAACACACAATTCTAAGGTTTTAATATTTTCTGCAAAATGCAACGAAAGGTTGCTCCAATTTCCCAGCCAATGAGGCGCCTTGTCGTTGGTGAACCACGTGGAGGTATTCGCATCATACTTTCATGATCCAACCACCAAAAGTTTCTCCACCACCACGGTCCTTACCTCTCCACGGTACATCTGAACGAAGGTAGACCTAGGAATATAGGGTTGACCCATGCAACCTCACCACATGGCACTTGTACCATGCATGTAACATGACGCCGATATACGTACACCACCCAAAGAGACTAACATCTGAACACAAGGGATGCCCGCATAACGCCGGTCTGAACGCATCACATCGCTCGATGGCAGTGCGACGTTCACACCCACCACACCACATTAACAGAGTTGGATCGGAACTATCTTTTATTTTATTTGTGAACTAGCACATGTGTTCCTGATGGCGTGTAATACACACGTTCGTTGGGAACCCCAAGAGGAAGGTATGATGCGCACAGCAGCAAGTTTTCCCTCAGTAAGAAATCAAGGTTTATCGAACCAGTAGGAGCCAAGAAGCACGTCGAAGGTTGATGGCGGCGGGATGTAGTGCGGCGCAACACCAGGGATTCCGGCGCCAACATGGAACCTGCACAACACAACCAAAATACTTTGCCCCAACGAAACAGTGAGGTTGTCAATCTCACCGGCTTCTCTGTAACAAAGGATTAGATGTATAGTGTGGATGATGATTGTTTGCGAAGAACAATAAAACAAGTATTGCAGACAGATTGTATTCAATGTAAAAGAATAGGACCGGGGTCCACGAGTTCACTAGAGGTGTCTCTCCCATAAGATAAATAGCATGTTGGGTGAACAAATTACGAGTCGGGCAATTGACAAATAGAGAGGGCATGACCATGCACATACATGATATGATGAGTATAGTGAGATTTAATTGGGCATTACGACAAAGTACATAGACCGCTATCCGGCATGCATCTATGCCTAAAAAGTCCACCTTCGAGGTTATCATCCGAACCCCTTTCGGTATTAAGTTGCAAACAACGAGACAATTGCATTAAGTATGGTGTGTAATGTAATCAATAACTACATCCTCGGACATAGCATCAATGTTTTATCCCTAGTGGCAACGGCACATCCACAACCTTAGAACTTTACGTCACTTGTCCCAGATTTAATGGAGGCATGAACCCACTATCGAGCATAAATACTCCCTCTTGGAGTTAAGAGCAAAAACTTGGCCGAGCCTCTACTAATAACGGAGAGCATGCAAGATCATAAACAACACATAGGTAATAGATTGATAATCAACATAACATAGTATTCTCTATCCATCGGATCCCGACAAACACAACATATAGCATTACAGATAGGTGATCTTGATCATGTTAGGCAGCTCACAAGATCCGACAATGAAGCACATAAGGAGAAGACGACCATCTAGCTACTGCTATTGACCCATAGTCCAGGGGTGAACTACTCACTCATCACTCCGGAGGTGATCATGGCGGTGAAGAGCCCTCCGGGAGATGATTCCCCTCTCCGGCAGGGTGCCGGAGGCGATCTCTCGAATCCCCGAGATGGGATTGGCGGCGGCGGCGTCTCAGTAAGGTTTTCCGTATCGTGGCTCTCGGTACTGGGGGTTTCGCGACGAAGACTTTAATTAGGCGGAAGGGCAGGTCAGGGGGCCACACGAGGGCCCCACACACCAGGGCCGCGCGGCCAAGGCCCAGGCCGCGCCGCCCTGTTGTGGCGGCGCCTCGTGGCCCCACTTCGTAAGTCCTCCGGTCTTCTGGAAGCTTCGTGTAAAAATAGGCCCACAGGCGTTGATTTCGTCCAATTCGAGAATATTTCCTTACTAGGATTTACGAAACCAAAAACAGCGAAAACGACAAGCGGCTCTTCGGCATCTCGTTAATAGGTTAGTGCTGGAAAATGCATAAATATGACATAAAGTATGCATAAAACATGTAGATATCATCAATAATGTGGCATGGAACATAAGAAATTATCGATACGTCGGAGACGTACGGCATCCCTAAGCTTAGTTCTGCTCGTCCGAGCGGAGTAAACGATAACAAAGATAATTTCCGGAGTGACATGCCATCATAACCTTGATCATACTATTGTAAGCATATGTAATGAATGCAGCGATCAAAACAATGGTAATGACATGAGTAAACAACTGAATCATAAAGCAAAGACTTTTGATGAATAGTACTTTCAAGACAAGCATCAATAAGTCTTGCATAAGAGTTAACTCATAAAGCAATAAATCAAAGTAAAGGTATTGAAGCAACACAAAGGAAGATTGAGTTTTAGCGGTTGCTTTCAACTTATAACATGTATATCTCATGGATATTGTCAATGTAAAGTAATATAACAAGTGCAATATGCAAGTATGTAGGAATCAATGCACAGTTCACACAAGTGTTTGCTTCTTGAGGTGGAAAGAGATAGGTGAACTGACTCATCATAAAAGTAAAAAGAAAGGCCCTTCGCGAGAGGAAGCATTGATTGCTATATTTGTGCTAGAGCTTTGGTTTTGAAAACAAGAAACAATTTTGTCAACGGTAGTAATAAAGCATATGTGTTATGTAAATTATATCTTACAAGTTGCAAGCCTCATGCATAGTGTACTAATAGTGCCCGCACCTTGTCCTAATTAGCTTGGATTACTGGGATTATCATCGCAATACACATGTTTTAACCAAGTGTCACAAAGGGGTACCTCTATGCCGCTTCGTACAAAGGTCTAAGGAGAAAACTCGCATTTGGATTTCTCGCTTTTGATTATTCTCAACTTAGACATCCATACCGGGACAACATAGACAACAGATAATGGACTCCTCTTTAATGCATAAGCATGTAGCAACAATTAATGTTATCATATGAGATTGAGGATGTATGTCCAAAACTGAAACTTCCACCATGATTCATGCCTTTAGTTAGCGGCCTAATGTTCTTCTCTAACAGTATGCATGCTCTAACCATTAAATGAGTGGTAAATCTCCCTTACTTCAGACAAGACGGACATGCATAGCAACTCACATGATATTCAACAAAGAGTAGTTGATGGCGTCCCCGGGAACATGGTTATCGCACAACAAACAACTTAATAAGAGATAAAATGCATAAGTACATATTCAATACCACAATAGTTTTTAAGCTATTTGTCCCATGAGCTATATATTGCAAAGGTAAAGAATGGAAATTTTAAAGGTAGCACTCAAGCAATTTACTTTGGAATGGCGGAGAAATACCATGTAGTAGGTAGGTATGGTGGACACAAATGGCATAGTGGTTGGCTCAAGGATTTTGGATGCATGAGAAGTATTCCCTCTCGATACAAGGTTTAGGCTAGCAAAGTTATTTGAAACAAACACAAGGATGAACCGGTGCAGCAAATCTTACAGAAAAGACATATTGTAAACATTATAAGACTCTACACCGTCTTCCTTGTTGTTCAAAACTCAATACTAGAAATTATCTAGACTTTAGAGAGACAAATTATGCAAACCAAATTTTAGCAAGCTCTATGTATTTCTTCATTAATAGGTGCAAAGTATATGATGCAAGAGCTTAAACATGAGCACAACAATTGCCAAGTATCAAATTATTCAAGACATTTTAGAATTACTACATGTAGCATTTCCCGATTCCAACCATATAACAATTTAACGAAGAAGATTCAACCTTCGCCACGAATACTATGAGTAAAGCCTAAGGACATATTTGTCCATATGCAACAGCGGAGCGTGTCTCTCTCCCACACAATGAATGCTAGGATCCATTTTATTCAAACAAAAACAAAAACAAAAACAAACCGACGCTCCAAGCAAAGCACATAAGATGTGATGGAATAAAAATATAGTTTCGGGGAGGAACACGATAATGTTGTCGATGAAGAAGGGGATGCCTTGGGCATCCCCAAGCTTAGACACTTGAGTCTTCTTAAAATATGCAGGGGTGAACCATCGGGGCATCCCCAAGCTTAGAGCTTTCACTCTCCTTGATCATATTGTATCATCTCCCTCTCTTGATCCTTGAAAACTTCCTCCACACCAAACTCAAAACAACTCATTAGAGGGTTAGTGCACAATAAAAATTTACATGTTCAGAGGTGACATAATCATTCTTAACACTTCTGGACATTGCACAAAGCTACTGGACATTAATGGAACAAAGAAATTCATCCAACATAGCAAAAGAGGCAATGCGAAATAAAAGGCAGAATCTGTGAAAACAGAACAGTTCGTAAAGACGAATTTTAAAGTGGCACCAGACTTGCTCAGATGAAAATTCCCAAATTGAATGAAAGTTGCATACATATCTGAGGATCACTCACGTAAATTGGCATAATTTTCTGAGTTACCTACAGAGAATTAGGTCAAAATTCGTGACAGCAAAGAAATCTGTTTCTGCGCAGTAATCCAAATCTAGTATGAACCTTACTATCAACGACTTTACTCGGCACAACAATGCACAAAACTAAGATAAGGAGAGGTTGCTACAGTAGTAACAACTTCCAAGACTCAAATATAAAATAAAAGTACTGTAGTAAAAACATGGGTTGTCTCCCATAAGCGCTTTTCTTTAACGCCTTTCAGCTAGGCGCGAAAGTGTGTATCAAGTATTATCGAGAGATGAAGCATCAACATAGGTGTTGGGAGTTTTCTCAACTATGCATTTTATCTTATCTATGTGAGTTTCAGAGGCTCCCTTTTCATTATTCTTAGGCTTGCTATCCTCGTCAAACAAATTATCAGGAACAAGCCAACCATAGTTATTTTCTAGAGCGTCATTCATTCTCAGGAGCTTACAAGGTATTGTTGTCTTAATCTCCCCATCATCATTAATATTATTAGTGTACCTTACTCTCTCCATATCCATCTTTTCAAGGATACTAACAAAATTGGTATAAGAGCCAAGCATATTGTATTTGATAAAGACCTTTCTAGCCTCTCTTGCTACACCACCAAATTCTTTAAGAAGGGTTTCTAAAACAAAATCTTTCTTTTCCCCTTCTTCCATATCACCAAGTGTGAGAAACATGTGTTGGATTATAGGATTAAGATTAACAAATTTAGTTTCCAACATGTGAACTAAAGAAGCAAGCAGCAATTTCATAAGTAGGAGCAAGTTCTACCAAGTGTCTATCTTCAAAATCTTCCGTGGTACTAACATGAGTGAAAAAATCTTCTATATTATCTCTCCCAATTATAGACCCACGTCCTACCGGTATGTCTTTTAGAGTGTACTTAGGAGGAAACATGATGAAATAAACAAAAAGTAAATAAAGTAAATGCAAGTAACTAATTTTTTTTGTGTTTTTGATATAGAGAACAAGACAGTAAATAAAGTAAAACTAGCAACTAATTTTTTTGTGTTTTGATATAATGCAGCAAACAAGAAAGTAAATAAAATAAAGAAAGACAAAAACAAAGTAAAGAGATTGGATTGTGGAGACTCCCTTGCGAGCGTGTCTTGATCTCCCCGGCAACGGCGCCAGAAAATATGCTTGATGGCGTGTAATACACACGTTCGTTGGGAACCCCAAGAGGAAGGTATGATGCGCACAGCAGCAAGTTTTCCCTCGAGAAGAAACCAAGGTTTATCGAACCAGTAGGAGCCAGAAGCACGTCGAAGGTTGATGGCGGCGGGATGTAGTGCGGCGCAACACCGGGGATTCCGGCGACAACGTGGAACCTGCACAACACAACCAAAGTACTTTGCCCCAACGAAACAGTGAGGTTGTCAATCTCACCGAGCTTGTCTGTAACAAAGGATTAGATGTATAGTGTGGATGATGATTGTTTGCGAAGAACAAGTAAAACAAGTATTGCAGCAGATTGTATTCAATGTAAAAGAATAGGACCGGGGTCCACAGTTCACTAGAGGTGTCTCTCCCATAAGATAAATAGCATGTTGGGTGAACAAATTACAGTCGGGCAATTGACAAATAGAGAGGGCATGACCATGCACATACATGATATGATGAGCATAGTGAGATTTAATTGGGCATTACGACAAAGTACATAGACCGCTATCCAGACATGCATCTATGCCTAAAAAGTCCACCTTCGAGGTTATCATCCGAACCCCTTCCGATATTAAGTTGCAAACAACAAGACAATTGCATTAAGTATGGTGCGTAATGTAATCAATAACTACATCCTCGGACATAGCATCAATGTTTTATCCCTAGTGGCAACAGACACATCCACAACCTTAGAACTTTACGTCACCTTGTCCTGCATTTAATGGAGGCATGAACCCACTATCGAGCATAAATACTCCCTCTTGGAGTTAAGAGTAAAAACTTGGCCGCAGCCTCTACTAATAACGGAGAGCATGCAAGATCATAAACAACACATAGGTAATAGATTGATAATCAACATAACATAGTATTCTCTATCCATCGGATCCCGACAAACACAACATATATCATTACGGATAGGTGATCTTGATCATGTTAGGCAGCTCACAAGATCCGACAATGAAGCACATAAGGAGAAGACGACCATCTAGCTACCGCTATGGACCCATAGTCCGGGGGTGAACTACTCACTCATCACTCCGGAGGCGATCATGGCGGTGAAGAGTCCTCCGGGAGATGATTCCCCTCTCCGGCGAGGTGCCGGAGGCGATCTCTCGAATCCCCCGAGATGGGATTGGCGGCGGCGGCGTCTCGATGAAGGTTTTCCGTATCGTGGCTCTCGGTGTGGGGGGTTTCGCGACGGAGGCTTTAAGTAGGCGGAAGGGCAGGTCAGGGGGCCACACGAGGGCCCCACACACCAGGGCCGCGCGGCCAAGGCCCAGGCCGCGCCGCCCTGTTGTGGCGGCGCCTCGTGGCCCCACTTCGTAAGTCCTCCGGTCTTCTGGAAGCTTCGTGTAAAAATAGGCCCCGGGCGTTGATTTCGTCCAATTCCGAGAATATTTCCTTACTAGGATTTCTGAAACCAAAAACAGCGAGAAAACAGCAACTAGCTCTTCGGCATCTCGTTAATAGGTTAGTGCCGGAAAATGCATAAATATGACATAAAGTATGCATAAAACATGTAGATATCATCAATAATGTGGCATGGAACATAAGAAATTATCGATACGTCGGAGACGTATCA
>NC_061512.1:236558616-236604996 GCF_022539505.1 Lolium rigidum | reverse complement strand
CTTTGAAAACTACTAGAGAAAAAGCCAGAAAAGCACACCTGAAAACATCAGAAGCAGCAGATATGGAGCAAAGACAGTATATGAGGCAGCTTACTGCGGATCTGGAGCAGGCGAAAACGCTGCATCCCCTCCATGAACTCCAGCTGACCCATGATGGGAATGCGAGCGATAGGCAGCAAGGCGTCAGACCTCCGCTCATCTTTCGTTTCCCCATCTTTGTTTCTATATATTGAAACAATCCCAGCAGGAACTGAAGGCGGACGAGCCAACGGAGCACATCCCGCTCCCTCTCGAGATCGGAATCCGTATTCGAATCAATCCCACCAGGCGGCGTGAGCGGCCAGGGAACGAAATCGGGGAGGCTGCTGGGGGAAACACGGTGGTGCGGAGATGAGCAAACCGAAAAAGAGTTTCTCTGGCCGCGTTGAAAGAAGTCCACATAACCCCCTAACTATCATGTTTCGGATGCTAAGGACATCTCCAACCGGGCGACCCAAACGGACGCGCTGGGCCATCCATTTTGAGCCGTTTGCGTGCCCGAGCGGACGCGCGGACGGCCCCGCGTCCGCGCGTCCGTTTGGGTCGCGCGCTGCGCCCAACGCGGCAGATTTGGGTCGCGGCGCCCTATGGTATGTTTTTCTTGTAAATTCACTAGAAAAACGCAAAAAAATATTATATAAAATAGTACAAATGCTCAAAATGTATTACACATTACATAGTCCATGTAATCAAGGATAAAGTATTATTCAAATAAAATGAAAAAACGATACAAATGCTCTAGGCTTCAGGATTTCCTTCATCATTGTTGTTTGCGGCATTGTTGCCTACGTGTCTGCCACATGTGCTCGACCAAATCAGCTCGAAGCTGGTTGTGTACGACTAGATCTCGAATTTCATGGTGCGCATGAAGAATGTCCCGGAATGATGCCGGAGCACCTTGATGAGGAGTAACCAACTCTCCTTGGCCTTCCCGAGTCATTATCAAAGAGTGAATCATCCCGCTCTACCTCAACAATCATGTTATGCATGATTACACAAGCGGTCATCACCTCCCACAGAGTTTGCACATCCCGTGCTCGCGGTGGTGTCCGACGATAGCCCAACGAGCTTGGAGGATGCCAAACGCCCGCTCGACATCTTTCCGGGCTGCCTCCTCGCTCTTTGGCAAACCTTGCCTCCTGCTCTGAGTTGGGGTTTCGAATTGTCTTCACGAGTGTAGCCCAAGGTGGATAGATACCATCAACAAGGTAGTACCCCTTGATGTAGTGGTGGCCATTGATCTCAAAATCCACATCAGGGGACTGACCGTACGCTAGCCTATCAAACACCGGAGAGCGCTGCAGCACATTGATGTCATTGTGCGAGCCAGCCATTCCGAAGAATGAGTGCCAAATCCATGTGTCATGGGAAGCAACAGCTTCAAGAATGACCGTGCACCCCTCGGAATGGCCGTCGTATGCCCCCTGCCAACCAAAGGGGCAGTTCTTCCACTCCCGGTGCATGCGGTCTATGCTCGCCAAGCATCCCAGGAAAACCCCCGGAAGCGTTGATCGACAACGGACGAGCTGTGTCCTCCGCATTAGGTTGCTGGAGGTACTGTTCTCCGAACGAACCGATCACCGCTCTCCGCAGAACCTCGTACATCGATTCCAAGCCGGTTGACTCACTCATGCGCGTGTACTCATCTACGAAATCACCGGCAACGCCATATGCGAGCATCCTAATCGCTACCGTGCATTTCTGGTACGAAGAGAGGCCTACCTTGCCAATTGCATCCACTTTCGCACAGAAGTAGTCGTCGTAGATCTTGACGCCATCCATTATCCGGCGGAACAGCGGCCTGGTCATCCGAAAACGTCGGCGAAACAAGGACGGCACGGACAATGGATTGGGTTTGAAGTAGTCATTGTAGAGCTGGTCGTGGCCGCGTTCTCTTTTGCGGTCCAAGGCGGCCGCGCGCCCTGATGTCTACGGGTGCTTCTATTCTTGTAGACAGTGTTGGGCCTCCAAGAGCAGAGGTTTGTAGAACAGCAGCAAGTTTCCCTTAAGTGGATCACCCAAGGTTTATCGAACTCAGGGAGGAAGAGGTCAAAGATATCCCTCTCATGCAACCCCGCAACCACAAAGCAAGAAGTCTCTTGTGTCCCCAACACACCTAATAGGTGCACTAGTTCGGCGAAGAGATAGTGAAATACAGGTGGTATGAATAAGTATGAGCAGTAGTAACGGTGCCAGAAAAGTGCTTGCTGGCGTCTAGTTGATGGTGGTAATATTGCAGGCAGTAGAAACATAGTAAAACAGTAAACAAGCAGTGATAGCAGTATTTAGGAACAAGGCCTAGGGATTACACTTTCACTAGTGGACACTCTCAACATTGATCACATAACAGAATAGATAAATGCATACTCTACACTCTTGTTGGATGATGAACACCATTGCGTAGGATTACACGAACCCTCAATGCCGTAGTTAACAAGCTCCACAATTCAATGTTCATATTTAAATAACCTTAGAGTGCATGAAAGATCAACATAACCAAATAGATCACATCAATACCATCACAGTAATAGTTAACTTCACATTCTACAAGAGATCATGATCATAGCCTACGACAAGAACCACACGGTGCACACACTAGTCACCTTTACACCATGCAGGAGGGATAGACTACTTTAATAACATCACTAGAGTAGCACATAGATGAATTGTGATACAAAACACATTGCAATCATAAAGAGATATAAATAAGCACTTCACTACGCCATTCATAACAGTGAATAAGTATTCTGTGAAATATAGCCTAAGAGACCCACACGGTGCACACACTAGTCACCTTTACACACGTGGGACAAGGAGTCTCCAGAGATCACATAAGTAAAACCCACTTGACTAGCATAATGACATCTAGATTACAAGCATCATCATATGAATCTCAATCATGTAAGGTAGCTCATGAGATTATTGTATTGAAGTACATATGAGAGAGATGAACCACATAGCTACCGGTACAGCCCCGAGCCTCGATGGAGAACTACTCCCTCCTCATGGGAGACAAGCAGCGTTGATGAAGATGGCGGTGGTGTCGATGGAGGAGCCTTCCGGGGGCACTTCCCGTCCCGGCGGCGTGCCGGAACAGAGACTCCGTCCCCGCGATCTTGGCTTCGCGATGGCGGCGGCTCTGGAAGGTTTCTCGTACCGTGGCTTTTTTTCGTCTTGAGGTTTTAGGTCTGGGACCTTTATATAGGCGAAGAGGCGGCGTCAGAAGGTCGAAGGGGCGACGACACCATAGGAGGGCGCGGACCACCCCCAGGCCGCGCCAGCCTGGCGTCTGGTGGGCCTGTGCCCCCTCTCTGGCGATTCTCGTGTGTTCTGGATGCTTCCGGGCAAAATAGGAACCTGGGCGTTAATTTTGTCCAATTCCGAGAATATTTCGTTACTAGGATTTCTGAAACCAAAAACAGAAGAAAACAGGAACTGGCACTTCGGCATCTTGTTAATAGGTTAGTTCCAGAAAATGCACGAATATGACATAAAGTGTGCATATAACATGTAGAAATCATCAATAATGTGGCATGGAACACAAGAAATTATCGATACGTCGGAGACGTATCAGCATCCCCAAGCTTAAACGATAACACAGATAATTTCTAGAGTGACATGCCATCATAAACTTGATCATATTGTAAACATATGTAATGAATGCAGCGATCAAAACAATGGTAATGACATGAGTAAACAACTCGAATCATAAAGCAATGACTTTTCATGAATAGCACTTTCAAGACAGGCATCAATAAGTCTTGCATAAGAGTTAACTCATAAAGCAATAATTTAAAGTAAAGACATTGAAGCAATACAATGGAAGATTAAGTTTCAGCGGTTGCTTTCAACTTGTAACATGTATATCTCATGGATAATTGTCAATGCAAAGCAATATAACAAGTGCAATAAGCAAGTATGTAAGAATCAATGCATAGTTCACACAAGTGTTTGCTTCTTGAGGTGGAGAGAGATAGGTGAACTGTAACATCCCAAAAATTTCAAAACAAACAAAATGAATTTCCCTAGTTCCAAATTTTGGAACCAACAAAAACTTTTATTAAATTAAGTTGATCCATAGAGATCTTGTTTAATTATTGTGCTATTGCCATGATTGCTTGTTTTAAATTAGTTTTTGAAATAATCTTAAACCCTAAACCTCACATTCCTTTTTACCATCCAAGTTAAAATAAAATAAAAAGAATTCAAATAAGAAAAAGGCATATGTGCCTATGGATATTTATATAAATCTTTACCCTAAGCTTTTCTACTTTGATTAGAGGTTTGGAAAGCCTTCATACACGTTACCTAGCACTTATCAAACCTGATCCAAGTAATTTTCCAAAAGAATTAAAAAGAAACTAAATATGCCATAGAGGCAAATGAGAGTAAAATACAAATTTGTGAATTTAAGAATCTTGACCCTAGGACTTGTTGTGAATGGTTGGATCACTTCCATATACCATTTCAACACTCAACAACATCAATTGGGTCAAGCCTAGTCAAATTTAAATTCAAATTAAACATATGCATAGAAGCATATGTGCCACCTAGCCATTTCCCCAAATCTTGACCTATGCACTTCTACCTTGACCAAATGGTGTGAGACCATCCCCAAACCTAATATAACACTAACTTGACCCTAACCCATGTCCAAGTGAAGCAAGGGGAACATTTTACAAAAAAATAATAAAAATTGAACCTCACCTCTTATGTGTTATGGCCAATTTTGCAAATCTTTGATCAAGACCTTGTAAAATGGATTCAATGGTTTGAAAATGTTTCAAAACTAATAAGAACCACATTAGAGTCAACAAAAGTCAACCCAAATGGAGAGAAATCAAATAGGGAGAAAATCCCATTTTTACTCACATACACATTTAGCCATTTTTGCCAATCTTCAAGCAAGGCCACCATGGCTTGATCTATTGTTTGTAAAACTCTTATATATGATAAACAAACACAATTACATCAAAGAAACAAGAATCCAATCAAAGGAAATCTCAAATTCAATTCACATATGATTATGGTCATATGTGACATTTATAATCTGGTACTCACTTTGAGCCCCTGTATTTTCACTTTTCACTTCTACCCTGGACCATTTCTTTTCACCTCATCCAAGACAACATCAAGCACTACAACTTTGCCCAAAACCACCACCCCAAAATCTTTACCAATTCCAAATGGGAAGCAAGCAAAGTTGGAACTTTCTCACATATGTAAGATTATTTGCAAAATGTGATCTTGCATCTCATCTCCATTTTGACCACCACCACCACCAAAATGCTCCCTTTATTATTTGATTACAACCCACCAAAAAGAAATTCAAATTTCAAAAATCTTTTTCTTGCGGGCATTCTGTCGAACACCTTGTCGGCGGGGTAAAAATCTGAGCCCATACCTCATTTCTACCTTGGACTTGGTCCAACCCTGCCCTCTCGCCCTGCTGGAGAGCCCTCTCACCTCACCACACCATCACCACCACTTGCATTGGGACATGGTTTGTTTAAATCAACTCAAACATGCCATGCCGTGGCATGGCATGGCCTCACCGTGCCATCTCCCTCACCCTTCACCTCTGGCCTGCACCACCATGCCCACTGGCTCCCTCTCACCTCCCTGGACGAGCTCGTGCCCTCCCTTGACCGAGACCAAGCTCACACGCGTCAGAACGCGAGCGCCCAGTGACGCCCAGGCAACGCCCATGCCGCGCCAGAGCGCGCATGGCGCTCACCCTGGACGCCCAGAGCGTGACGACGCCCCACGTCCTCGCATCACCTCCGCCCTCCCTCTCGGCGCCGGTAGACGCGCGACGGCACACCGCACCGCCCGGACACGGCCCCCGGCCCGCGGGAACGCCGCGGACGACGACCGCGTCCACGCCCTTCCGCCATGACCCGCAAGCTCCCGTCAAACTCACCGCCGCCGTAGACCCTCGTCTTCACCGCCATCACGCGCGTCGGCTTCGCCGGGACGCCGGCCATCGTACGCGCCCATCCCTTGCCTCTTCGTCGCCCTGGAACGACGCCGGAGACGACGACCCTAGCCGGGCGCCCCAGCCACCTCTCGCCACTATAAAAGGAGGACTCCTCCGTCCAAACTGAGCACGCCAATCGCCTCCACTCATCCTCAGAACTCCCCCTGCCACCTCAATTTCATAGATACGCCGCCGGAGACCGCCAATTGCAAGATCGCCGCCGCCGCCAGTACACGGAGACCGCCGGAGCAGGAGGCCGCCATTGGAGACGCCGCTGCTTCCATCCGCTTCACCGTCGTCGACAACGTTGCTGTGCACCTCGCCCTCGACCGCCGGAGCTCCGACGAGCTCGCCGACCCTCTGCCGCCGTCGCGGTGAGTTCCCCCTCTCGCCGGAGACGAAGGGCATCCTCGATCGTCCGATCCAACTCTAATCCTACGGTCCACCTCCCCCGTACCGTTTCGGTGTTTTAAAACACACTGACGTGTGGTCCCCACACTGTCAGGCGGCCCGCTGCGCTGGACGCGATGCGGGCCGGCCCAACTCTTTTCCTCTCTGCAGCCCAAGTTCTTTTCCCGCGCAAGCCCACCGTTTTGATTTCAATTTTGGAAAATAGGGAAATAATGCAATCTGGTGCAAACTTTGAATTTCAATAGGGACAAATCTACTCGGGCCAAATTTTACAAACTTTATATATTTGGAAACCTTAGGATTTTATCTACACAATGCCACTGGATAGAACCCTAGATATTTTGTAGAATTAAAATGACCAAATAAACAAGGCAGGGACTTTTCTGTCTTATAATAATTCTTAAAAATCAACCATAAATGCTTTTCAGTTACTTCCACCTCCAATAATTCACATTTCACTTATACTAATTGTTTCTACAAAAATATGCCATGCTTACTTTGAATGATCATGGTTTAGTCGATTTAAATGACTTTATGGCTATTTTCTAGTAAAAGATATTGTCCAAAACTATTAAGAAATATCATGAGAGAGTTTCTCTCATTTAAATCTTGTCACCACCAAGTCCAAATGAAGTGGAGACTCTGGTTAGTTAGGTCCCATAGGATTTGTTGGTGATATTAAATCTTTGATATGCTAGAATTAAATGGTATGAGGTGCTCACCTCATTTAAATCATTTTCTCCAAATGATAAGTGTGAAGAGGTTGACTTGGGTCAACCTAGGTCACATATTATGCATAAGAGAAATTAAATCTTAATAAGATAATGAGAGGAAATTATTTCTCTAAATAATTCAAAGTAACATTTAAGATTAGTATGAGAGGAAATTATTTTTCTTAAATAATAAGAAAAACACATCCACCCACCTAATAGTAATGTGTGATGCTAGTTTAAGTGTGTGAACCATGTTTGTGCTTAGTTTAATTAGATAAGTTTGGTGTGATGATTGTGTATCCCGTATGCGTATTTTAGACGCTAGTACCGAGGAGTACCAGGAGGAGGAGGAGGAGGTCTACTTCCAAGGAGAAGAAGACCACTTTGACCAGTTTCCCAACCAAGGCAAGATAATACTCTTGCAAAGTGCAACGCTCACCATGAGCAAGGCATTACCCCATTTACTTTATGCTTATGATCCTATTTCCCAGTTTTACTTTACAAGCTTTATTTACTTTTGTTTTATCAAAGTACCTTTTGATTTATGATTCACTTGGTTAGTATTGGATTAGTACAAGAGTATCAAACTTAGCCTAGAAGCAAGGCAAATACTTAGCACCCCTCATACATAGTGGCTAGTGCTAAATACTAAAATGACTACTCTAGATGGGAACATGTGTTATAAAATGATGATGGTGAAAACCTTGGAATGATGAGTCATTTCCATTGAAAGATTTTGAAGGTGAATATGACATGAATTTGACTTGGTGATTTTGGCTAAAAACTGATGATTGAGTTGGATGCGATACCATTCCAATTTTTGAGTACCCCCACAATACCTGATTATGGGTAAGGCTTAGCTGGAAATTTATGTATCTTAGTATGGGTTCCCTCTAAACAAGCGTCATCGGGGTTAGGCTGAAGGCTGCCTCTACAACAAAAGAAACGATGAGAAATGACGTGGAACGAGGTGAATGTCCGGCCCAAGCCCCGTGCGGTTCCCGGGTTAACGAGTTGGTTTTCACCGGGAGGCCAAGCTCATGGGGAGAGGTGCCTATACTAGGATATGTAAGTGAAAGGTTATGGTTGATGATCCGCGTACCGAGTTACGATTATTCGGGGTTTTATCCTCGACGGATGTAATCAAATGTTGTGGCACAAGTGTGCAACCTCTGCAGAGTGTAAACCTATTCGAATAGCCGCGTCCGCGGTCATGGACAGTTGGAAAGGCCATACTGTTTCCGTCATCAGAATTTACATCTTTTTGAACTTGAACGGTGACTTGGGTTTTGAATCACAATTGAGTTGTGGGAATGACACTAATGTTCCACTTGAGTTAGTTAGCACATGAGGAGTTGTTTACAAAAAGGTTTATCAAATAAAATTGGCTTTATGCAAATAACCTTAGAGCTTAGAACACTTCAATAGCAAGTTTAGTACTTACATTAGTATTAGTTTGCGAGTACTTTAAAGTACTCACGGCTGTGTCCCTGGCTATTCAAATGGCCAGACTATGAAGAGGAGTACCAGAACCCGGAAGAAGGACAGCAGGACGTCTACGACAACTAGGACCACTCCTGACGTCAACAGTTGCCTGTGGAATAGATGGACCACGACCGCTACTACTTCGCTTCCGCTATGTGTTTTGTAATAGGATCTCTAGATCCACTATGTTGTATTAAGATTGGATCAGGTGATCCACCTTTGTAAGACGATTATGTGTTGTAATAAATGATGACTCTATGATATTCAATCTGTTATGTCTCGCAACAACAATATTCCCGGGATTGCGATGTATGGCATAATAGGCATCTGGACTTAAAAATCCGGGTGTTGACAAGTTGGTATCAGAGCCATTGTTGACCTTAGGAGACCCTAGTTAGAATGGACGTCTGCAAAACTTAGTTTCAAAAACCAAAGAAGTGAATATTTGTGAAAAACTTATTCTCACTCTTATCCTGGAAATCTTTTTCAAAAGGAGAAATTCATACTCTACTTTCTTGGCAAGCCTACATAAAATTTTGCACACCTGACTACTTCTCTAAGTTACTCCTCCTCTTTGTTCACAGATGACGTACCAATGGGAGTCCTATCAGCTTGGTTCCGGAGGCGACCTAAGGATCGAAAAGGAGTTGAAGCAACTAGTGGACTTTCTAGGACACCCGTACCCCGAGTTCTTCGGAATACCCCTCAAGGCTCAGTTAGGAGAACCACCTCAGTGGGACGTTTCTACTGATCTAAGAAGGAAGCTTGATGCCCCGGTATGGGAAACCATATGGTTTTCTGTAACGGGAAACACTTGGAAGGAAGGACTAGACAAAGCTATGCAAGAAGCAATTTCCCGTCCGTGTGGACAAAATGAGGACAAGATCAAGAACACTCGTTTCATCTACTACCCAAGACATGACTCCATGGGAAGACCAATGACCATGCCCCCACCACAACCCAAGATGAACCCCTATGAAGCACCTCAGGACTTCAGGCTGTACAAAACCCGCAGGGATTTGGACAACGCCCTCGCCTCTCGCCAAGCACATCACCCGTGAAGACGAAGAATCCACCCTGAAGATTAGTATCACCCCAGCACTTAAGTAGGTGTGAGTTTTATCAGGATTCCCCTTGTATCGTAGAGCGAATGAATGGTTCTTCAAACCAACGGTGTGTTAGATTTGTAATGTGTGATGCTTGGTATGAATGAAAAAGTGTTGTTGGTTTTTACCCCCGCAACACTACTCAAAATTTCAAATTATGAACTTTTTAAAATTTAACAAAACAAACCATAGAAATTTCCCTCTTATCTTAGCATCTACCTCGATGTTCAGATGGCCCCACCAACCCGCAACACCACCCAGGATGCCATGATGCAACTGCTGCAGACAATGATGGCAGACCGAGAAGCCGAGAGAGCTGAGCGCCAAGCAAACATTGCTGCACTGCAACAGATAGCTCAGAACAATCAAGGCCATGGAAACCACGATCACCCAGGATCGAAGTTAAAGAACTTCCAGAACACCAACCCTCCAATATTCAACAAGACTGAAGAACCCCTAGACGCTGATGACTGGCTCCAGACAATGGAGAACAACCTCGAAGTTGCGGGAGTTGAAGCCGCAGAGAAAGTGTTGTTTGCCACGCACTACTTAGCCGGACCAGCAAGAGCTTGGTGGACAAGCACCCGTGCAATGAATGCAAGACGAGATGATGACCCGGGAAGACTTCAAGCTGAAGTTTAGCAAATACCATGTGCCCCAAGGACTGATCAAGAAGATGAGAGACGAGTTCCGCGAACTCAAGCAAGGAAGGATGTCCGTGGTGGAATACCGCGACAGGTTTCTTACTCTGTCAAGGTACGCCCGGATGAGACCGACACCAATGAGAAGAGAAAGGAAAGATTTCTGAACGGACTACACGATGAGATGCAAACTGTGTTAGTGAACATTCCGTTCGCTGACTTGGAAGCCCTGGTGGACTCAGCCATCCAGATGGAAGGAAAGCTACATCAAGCCAACGAGAACCGCAAGAGAAGAATGATGAACCAGAATGGACCCAACCACGCCCAGAAGTACCGCAACGGCTCAACCGGAGGATTTGCCTCAAGATACAACAAGCCCCCTGCTCGGACATACCGCCCAAGCTACACCAATAACAACGGAGGACCCCGAAGCCCGGAGGCAACCACAACAACAACAACAACAACAACAGCAACAACAACAACAGCAACCCCAACAACAACACCAACCACCCCAACGGCACCAACAACCACCCCAATACTGCCCCCGTGACCGGGAGTAACGCTGTTCCCGTCAACCCCAAAGACAAGTCAACTGTGAACTGCTATGAATGTGGAATTGTGGGTCACTACTCCAATGAGTGCCCCAAGAAGCTTGCCAGGATTGCCGCCAACACCGCAGCACCTGCTCAGCAACAACGCCGCTTTGCCGGAAGAAGGAACCAGAACAACAACAACGGCCGTTTCTACCACATGACTGCCAATGAAGCCCAGGAAGCCCCTCAGGCCATGCCAAGTATGTTCTCATGTTAATCTCACTGCTCAATCTTTCTTAGGAACCTAACTTTCCTTAAAATCTCGGGACGAGATTTGTTTAAGGGGGAAGGGTTTGTAACATCCCAAAAATTTCAAAACAAACAAAATGAATTTCCCTAGTTCCAAATTTTGGAACCAACAAAAACTTTTATTAAATTAAGTTGATCCATAGAGATCTTGTTTAATTATTGTGCTATTGCCATGATTGCTTGTTTTAAATTAGTTTTTGAAATAATCTTAAACCCTAAACCTCACATTCCTTTTTACCATCCAAGTTAAAATAAAATAAAAAGAATTCAAATAAGAAAAAGGCATATGTGCCTATGGATATTTATATAAATCTTTACCCTAAGCTTTTCTACTTTGATTAGAGGTTTGGAAAGCCTTCATACACGTTACCTAGCACTTATCAAACCTGATCCAAGTAATTTTCCAAAAGAATTAAAAAGAAACTAAATATGCCATAGAGGCAAATGAGAGTAAAATACAAATTTGTGAATTTAAGAATCTTGACCCTAGGACTTGTTGTGAATGGTTGGATCACTTCCATATACCATTTCAACACTCAACAACATCAATTGGGTCAAGCCTAGTCAAATTTAAATTCAAATTAAACATATGCATAGAAGCATATGTGCCACCTAGCCATTTCCCCAAATCTTGACCTATGCACTTCTACCTTGACCAAATGGTGTGAGACCATCCCCAAACCTAATATAACACTAACTTGACCCTAACCCATGTCCAAGTGAAGCAAGGGGAACATTTTACAAAAAAATAATAAAAATTGAACCTCACCTCTTATGTGTTATGGCCAATTTTGCAAATCTTTGATCAAGACCTTGTAAAATGGATTCAATGGTTTGAAAATGTTTCAAAACTAATAAGAACCACATTAGAGTCAACAAAAGTCAACCCAAATGGAGAGAAATCAAATAGGGAGAAAATCCCATTTTTACTCACATACACATTTAGCCATTTTTGCCAATCTTCAAGCAAGGCCACCATGGCTTGATCTATTGTTTGTAAAACTCTTATATATGATAAACAAACACAATTACATCAAAGAAACAAGAATCCAATCAAAGGAAATCTCAAATTCAATTCACATATGATTATGGTCATATGTGACATTTATAATCCGGTACTCACTTTGAGCCCCTGTATTTTCACTTTTCACTTCTACCCTGGACCATTTCTTTTCACCTCATCCAAGACAACATCAAGCACTACAACTTTGCCCAAAACCACCACCCCAAAATCTTTACCAATTCCAAATGGGAAGCAAGCAAAGTTGGAACTTTCTCACATATGTAAGATTATTTGCAAAATGTGATCTTGCATCTCATCTCCATTTTGACCACCACCACCACCAAAATGCTCCCTTTATTATTTGATTACAACCCACCAAAAAGAAATTCAAATTTCAAAAATCTTTTTCTTGCGGGCATTCTGTCGAACACCTTGCTGGCAGGGTAAAAATCTGAGCCCATACCTCATTTCTACCTTGGACTTGGTCCAACCCTGCCCTCTCTGCCCTGCTGGAGAGCCCTCTCACCTCACCACACCATCACCACCACTTGCATTGGGACATGGTTTGTTTAAATCAACTCAAACATGCCATGCCGTGGCATGGCATGGCCTCACCGTGCCATCTCCCTCACCCTTCACCTCTGGCCTGCACCACCATGCCCACTGGCTCCCTCTCACCTCCCTGGACGAGCTCGTGCCCTCCCTTGACCGAGACCAAGCTCACACGCGTCAGAACGCGAGCGCCCAGTGACGCCCAGGCAACGCCCATGCCGCGCCAGAGCGCGCATGGCGCTCACCCTGGACGCCCAGAGCGTGACGACGCCCCACGTCCTCGCATCACCTCCGCCCTCCCTCTCAGCGCCAGTAGACGCGCGACGGCACACTGCACCGCCTCGACACGGCCCCTGGCCCGCGGGAACGCCGCAGACGACGACCGCGTCCACGCCCTTCCGCCATGACCTGCAAGCTCCCGTCAAACTCACCGCCGCTGTAGACCCTCGTCTTCACCGCCATCACGCGCGTCAGCTTCGCCAGGACGCCAGCCATCGTACGCGCCCATCCCTTGCCTCTTCGTCGCCCTGGAACGACGCCGGAGACGACGACCCTAGCCGGGCGCCCCAGCCACCTCTCGCCACTATAAAAGGAGGACTCCTCCGTCCAAACTGAGCACGCCAATCGCCTCCACTCATCCTCGGAACTCCCCCGCCACCTCAATTTCATAGATACGCCGCCGGAGACCGCCAATTGCAAGATCGCCGCCGCCGCCGGTACACGGAGACCGCCGGAGCAGGAGGCCGCCATTGGAGACGCCGCCGCTTCCATCCGCTTCACCGTCGTCGACAACGTTGCTCGTGCACCTCGCCCTCGACCGCCGGAGCTCCGACGAGCTCGCCGACCCTCTCGCCGCCGTCGCGGTGAGTTCCCCCTCTCGCCGGAGACGAAGGGCATCCTCGATCGTCCGATCCAACTCTAATCCTACGGTCCACCTCCCCCGTACCGTTTCGGTGTTTTAAAACACACTGACGTGTGGTCCCCACACTGTCAGGCGGCCCGCTGCGCTGGACGCAGTACTGGGCCGGCCCAACTCTTTTCCTCTCTGCAGCCCAAGTTCTTTTCCCGCGCAAGCCCACCGTTTTGATTTCAATTTTGGAAAATAGGGAAATAATGCAATCTGGTGCAAACTTTGAATTTCAATAGGGACAAATCTACTGGGCCAAATTTTACAAACTTTATATATTTGGAAACCTTAGGATTTTATCTACACAATGCCACTGGATAGAACCCTAGATATTTTGTAGAATTAAAATGACAAAATAAACAAGGCAGGGACTTTTCTGTCTTATAATAATTCTTAAAAATCAACCATAAATGCTTTTCAGTTACTTCCACCTCCAATAATTCACATTTCACTTATACTAATTGTTTCTACAAAAATATGCCATGCTTACTTTGAATGATCATGGTTTAGTCGATTTAAATGACTTTATGGCTATTTTCTAGTAAAAGATATTGTCCAAAACTATTAAGAAATATCATGAGAGAGTTTCTCTCATTTAAATCTTGTCACCACCAAGTCCAAATGAAGTGGAGACTCTGGTTAGTTAGGTCCCATAGGATTTGTTGGTGATATTAAATCTTTGATATGCTAGAATTAAATGGTATGAGGTGCTCACCTCATTTAAATCATTTTCTCCAAATGATAAGTGTGAAGAGGTTGACTTGGGTCAACCTAGGTCACATATTATGCATAAGAGAAATTAAATCTTAATAAGATAATGAGAGGAAATTATTTCTCTAAATAATTCAAAGTAACATTTAAGATTAGTATGAGAGGAAATTATTTTTCTTAAATAATAAGAAAAACACATCCACCCACCTAATAGTAATGTGTGATGCTAGTTTAAGTGTGTGAACCATGTTTGTGCTTAGTTTAATTAGATAAGTTTGGTGTGATGATTGTGTATCCCGTATTCGTATTTTAGACGCTAGTACCGAGGAGTACCAGGAGGAGGAGGAGGTCTACTTCCAAGGAGAAGAAGACCACTTTGACCAGTTTCCCAACCAAGGCAAGATAATACTCTTGCAAAGTGCAACGCTCACCATGAGCAAGGCATTACCCCATTTACTTTATGCTTATGATCCTATTTCCCAGTTTTACTTTACAAGCTTTATTTACTTTTGTTTTATCAAAGTACCTTTTGATTTATGATTCACTTGGTTAGTATTGGATTAGTACAAGAGTATCAAACTTAGCCTAGAAGCAAGGCAAATACTTAGCACCCCTCATACATAGTGGCTAGTGCTAAATACTAAAATGACTACTCTAGATGGGAACATGTGTTATAAAATGATGATGGTGAAAACCTTGGAATGATGAGTCATTTCCATTGAAAGATTTTGAAGGTGAATATGACATGAATTTGACTTGGTGATTTTGGCTAAAAACTGATGATTGAGTTGGATGCGATACCATTCCAATTTTTGAGTACCCCCACAATACCTGATTATGGGTAAGGCTTAGCTGGAAATTTATGTATCTTAGTATGGGTTCCCTCTAAACAAGCGTCATCGGGGTTAGGCTGAAGGCTGCCTCTACAACAAAAGAAACGATGAGAAATGACGTGGAACGAGGTGAATGTCCGGCCCAAGCCTCGTGCGGTTCCCGGGTTAACGAGTTGGTTTTCACCGGGAGGCCAAGCTCATGGGGAGAGGTGCCTATACTAGGATATGTAAGTGAAAGGTTATGGTTGATGATCCGCGTGCCGAGTTACGATTATTCGGGGTTTTATCCACGACGGATGTAATCAAATGTTGTGGCACAAGTGTGCAACCTCCGCGAGTGTAAACCTATTCGAATAGCCGCGTCCGCGGTCATGGACGAGTTGGAAAGGCCATACTCGTTTCCGTCATCGGAATTTACATCTTTTTGAACTTGAACGGTGACTTGGGTTTTGAATCACAATTGAGTTGTGGGAATGACACTAATGTTCCACTTGAGTTAGTTAGCACATGAGGAGTTGTTTACAAAAAGGTTTATCAAATAAAATTGGCTTTATGCAAATAACCTTAGAGCTTAGAACACTTCAATAGCAAGTTTAGTACTTACATTAGTATTAGTTTGCGAGTACTTTAAAGTACTCACGGCTGTGTCCCTGGCTATTCAAATGGCCAGACTATGAAGAGGAGTACCAGAACCCGGAAGAAGGACGAGCGGGACGTCTACGACAACTAGGACCACTCCCGACGTCAACGGTTGCTCGTGGAATAGATGGACCACGACCGCTACTACTTCGCTTCCGCTATGTGTTTTGTAATAGGATCTCTAGATCCACTATGTTGTATTAAGATTGGATCAGGTGATCCACCTTTGTAAGACGATTATGTGTTGTAATAAATGATGACTCTATGATATTCAACTGTTATGTCTCGCAACAACAATATTCCTGGGATTGCGATGTATGGCATAACAGGCATCTGGACTTAAAAAATCCGGGTGTTGACATGAACTGACTCAACATAAAAGTAAAAGAAAGGTCCTTCAAAGAGGAAAGCATCGATTGCTATATTTGTGCTAGAGCTTTGGTTTTGAAAACATAAAGAGAGCATAAAAGTAAAATTTTGAGAGGTGTTTGTTGTTGTCAACGAATGGTAGTGGGCACTCTAACTACCTCATCAACCGGACTTTCAAGAGCGGCTCCCATGAAGGACGTTATCTCTACCGACAAGGTAGATCATCCCTCTTCTCTTTTGTTTACACATGTACTTTAGTTTTATTATTTATGGATGACACTCCTCCCAACCTTTTGCTTACACAAGCCATGGCTAACCGAATCCTCGGGTGCCTTCCAACAATCACATACCATGAAGGAGTGTCTATTTGCAAAATTAAGTTGCTTACTTGATGAATCGAGCAAAACATGTGAAGAGAATTATTAATGGAAGTTAATTAATTGGGGCTGGGAACCCCATTGCCGACTCTTTTTGCAAAATTATTGGATAAGCGGATGAAGCCACTAGTCCATTGTGAAAGTCCGTCAGAAGTAAATGACAAGATCGAAAGATAAAACACCACATACTTCCTCATGAGCTATAAAACATTGACACAAATAAGAGGTGATAAATTTTGAATTATTTAAAGGTAGCACTCAAGCAATTTACTTTGGAATGGCGGAGAAATACCATGTAGTAGGTAGGTATGGTGGACACAAATGGCATAGTGGTTGGCTCAAGAATTTTGGATGCATGAGAAGTATTCCCTCTCGATACAAGGTTTAGGCTAGCAAGGTTATTTGAAACAAACACAAGGATGAACCGGTGCAGCAAAACTCACATAAAAGACATATTGTAAACATTATAAGACTCTACACCGTCTTCCTTGTTGTTCAAACCAATACTAGAAATTATCTAGACCTTAGAGAGACCAATTATGCAAACCAAATTTTAGCAAGCTCTATGTATTTCTTCATTAATGGGTGCAAAGTATATGATGCAAGAGCTTAAACATGAGCACAACAATTGCCAAGTATCAAATTATCCAAGACATTTTACCAATTACTACATGTAGCATTTCCCGTTTCCAACCATATAACAATTAACGAAGCAGTTTCAACCTTCGCCATGAACATTAAAAGCTAAGAACACATGTGTTCATATGAACCAGAAGAGCGTGTCTCTCTCCCACAAAAGCATTTATTCAAACAAAAACAAAAACAAACAGACGCTCCAAGTAAAGTACATAAGATGTGACCGAATAAAAATATAGTTTCAAGAGAAGGAACACGATAATTTGTCGATGAAGAAGGGGATGCCTTGGGCATCCCCAAGCTTAGACGCTCGAGTCTTCTTAGAATATGCAGGGGTGAACCACCGGGGCATCCCCAAGCTTAGAGCTTTCACTCTTCTTGATCATAGTATATCATCCTCCTCTCTTGACCCTTGAAAACTTCCTCCACACCAAACTCGAAACAACTCATTAGAGGGTTAGTGCACAATAAAAATTAACATGTTCAGAGGTGACACAATCATTCTTAACACTTCCGGACATTGCATAAAGCTACTGGACATTAATGGATCAAAGAAATTCATCCAACATAGCAAAAGAGGCAATGCGAAATAAAAGGCAGAATCTGTCAAAACAGAACAGTCCGTAAAGATGGATTTTATTGAGGCACCAGACTTGCTCAAATGAAAATGCCCAAATTTAATGAAAGTTGCGTACATATCTGAGGATCACGCACGTAAATTGGCTTAATTTTCTGAGCTACCTACAGGGAGGCAGGTCGAAATTCGTAACAGCAAATAAGTCTGAAACTGCGCAGTAATCCAAATCTAGTATCAACCTTACTATCAAAGACTTTACTTAGCACAACAAGGCACAAAACTAAGATAAGGAGAGGTTGCTACAGTAGTAACAACTTCCAAGACACAAATATAAAATAGAGGTACTGTAGCAAAATAAACACATGGGTTATCTCCCAAGAAGTTCTTTCTTTATAGCCATTAAGATGGGCTCGAGCAGTTTTAATGATGCACTTGCAAGAGATAGTATTTGTAGCAAAAGAGAGCATCAAGAGGCAAATTCAAAACACATTTAAGTCTAACATGCTTCCTATGCATAGGAATCTTGTAAATAAACAAGTTCATGAAGCATAATGCAACAAGCATAGAAAGATAAAACAAGTGTAACTTCAAAAATTTCAGCACATAGAGAGGTGTTTTAGTAACATGAAAATTTCCACAACCATATTTTCCTCTCTCACAATAACTTTCAGTAGCAACATGAGCAAACTCAACAATATAACTATCACATAAAGCATTCTTATCATGAGTCTCATGCATAAAATTATTACTCTCCACATAAGCATAATCAATTTTATTAGTTAAAGTGGGAGCAAATTCAACAAAGTAGCTATCATTATTATTCTCATCATCAAATATAGGAGGCATATTGTAATCATAATCAAATTTATCCTCCATAACAGGTGGTACTAAAAGACTACTATCATTATAATCATCATAAATAGGAGGCAAAGTATCATCAAAGTAAATTTTCTCCTCAATGCTTGGGGGACTAAAAATATCATGCTCATCAAAACCAGCTTCCCCAAGCTTAGAATTTTCCATATCATTAGCAACAATGGTATTCAAAGTATTCATGCTAATATGTTCCATGGGTTTTTTAATTTCGCATCAAACCATCCATGTCTTAAATCAGGAAATAGAATAAGAAGCTCATTGTCGTCCATTATGCCAAACTAGTGTAAACAAGAAACAAAAAGATGCAATTGCAGGATCTAAAGGAAATAGCTTCGAGTACTTACAACGGCGAAAATAGCTTAGTAGCCGAGATCCGGAGTGTGAGTACCTTTTACCTTTCCTCCCTGGCAACGGCGCCAGAAAATAGCTTGATGTCTACGGGTGCTTCTATTCTTGTAGACAGTGTTGGGCCTCCAAGAGCAGAGGTTTGTAGAACAGCAGCAAGTTTCCCTTAAGTGGATCACCCAAGGTTTATCGAACTCAAGGAGGAAGAGGTCAAAGATATCCCTCTCATGCAACCCAGCAACCACAAAGCAAGAAGTCTCTTGTGTCCCCAACACACCTAATAGGTGCACTAGTTCGGCGAAGAGATAGTGAAATACAGGTGGTATAAATAAGTATGAGCAAGTAGTAACGGTGCCGTAAAAGTGCTTGGCGGCGTGTAGTTGATGGTGGTAATATTGCAGGCAGTAGAAACATAGTAAAACAGTAAACAAGCAGCGATAGCTGTATTTAGGAACAAGGCCTAGGGATTACACTTTCACTAGTGGACACTCTCAACATTGATCACATAACAGAATAGATAAATGCATACTCTACACTCTTGTTGGATGATGAACACCATTGCGTAGGATTACACGAACCCTCAATGCCGGAGTTAACAAGCTCCACAATTCAATGTTCATATTTAAATAACCTTAGAGTGCATGAAAGATCAACATAACCAAATAGATCACATCAATACCATCACGAGTAATAGTTAACTTCACAATCTACAAGAGATCATGATCATAGCCTACGACAAGAACCACACGGTGCACACACTAGTCACCTTTACACCATGCAGGAGGGATAGACTACTTTAATAACATCACTAGAGTAGCACATAGATGAATTGTGATACAAAACACATTGCAATTATAAAGAGATATAAATAAGCACTTCACTACGCCATTCATAACGGTGAATAAGTATTCGTGAAATATAGCCTAAGAGACCCACACGGTGCACACACTAGTCACCTTTACACACGTGGGACAAGGAGTCTCCGAAGATCACATAAGTAAAACCCACTTGACTAGCATAATGACATCTAGATTACAAGCATCATCATATGAATCTCAATCATGTAAGGCAGCTCATGAGATTATTGTATTGAAGTACATAGGAGAGAGATGAACCACATAGCTACCGGTACAGCCCCGAGCCTCGATGGAGAACTACTCCCTCCTCATGGGAGACAGCAGCGTTGATGAAGATGGCGGTGGTGTCGATGGAGGAGCCTTCCGGGGGCACTTCCCCGTCCCGGCGGCGTGCCGGAACAGAGACTCCTGTCCCCCAGATCTTGGCTTCGCGATGGCGGCGGCTCTGGAGGGTTTCTCGTACCGTGGCTTTTTTTCGTCTTGAGGTTTTAGGTCTGGGACCTTTATATAGGCGAAGAGGCGGCGTCAGAAGGTCGAAGGGGCGACGACACCATAGGGGGGCGCGGGCCACCCCCAGGCCGCGCCAGCCTGGCGTCTGGTGGGCCTGTGCCCCCTCTCTGGCGGTTCTCGTGTGTTACGGATGCTTCCGGGCAAAATAGGAACTCTGGGCGTTGATTTCGTCCAATTCCGAGAATATTTCGTTACTAGGATTTCTGAAACCAAAAACAGCAGAAAACGAGAGCTGGCACTTCGGCATCTTGTTAATAGGTTAGTTCCGAGAAAATGCACGAATATGACATAAAGTGTGCATATAACATGTAGAAATCATCAATAATGTGGCATGGAACACAAGAAATTATCGATACGTCGGAGACGTATCAGCATCCCCAAGCTTAGTTTCTGCTCGTCCCGAGCGGGTAAACGATAACAAAGATAATTTCTGGAGTGACATGCCATCATAACCTTGATCATATTGTAAACATATGTAATGAATGCAGCGATCAAAACAATGGTAATGACATGAGTAAACAAGCTGAATCATAAAGCAATGACTTTTCATGAATAGCACTTTCAAGACAGAGCATCAATAAGTCTTGCATAAGAGTTAACTCATAAAGCAATAATTTAAAGTAAAGACATTGAAGCAATACAATGGAAGATTAAGTTTCAGCGGTTGCTTTCAACTTGTAACATGTATATCTCATGGATAATTGTCAATGCAAAGCAATATAACAAGTGCAATAAGCAAGTATGTAAGAATCAATGCACAGTTCACACAAGTGTTTGCTTCTTGAGGTGGAGAGAGATAGGTGAACTGACTCAACATAAAAGTAAAAGAAAGGTCCTTCAAAGAGGAAAGCATCGATTGCTATATTTGTGCTAGAGCTTTGGTTTTGAAAACATAAAGAGAGCATAAAAGTAAAATTTTGAGAGGTGTTTGTTGTTGTCAACGAATGGTAGTGGGCACTCTAACTACCTCATCAACCGGACTTTCAAGAGCGGCTCCCATGAAGGACGTTATCTCTACCGGCAAGGTAGATCATCCCTCTTCTCTTTTGTTTACACATGTACTTTAGTTTCATTATTTATGGATGACACTCCTCCCAACCTTTTGCTTACACAAGCCATGGCTAACCGAATCCTCGGGTGCCTTCCAACAATCACATACCATGAAGGAGTGTCTATTTGCAAAATTAAGTTGCTTCTCGATGAATCAGAGCAAAACATGTGAAGAGAATTATTAATGCAAGTTAATTAATCGGGGCTGGGAACCCCATTGCCAGCTCTTTTTGCAAAATTATTGGATAAGCGGATGAAGCCACTAGTCCATTGTGAAAGTCTGTCAGAAGTAAATGACAAGATCGAAAGATAAAACACCACATACTTCCTCATGAGCTATAAAACATTGACACAAATAAGAGGTGATAAATTTTGAATTATTTAAAGGTAGCACTCAAGCAATTTACTTTGGAATGGCGGAGAAATACCATGTAGTAGGTAGGTATGGTGGACACAAATGGCATAGTGGTTGGCTCAAGGATTTTGGATGCATGAGAAGTATTCCCTCTCGATACAAGGTTTAGGCTAGCAAGGTTATTTGAAACAAACACAAGGATGAACCGGTGCAGCAAAACTCACATAAAAGACATATTGTAAACATTATAAGACTCTACACCGTCTTCTTTGTTGTTCAAACCAATACTAGAAATTATCTAGACCTTAGAGGGACCAATTATGCAAACCAAATTTTAGCAAGCTCTATGTATTTCTTCATTAATGGGTGCAAAGTATATGATGCAAGAGCTTAAACATGAGCACAGCAATTGCCAAGTATCAAATTATCCAAGACATTTTACCAATTACTACATGTAGCATTTCCCGTTTCCAACCATATAACAATTAACGAAGCAGTTTCAACCTTCGCCATGAACATTAAAAGCTAAGAACACATGTGTTCATATGAACCAGCGGAGCGTGTCTCTCTCCCACACAAGCATTTATTCAAACAAAAACAAAAACAAACAGACGCCCCAAGTAAAGTACATATGAAGTGACCGAATAAAAATATAGTTTCAAGAGAAGGAACCTGATAATTTGTCGATGAAGAAGGGGATGCCTTGGGCATCCCCAAGCTTAGACGCTTGAGTCTTCTTAGAATATGCAGGGGTGAACCACCGGGGCATCCCCAAGCTTAGAGCTTTCACTCTTCTTGATCATAGTATATCATCCTCCTCTCTTGACCCTTGAAAACTTCCTCCACACCAAACTCGAAACAACTCATTAGAGGGTTAGTGCACAATAAAAATTAACATGTTCAGAGGTGACACAATCATTCTTAACACTTCTGTACATTGCATAAAGCTACTGGACATTAATGGATCAAAGAAATTCATCCAACATAGCAAAAGAGGCAATGCGAAATAAAAGGCAGAATCTGTCAAAACAGAACAGGTCCGTAAAGATGGATTTTATTGAGGCACCAGACTTGCTCAAATGAAAACGCCCAAATTGAATGAAAGTTGCGTACATATCTGAGGATCATGCACGTAAATTGGCTTAATTTTCTGAGCTACCTACAGGGAGGCAGGTCGAAATTCGTAACAGCAAATAAGTCTGAAACTGCGCAGTAATCCAAATCTAGTATCAACCTTACTATCAAAGACTTTACTTGGCACAACAAGGCACAAAACTAAGATAAGGAGAGGTTGCTACAGTAGTAACAACTTCCAAGACACAAATATAAAATAGAGGTACTGTAGCAAAATAAACACATGGGTTATCTCCCAAGAAGTTCTTTCTTTATAGCCATTAAGATGGGCTCAGCGAGTTTTAATGATGCACTTGCAAGAGATAGTATTTGAAGCAAAAGAGAGCATCAAGAGGCAAATTCAAAACACATTTAAGTCTAACATGCTTCCTATGCATAGGAATCTTGTAAATAAACAAGTTCATGAAGCATAATGCAACAAGCATAGAAAGATAAAACAAGTGTAACTTCAAAAATTTCAGCACATAGAGAGGTGTTTTAGTAACATGAAAATTTCCACAACCATATTTTCCTCTCTCATAATAACTTTCAGTAGCAACATGAGCAAACTCAACAATATAACTATCACATAAAGCATTCTTATCATGAGTCTCATGCATAAAATTATTACTCTCCACATAAGCATAATCAATTTTATTAGTTGAAGTGGGAGCAAATTCAACAAAGTAGCTATCATTATTATTCTCATCGTCAAATATAGGAGGCATATTGTAATCATAATCAAATTTATCCTCCATAACAGGCGGTACTAAAAGACTACTATCATTATAATCATCATAAATAGGAGGCAAAGTATCATCAAAGTAAATTTTCTCCTCAATGCTTGGGGGACTAAAAATATCATGCTCATCAAAACCAGCTTCCCCAAGCTTAGAATTTTCCATATCATTAGCAACAATGGTATTCAAAGTACTCATGCTAATATGTTCCATGGGTTTTTTAATTTCGCATCAAACCATCCATGTCTTAAATCAGGAAATAGAATAAGAAGCTCATTGTCGTCCATTATGCCAAACTAGTGTAAACAAGAAACAAAAAGATGCAATTGCAGGATCTAAAGGAAATAGATTCGAGTACTTACAACGGCGAAAATAGCTTAGTAGCCGAGATCCGGAGTGTGAGTACCTTTTACCTTTCCTCCCCGGCAACGGCGCCGGAAAATAGCTTGATGTCTACGGGTGCTTCTATTCTTGTAGACAGGTGTTGGGCCTCCAAGAGCAGAGGTTTGTAGAACAGCGAGCAAGTTTCCCTTAAGTGGATCACCCAAGGTTTATCGAACTCGGGGAGGAAGAGGTCAAAGATATCCCTCTCATGCAACCCCGCAACCACAAAGCAAGAAGTCTCTTGTGTCCCCAACACACCTAATAGGTGCACTAGTTCGGCGAAGAGATAGTGAAATACAGGTGGTATGAATAAGTATGAGCAGTAGTAACGGTGCCAGAAAAGTGCTTGCTGGCGTGTAGTTGATGGTGGTAATATTGCAGGCAGTAGAAACATAGTAAAACAGTAAACAAGCAGCGATAGCTGTATTTAGGAACAAGGCCTAGGGATTACACTTTCACTAGTGGACACTCTCAACATTGATCACATAACAGAATAGATAAATGCATACTCTACACTCTTGTTGGATGATGAACACCATTGCGTAGGATTACACGAACCCTCAATGCCGGAGTTAACAAGCTCCACAATTCAATGTTCATATTTAAATAACCTTAGAGTGCATGAAAGATCAACATAACCAAATAGATCACATCAATACCATCACATTAATAGTTAACTTCACAATCTACAAGAGATCATGATCATAGCCTACGACAAGAACCACACGGTGCACACACTAGTCACCTTTACACCATGCAGGAGGGATAGACTACTTTAATAACATCACTAGAGTAGCACATAGATGAATTGTGATACAAAACACATTGCAATCATAAAGAGATATAAATAAGCACTTCACTACGCCATTCATAACGGTGAATAAGTATTCCGTGAAATATAGCCTAAGAGACCCACACGGTGCACACACTAGTCACCTTTACACACGTGGGACAAGGAGTCTCCGGAGATCACATAAGTAAAACCCTCTTGACTAGCATAATGACATCTAGATTACAAGCATCATCATATGAATCTCAATCATGTAATGCAGCTCATGAGATTATTGTATTGAAGTACATAGGAGAGAGATGAACCACATAGCTACCGGTACAGCCCCGAGCCTCGATGGAGAACTACTCCCTCCTCATGGGAGACAGCAGCGTTGATGAAGATGGCGGTGGTGTCGATGGAGGAGCCTTCCGGGGGCACTTCCCCGTCCCGGCGGCGTGCCGGAACAGAGACTCCTGTCCCCCACATCTTGGCTTCGCGATGGCGGCGGCTCTAGAAGGTTTCTCGTACCGTGGCTTTTTTTCGTCTTGAGGTTTTAGTTCTGGGACCTTTATATAGGCGAAGAGGCGGCGTCAGAAGGTCGAAGGGGCGACGACACCATAGGGGGGCGCGGGCCACCCCCAGGCCGCGCCAGCCTGGCGTCTGGTGGGCCTGTGCCCCCTCTCTGGCGGTTCTCGTGTGTTCTGGATGCTTCCGGGCAAAATAGGAACCTGGGCGTTGATTTCGTCCAATTCCGAGAATATTTCGTTACTAGGATTTCTGAAACCAAAAACAGCAGAAAACAGCAACTGGCACTTCGGCATCTTGTTAATAGGTTAGTTCCAGAAAATGCACGAATATGACATAAAGTGTGCATATAACATGTAGAAATCATAAATAATGTGGCATGGAACACAAGAAATTATCGATACGTCGGAGACGTATCACGCCCCGGCAAGGACCCCCGGTGCACGGGGATTTGCGAGACAATGTGCTCGTGGATGAGCAGCGCAGCATCCGTGAAAAATTCGTCGTCGGACTCTTCTTCTGACGACGTGTCGATGAAGTTCTTGAAGTAGTATTCGTCGTCACTGTCCACCATGATCTGAAAAGGGACACATTTTAGTTCGAGCATTTGAACGAACACCTCGCAGGCGGAGGCGATCCAAATGCTTCTGTAGGGACCTGCAGGCATGGCCGTCTCAGACGACGTGCGGTCTGGAAACACGGTGCAGGAGAGCTCACCTCCGGCGGAAACGGCGCAGCTGCGAACGGCGGGAGGTGTCGCGACGGTGAGAGGACAACAGCGCCGGCGGCGGCGTCCTCCGACTGCGCTACGACGCGGCGAAAGCAGCGCGGGACCTCGACCTATGCTTCCGCCCCGCTTGCCGGCGTCTCGACGACGATGGCCGGCGTCGACGCGCTCCCAAATCGCCGGTCCGTGGGTGGCGGCGGAGCGGTGGGGAGATGTGTGCGACGGGCTTGTGTTTTGGGAGGCAGACAGGCGGGCCAGGGGCGGACAAGGGGCGGACGCGAGCGACCAGCCTTTCGCGTCCGCGGCCACGCAAACTCGTCCAAGATTTGGGCCGGGTTTGGGTCGTCCCGGACGCCGCGGCCATCCGTTTTAGGGATGGGTCCGTGCGCTGGGCCGCGGTTTTGTCCGTTTCGACCCATCCGGACGCGCGGGCGTGGGATGGGTCGCTCGGTTGGAGATGCCCTAACCACCCATAAGTTTGGATTGGGGCATTTAACCCCCACAAGTATTGTATACCGGGTAATTTACCCCCTCCACTCATAGAGAGCGGTATTCACAGGTGGTTTAGCAGACGTGGACAATGGTTTAGCTCAGTCCAAATCCCCTTGTGCTTTCTCTCCCTGGAAAACCGGCCAACGCCGCCGCCCCTATCTACCAGCTCAGCAGCTCTGTCCAAAGACATGCTCCCCGCCGTTCCAGCCCGCCTGCTCTGTCCAAAGACGTGCTCGCCGCCGGCTCCCACTGCCGGCCGACGCTTCCGCCCCCGTCCGCGCCTTCTTCGAAATAGGCTTCCGCCCCGCTATATTAATATAGCAAACGACCCGATACAACGAACGCGCTGGGGCCGCAGCACAACACCAAGCCCAAAAGGAAACACAAGAGAAAAGAAAGAGAGAACAAAGCCGACACCGGCAGCTTGACAAGAACAAGAATGACTCGCAGCCGCTGCGCCCTCCAGAGAATGCTACCACACTCCTAGCACGCCGAAGCGCCGCATAGCAAGCAACACCTTCAACAAGGAAAGTGACGACGACGCCATCGCTGCCCGGACTGGTCCTAGGGTTTCCCCGATACGCGGAAGGGAGTGGGGAGGAGGGACTACCGACGCCCTTTAGGAAGGCAAGGCGACACCCGCGAGCGTCACCGCGTCGGTGTCGGGCCTGCCGACAAGATTTCTCCCGTCCCCCAACCCACAAACCCGGACGATTCGACGTGCTCCACCCGACTTGCCGCCCACCAGGCACACGCCACCGTGACCTTGAAGCCATCCTTGCTTGTCTCGCCGTGGTCGCCGGAGAAGGGCCTAGACGTAGAGATGAGAAACAGCCGGGTCGGGGGTAGCAGCACCTCAGCCGAGCGGGAGGGAACTACCTCCACCGCCTTCGCGGTAGCCGACCGGACATGGCAGCGAGGTCAAACCCGCCCGGCCGGGCCCAAGCAGGCCCGCAAAGACCTCGCTACCACGCTGCAGCAGGCCGGCCGGAGTACCGCCGCCACCCAGCCACCGCCGTCGCATCTCCTCCACCTCCAGGGAGCATCACCGGGGCGCCATGAGCAGCCCGCCCGCCCAGCCCCTCGCGGGCCACGAACCGGGCCCGGATCTGGGCCGAGCAGGCCCTGCCATGGCCGCCGCCCGCGCAGCTCCGCCACCAACGGTCGCGCCGCCTCTCCTCCACCCACCCGACGCACAGGTACCACCCCGCCGCGCCGGACCGCCGCCGCCGAGGAGCACCGCCGCCGGCCAGAAGCCCCGCGCCCCCAGCACCGCGACGGGTAGAGACGTCCCCGCCGCCGTCGGCACCGCCCAGGCAAGGCCCGGCGGCTCCCACCGACAGCGGCGGCAAGGGGGAGCGCGAGGAGGGAGGGAGGCGCGCCGGGGAAGGGGCGCGGCCCGGCCGCCGCGGGGGGGCGGCGCGGGTCGCGAGAGAGGGGAGGGTTATTTTCGCCGGTGGTGAGCTTTTCCGTTGCCTGGTTGGAGAAAAGGGGAACGCGACTCGCTCAAACCAAAGCCGCCCCCGTCCGCGCCTCGCCTCCCTTGTCACCGCCCGCTCATGCTCCCGCCGCTGCGTGCCCCCGTCGCCGAAGTGCCGGCCACCACATGCTCCCGGTCGTACTGGCCTCCGCCGGTGTTCCCTCGGCCGCCCCAGTCTTCCTCTGCAGTGGTCGTGGACAGCATGAGGGCTAGTGTCCTGTTATGTACCTTCTGTCCTTATTGCGCATGAACCAGAGTAACGCTGATGAATTGAGTAAGCAAGCAAGCTACTGCATGTCAATGAACCCTCGTGTGTCTAGCTACTGATGCTGAGATTGACAAGATCATGTTGTATATATTGTGCTAGATCCCAATCAGGATGGTGGCATTGAAAGGAAGGTTAGTAAGAGCATGTCTAACAGGCCCCTTACTTTTGCGCCCCGTATAACGCTCGAATTTTGCCCCGTATAAAAAAATTGGTCGATCAGACACCGCTCCGTCTAGCAGAACCCGTATTTGACCCCGTATATTTGTAAATTTAAAACCGCGGGAAACTTTCATTCATAGTTCGTCGATCATACATAGAAATCGACGTACCTACATACAAAATGCGCAATCGGATCGCGACTTCTAGTCGGAGAGGTCGATGATGAACCCATCGGCCTCCGCCTCCGCCGCCCGCGCCTCCGCCTCCTTCACGGCGGCGATGGCCGCCGCCCTTTCTTCCTCCTCCGCCTTGTTCTTCTCGGCGGCGTCCTTGAGGGAGTCTTGAATCGCCTTCAAGAAGGCGGGGTCCTTGTCCTCGTCTTCCTCCTCCTCCTCGTCGGCGAGCGGGGCACCTCCGCCGCTGGTGCTCCCGATGGTCGCCCTCCACGCCTCGCTCACCCGGCGTTGGCGCTCCCACTCGGCGAGCCACGCCGAGAACTTCGGGCCGCTCATCGGCTTGAGCGGCGGGTCCTCGTGGTACCAGCGGCCGCCCCGCGTGAAGTCGCGGAGCTTCTCCGGCACGAACTCCCCGCCGTCGTACTTGCAGGCCGCGCGGCGGCTGCCGGCGGTGGATCATTTGCAAAAAAGCCGCCAGGCATCCTCCACGTTGTCCGGCGAGCGGGATCGCTTCGATCCGCTCGCCGGCGAGGCGGTACTACGGCGGCGGGAGTCCATAGGTGGCGGCGGGTGGAATGCGGTGCGGGGTAACGACTAATTGCTCGCCGGAGCAGGAGGAGGAGGCGGCGGCGCATGGCGGAGGTAGGGTTGCGAGTGAGGGGTTAACCCCTCACTCGCACCTGCGCCCAGTATAAATAGTGGGCGGAGGGGCCGATTTCCTGGGCCCCGTATTCCGCTGAAACGGGGCGGCCCAAATACGGGGCCTGCTAGACGGCCCAAACCGCGCCTGCCCCGTATGTCGCCGGAATTTTACGGGGTGGGCGGGTTATAAGGGGCCTGTTAGACATGCTCTAATGTAATGCACGAGGTTCATTTGTCTTGAAATAGCAGAGTTCGTTTGCTCTGAATGTTGTAAGCAAACTGAATTTTGTACTACTGTGAGCAAATTTATGAACAAGCTCACTGTCCCAAACAGGTCTGCTGCTACCTCCTCTTTGAACTGACTTTCTATTGCCTCCTCTCTGAAGTCTGAACAGGTATGCCACCGCTTGGTGCTGCTATGTCCTGCCGCTGTGTTGTTGGTACGCCCATGGCTGCTGACCTGCTCGTCGGTGTCACACTCCAATCAACAGACCATGTCGCTGATCTTCCATGAGGAATCGTCGCACGACTGCGATGGAGAGCAAGGACGGCGAGCCCACCCGTGGACAAGACTGGTACGTCAAACGAAGGCTATGATGATGGAGTTGATTGCTCCAAAACCAACCCCCCACCATAGATCCTAAGGCAAGTGCTGAGGTTCCCCCACCACAAGTTACTAAATTTCTTCTTGTTGGCTTTTTCGCTTCGTCGACAAAAGTCCATCAAGAGGAGGAACTTGGGGATGTCGGCACTTCAACAAAAGGGAAGGATGGACCACCGGTTGCGGTACCTTTAGGGGGTAATCATGCGGTGCCACCACCAAGTAATTACGCCATAAATGTTCCAATTCCTATGCCACACATCTTGTCTCATGGTTCACCACCGCTACTTGAATCAAATAGCTTTGAAAATTGGCAGTTCTTAATGCGTTCTCATGTGCGTAGCGCCTCCACCGAGCTTTGGCGGATCATCGAGGAAGGTTACTCACCACGAGATCCAAGAAACTTAACAAGGAGAGAAGTGGTGGATGACCAACTCAACGCCACCGCCATCAACATGATCCACATGGCCGTCACACCCAAGGACCGCGCCCACATTCGCTCGCTCAAGACCGCCAAGGAAGCATGGGATAAACTCGACAAGCTCTTCCTCGGAAATGAGAGCATTCAAAGCTCTCGCTTCGATGAAGTGAACAACATGGCCGACAACTTCGTCATGATAGAAGGAGAATCTCCCGGTCGAAGAGATGTACCGGCGCCTCATCGCTCTTGCCGTACAAATGCAAGATCTTGGAGCAACGTTTGTGGATAACCATTGGATCAAGAGAAAGTTCTACAACGCTCTCCTCCCTTATGAGGAAGTCAAGTTGATGGCCATCCGCCAAAATGCCTCCTTCCGCGCTATGACCTCCTATGAAGTCCTTAGTGAAGTCATTGCTTTGGACATATCCAAGAAGAATGCAGAGGATCTTGTTGCACGTGCTCACAACACCCGCAAGCCCAACCTTCCTTTGAAGATGAAGGAGCATGAAGCTAGTGAAAGTGATGAGGATCCCATTGAGTGGAGTCCGGATGATCTCAAGACCAATTATCATGAACACATGGCTCTCGCCTCCAAGAGTTTTTGGGATGGAAACAAAACTAGAAGCTCAAGACCAATAAGATAATCACCTCGTGACTCTCCAAGAAATTTATCCAAGAGCCCAAGGGAGGGGCAAAGGGGGAGAACATGCTACAATTGCAGCGACAAAAACCATTTTGTCGCGGATTGTGTCTATGAGAGAAGGGAAGACAATGGTGGAAGGCTCGTCCGCAAGGACAAGTTCAAATCCCTCTCCAAAGGATTCTCCAAGTTCTCCTCCAAGCCCGGTGACGCCAAGGTCTCCTTCACCAAGAAGCCTAGAGCTTTCATTATCCGCGAGGAGTACTCCTCCGATGAAGGTGAAGAGCGTGAAGACATCGAACAAGGAAGAAGAGGGAGTGGCCGCCATCGCCATCTCCACTCCCTCCGTCCCTCTCATCGACTCTCCAAATGAGAACCGCGCCGCCAACAACTCTCATTGCCTTATGGAAAAGGTATCGTCGGAGGTACAATCCCCTTCCAAACCTACACCTTACTTAAATGCTATATCTATTGATGATGCCACCAGTCTCACCATTAAGAGTGATATTGTGGGTTTGGATGCTTTTCTCACTAACATGCAAGGGGATACCAAGACCCATTTTGTGGCCCTCATGGCTCAACTTGGTGCGGCTCAAGACCTTATAGAGGAGAAGGAGAGGCTTGAGAGGGAGGCGGCAAATGAGATTGCCTCTCTCACTCAAGCTCATGAGGAGGAGCAAAACTTGCGCATGTCTCTTGAAGCTAGTGTTATTACCCTTGAAGACTCCAACAATTCTATCATTTCCCAACTCACCAAGGACCAAGACCATGCACTTGGTTTGGTGGATGAGCTCAAGAAGAAGAAGCTCTTTCTTGAGGATGACCACGAATGGTTGCTTGAGGAGGTTGCAACCCTCACCAAGAACTTCAAGTCCTTGGAGAGTAACTTTGTGCTTCTATCCGAGATGAGGGAACATCCTCAAGAGGAAGCTCACAAGGAGAAAGAAGATGAAGGCCCCAATTCTTGTTGTGATGAGCTCCTACATAAAGTTTGCTCCTTGAGAAGACATAATACAAGACTCTTGGAAGTCAACTCTCTCCAAGAACAAGCCTTGGATGAGTACTATCGTTTGAGCAAGGAAAAGGTGCCATGTTGCGATCATGAAGAAGAGATTGCCGCTCTAAAGAAGCACAAGGCCAAGCTCTTGGAATTGAATGGTATGCAAAATGAGTCATTAATGGAGTGGATCCGCTTGAGCAAAGAGAAGGTTACTTGTGTGACCATGAAGAAGAAATTGCCTCTTCAAAGAGGAGCAAGGCCAAGCTCATGGAGATCAAGACCATGCAAGAGGTAGCATTGAAGGAGTACTATCTCTCGAGCAAGGACCACGTTTTTTGCAATCATGAAGATGACATTGCCACCTTAGAGAGGCACAAGCGCTTGCTCTTGAGGAGAAATTCTCTCCAAGAAGAACCACTGTTGGAGCATTTACGGGTGAACAAGGAGAAGGAGGTTCAAGTGTTTGACATTACCCACCCTCACCCGGATCATGAAGATGAAGTCAATCGTTTGAAGGTCAAGATTGAAAGACTCCAAATCCAAGCCCAATACTTGGAAGGAGTCATTGAAGCTAGAGATGGAGCCGATGAGGGCTCTTGCAATGAAGGAGGAGTGGCTATCAAGCCAAAGAAGAGGAGAAGAGGAAGGACCAAGAGAAAGAGGAACAACAAGAACATGGGTATCACCCGTGAGGAAGGTGCCTCTAACCCAAGGAGGGGTGGAGTTCCCAATCCCACCACAAGGGGCTATGCCGGTGCCAACAACCCTTCTCAAGCTCTTTTTGTTGATTACCATGGACATATTTGTGCTCGCTCTTTTGGTCCTTATGAGGATGCTGGTGTGAAGTTGATGAAGGAGAATTTATGCGCAACGTTGAGTGGAACCCCAAGAAGAAGGTATGATGAGCACAGCAGTAAGTTTTCCCTCAGTAAGAAACCAAGGTTTATCGACCAGTAGGACAAAAACATTCTCTCCCGAGGTGTTGCGAACCAACTCGTGGCAGGGCGCACTGCCGGAGTCAGCAGCAACGTGGAGACCTGCACACAAACAACCAAGTACTTAGTCCCCAACTTTCAGCGAGGTTCTCAAGCTCACTGGTTTTGCTGAAAACAAAGGATTAAACGAACCGTGTGGAAGAAGAATTGTTTGCAGAGAACAGAATAGAAAAATGCTGTAGAAGATTGCAATTAAAAGAAGAAGGACCGGGGTCCACAGTTCACTAGAGGCGCCTCCCCAATAAAATAAATATGCTGGGTAAACAAATTACAGATGGGCAATTGACAAACAGAGATTCTACGCTAATGGTTGGTGCAGAATACATGCTATGAAAGTATGCGGGCATTACAACAATATACATAGACCGTAATCCAACTGCATCTATGACTAATAATCCACCTTCAGGATTGCATCCGCGACACCCTCCAGTATTAAGTTGCAAGCAACGGACTATCGCTTTAAGCAATGTGTGTAAAGTAAACGATGAAATTACCCTTGAATAGAACACCGTTGTTTTCTCCCTAGTAGCAACAACACATTTACAACCGTAGAAAAAAAGGTCACTTCCCATGGTTAAATAGAGGCATGAACCCACTATCAAGCATAAATACCCCCTCTTGGATAATCTCAACCAAAGCAATCTATCTATAAATCGGATCCACATCAAACCAACATGTAGCAATTACAAATAGATGATCTTGATCATGTTAGGCAGTGATACGTCTCCGACGTATCGATAATTTCTTATGTTCTATGCCATATTATTGATGATACCTACATGTTTTATGCACACTTTATGTCATATTCGTGCATTTTCTGGAACTAACCTATTAACAAGATGCCGAAGTGCCGATTGCTTGTTTTCTGCTGTTTTTGGTTTCGGAAATCCTAGTAACGAAATATTCTCGGAATTGGACGAAATCAAGACCCGGGGGCCTATTTCGCCACGAACCTTCCGGAAGACCGAAGAGCATACAAAGTGGGGCCACGAGGTGGCCAAACCACAAGGCGGCGCGGCCAAGGGGGCCGCGCCGCCCGTGGTGTGGGCCCCTCGTCGGCCCTCCGACTCTTCCCTTCCGCCTACCGATGCGTGTAGTTGACACGTCCGTTGGGAACCCCAAGAGGAAGGTGTGATGCGCACAGCGGCAAGTTTCCCTCGGTAAGAAACCAAGGTTTAATCGAACCGGTAGGAGTCAAGAAGCACGTTGAAGGTTGATGGCGGCGGGATGTAGTGCGGCGCAACACCGGAGATTCCGGCGCCAACGTGGAACTCGCACAACACAACCAAAGTACTTTGCCCCAACGAAACGGTGAGGTTGTCAATCTCACCGGCTTGCTGTAACAAAGGATTAACCGTATTGTGTGGAAGATGATTGTTTGCAGAGAAAACAGTAAAAACAAGTATTGCAAGCAGATTTGTATTTCAGTATTAAAAGAATGGACCGGGGTCCACAGTTCACTAGAGGTGTCTCTCCCATAAGATAAAAGCATGTTGGGTGAACAAATTACGATCGGGCAATTGACAAATAGAGAGGGCATAACAATGCACATACATGACATGATAAGTATAGTGAGATTTAATTGGGCATTACGACAAAGTACATAGACCGCCATCCAACTCGCATCTATGCCTAAAAAGTCCACCTTCGAGGTTATCATCCGAACCCCTCCAGTATTAAGTTGCTAACAACGAGACAATTGCATTAAGTATGGTGCGTAATGTAATCAACAACTACATCCTCGGACATAGCGCCAATGTTTTATCCCTAGTGGCAACGAGCACAACACAACCTTAGAACTTTACGTCCATCGTCCCGGTGTCAATGCGGGCATGAACCCACTATCGAGCATAAGTACTCCCTCTTGGAGTTAAAAGTAAAAACTTGGCCGAGCCTCTACTAGAAACGGAGAGCATGCAAGATCATAAACAACACATGTATAATAACTTGATATTTAACATGACATAGTATTCTCTATCCATCGGATCCCGACAAACACAACATATAGAATTACAGATAGATGATCTTGATCATGTTAGGCAGCTCACAAGATCCAACAATGAAGCACAATGAGGAGAAGACAACCATCTAGCTACTGCTATGGACCCATAGTCCGGGGGTGAACTACTCACTCATCACTCCGGAGGCGACCATGGCGGTGTAGAGTCCTCCCGGAGATGATTCCCCTCTCCGGCAGGGTGCCGGAGGCGATCTCCTGGATCCCCCGAGATGGGATCGGCGGCGGCGGCGTCTCGCAAGGTTTTCCGTATCGTGGCTCTCGGTACGGGGGTTTCGTCACGGAGGCTTTAAGTAGGCGGAAGGGCAAGTCAAGAGGCGGCACGGGGGCCCACACCATAAGCCGGCGCGGCCGGGGTGGGACCGCGCCGCCCTAGGGTTTGGCCACCCCGTGGCCCCTCTTCGTCTCGTCTTCGGACTTCCGGAAGCTTCGTGGAAAAATAGGCCCCTGGGCTTTGATTTCGTCCAATTCCGAGAATATTTCTTTACTAGGATTTCGAAACCAAAAACAGCATAAAACAAGAATCGGCACTTCGGCATCTTGTTAATAGGTTAGTTCCGGAAAATGCACGAATATGACATAAAGTGTGCATAAAACATGTAGGTATCATCAATAATATGGCATGGAACATAAGAAATTATCGATACGTCGGAGACGTATCAAGCATCCCCAAGCTTAGTTTCGCTCGTCCCGAGCAGGTAAAACGATAACAAAGATAATTTCTGAAGTGATATGCCATCATAACCTTGATCATACTATTTGTAAACATATGTAGTGGATGCAGCGATCAAAACAATGGTGATGACATGAGTAAACAAGTGAATCATATAGCAAAGACTTTTCATGAATAGTACTTCAAGACAAGCATCAATAAGTCTTGCATAAGAGTTAACTCATAAAGCAATAAATCAAAGTAAAGGCATTGAAGCAACACAAAGGAAGATTAAGTTTCAGCGGTTGCTTTCAACTTGTAACATGTATATCTCATGGATAATAGTCAACATAGAGTAATATAACAAGTACAATATGCAAGTATGTAGGAATCAATGCACGGTTCACACAAGTGTTTTCTTCTTGAGGTGGAGAGAGATAGGTGAACTGACTCAACATAAAAGTAAAGAGAATGGTCCTTCAAAGAGGAAAGCATCGATTGCTATATTTGTGCTAGAGCTTTTATTTTGAAAACATGAAACAATTTTGTCAACGGTAATAATAAAGCATATGAGTTATGAAAGTTACATCTTACAAGTTGCAAGTCTCATGCATAGTATACTAATAGTGCCCGCACCTTGTCCTAATTAACTTGGACTACCGGATCTTTGCAATGCACATGTTTTGACCAAGTGTCACAATGGGGTACCTCCATGCCGCTCGTACAAAGGTCTAAGGAGAAAGCTCGCATTTTGGATTTCTCGCTTTTGATTATTCTCAACTTAGACATTCATACCGGGACAACATGGACAACAGATAATGGACTCCTCTTTTATGCATAAGCATGTGGCAACAATTATTATTCTCATATGAGATTGAGGATATGTGTCCAAACTGAAACTTCCACCATGAATCATGGCTTTAGTTAGCGGCCCAAAGTTCTTCTCTAACAATATGCATGCTCCAACCATGAAGGTGGTAGATCTCTCTTGTTTCGAGACAAGACGGACATGCATAGCAACTCACATGATATCCAACAAAGAATAGTTGATGGCGTCCCTGAAACATGGTTATCGCTCAACAAGCAACTTAATAAGAGATAAAGTGCATAAGTACATATTCAATACTACAATAGTTTTTAAGCTATTTGTCCCATGAGCTATATATTGCAAAGGTGAATGATGGAATTTTAAAGGTAGCACTCAAGAAATTTACTTTGGAATGGCGGATAAATACCATGTAGTAGGTAGGTATGGTGGACACAAATGGCATAGTGGTTGGCTCAAGGATTTTGGATGCATGAGAAGTATTCCCTCTCGATACAAGGTTTAGGCTAGCAAGGTTATTTGAAACAAACACAAGGATGAACGGTACAGAAAAACTCACATAAAAGACATATGGTAAACATTATAAGACTCCATACCGTCTTCCTTGTTGTTCAAAACTCAATACTAGATGTTATCTAGACTCTAGAGAAACCAAATATGCAAACCAAATTAGCAAGCTCTAAGTATTTCTTCATTAATGGGTGCAAAGTATATGATGCAAGAGCTTAAACATGAGCACAACAATTGCCAAGTATCAAATTATCCAAGACATTTTAGAGTTACTACATGTAGCATTTTCCAATTCCAACCATATAACAATTTAACGAAGGAGAAACTTCGCCATGAATACTATGAGTAGAGCCTAAGGACATATTTGTCCATATGCAACAGCGGAGCGTGTCTCTCTCCCATAAAGTGAATGCTAGGATCCATTTTATTCAAACAAAACAAAAAACAAAAACAAACCGACGCTCCAAGCAAAGTACATAAGATGTGGCCGAATAAAAATATAGTTTCAGGGGAGGAACCCGATAATGTTGTCGATGAAGAAGGGGATGCCTTGGGCATCCCCAAGCTTAGACGCTTGAGTCTTCTTAATATATGCAGGGGTGAACCACCGGGGCATCCCCAAGCTTAGAGCTTTCACTCTCCTTAATCATATTGCATCATACTCCTCTCTTGATCCTTGAAAACTTCCTCCACACCAAACTCGAAACAACTCATTAGAGGGTTAGTGCATAATAAAAATTCACATGTTCAGAGGTGACACAATCATTCTTAACACTTCTGGACATTGCATAAAGCTACTGGACATTAATGGATCAAAGAAATTCATCCAACATAGCAAAAGAGGCAATGCGAAATAAAAGACAGAATCTGTCAAAACAGAACAGTCCGTAAAGATGGATTTTATTAGGCCACCAGACTTGCTCAAACGAAAATGCTCAAATTGAATGAAAGTTGCGTACATATCTGAGGATCATGCTCGTAAATTGGCATAATTTTCTGAGCTACCTACAGGGAGATAGACCCAGATTCGTGACAGCAAAGAATTCTGAAACTGCGCAGTAATCCAAATCTAGTACTTACTTTTCTATCAAAGACTTTACTTGGTACAACAAAACTCAAAACTAAGATAAGGAGAGGTTGCTACAGTAGTAAACAACTTCCAAGACACAAATATAAAACAAAAATACTGTAGTAAAAACATGGGTTGTCTCCCATAAGCGCTTTTCTTTAACGCCTTTCAGCTAGGCGCGAAAGTGTAACTCAAGTAACATCAAGAGACGAAGCATCAACATCATAATTTGTTCTAATGATAGAATCATAAGGTAACTTCATTCTCTTTCTAGGGAAGTGTTCCATACCTTTCTTGAGAGGAAATTGATATTTAATATTACCTTCCTTCATATCAATAGTAGCACCAACGGTTCGAAGAAAAGGTCTTCCCAATATAATGGGGCAAGATGCATTGCATTCAATATCCAAGACAACAAAATCAACGGGGACAAGGTTATTGTTAACCATAATATGAACATTATCAACTTTCCCCAAAGGTTTCTTTTTAGCATTATCAACGAGATTAACATCCAAATAACAATTTTTCAATGGTGGCAAGTCAAGCATATCATAGACTTTTTAGGCATAACAGAAATACTTGCACCAAGATCACATAAAGCATTACAATCAAAATCTTTGATTCTCATTTTAATGATGGGCTCCCAACCATCCTCTAGCTTTCTAGGAATAGAAGTTTCAAGTTTCAGTTTCTCTTCTCTAGCTTTTATGAGAGCATTTGTAATATGTTTTGTGAAAGCCAAATTTATAGCGCTAGCATTGGGACTCTTAGCAAGTTTTTGCAAGAACTTTATAACTTCAGAGATGTGGCAATCATCAAAATCTAAATCATTACAATCTAAAGCAATGGGATTATCATCCCCAAGGTTGGAAAAAATTTCAGCGGTTTTATCACAAGCGGTTTCAGCGGTTTTAGCGAGTTTCGAGTAATTTTGCGCGCTTTGCACTAGGAGTAGAAGCTTTGCTAACACCAATTATTTTATCATGGATAGTAGGAGGTGCAGCAACATATGAATCATTAGCATTGCTAGTGGTGGTAATCGTCCAAACTTTAGCTACATTTTCCTTTTTAGCTAGTTTTTCATTTTCTTCTCTATCCCACCTAGCACGCAGTTCAGCCATTAATCTTATATTCTCATTAATTCTAACTTGGATGGCATTTGCTGTAGTAACAATTTTATTTTCAATATCCCTATTAGGCATAACTTTCGATTTCAAAAGATCTACATCAGAGGCAAGACTACCAACTCTAGAAACAGAGCCATAGATTAATGGCTGTTTTCAAATGAAAAAAGCAACAAAAGGAAAATGTAGCTGCTACCGCTAGCTGTGCTGTGATGTGTTGCCTCTATATCATGATAAAAATAATTGATGTTAGCTAAGCTTCTAGTGCAAGCGCAGAAACTGCTAAAACAGAAGCAAACGTGACTAAAACTGTAATTAACTATGAGATGATAATCCACATTGCTAGATTGTAATGATTTAGATTTTGATGATTTATACATCTCTGAAGTTATAAAGTTCTTGCAAAGAAAAAAGAAGGTCAAATGTAATAATTACGACATAAAATATAATATTTTTTAAATATAAAAATGAGAGAAAGAAACTGAAACTAATCTATTTCATAGAGGATGGTTGGGAAGCCCGCTCATTAAAATGAGAATTTGATGCTTTATGTTACAAAAATACTGATATTTTTTTCCTCTAAAAAAGTCTATGTGATTTATTATTGAAAATTGTTATTTAGATGATATCTCGCGTAATCTCTTAAAAATATTCACTAATTATAGTTCAGCAATAAACTTTTTTTGAGATTGACTGAATCTTTTTATTATAAAACAGGAGACATTGGTGATACTCTGATGTGAAGGAAAGTGTGTTATTTCCTCAGAAAGGAAGCCTTATCATTAGGCAAACTATGACAATCTCTTGATATTCACTTGATTTTACTCTTATCAAAAAGCGCTTTTATACATTTTTACAGTATTTTGTTTTATATTTGTGTTTAGATGTAACTCTTGGATTTTTTAGTTGTTGTACAATAAAATCTTTTTGATAAAGTAATACTAGGTGATTACTAAGCAGTTGAGAAATTTATATTTTTGTCTCTAAATTCTCTCTAATAGAGTAGCTCAAAGTAATGCCCATTCTGACGATCACCAGAGTCAACAATATGCGCAACTTTCGTATTTTGAAGGCAATTTTGAGGTGAAATTCTTGGCCCACAATAAAATCACGAGACTGTTCTATTTTTGACAAATTCCCATCAAACTTTTATTTATATCATTTAAGATCAATTTCTTTGATCCGTTATCGTGATTTATGCAATGTCGAGTGTAAAGAAATGTTACTTGCAATACGCAAGCCTTCTAATGATTGCATTTTGAGGGTTTGTGTGGATCAGAAGGGTATATGATGCAATCATTAAAGTGAATACAATGAGATGCGATGATTCACCATATATTAGATCAAATCAGCCGGGGATGCCGGGTGTCCCACTCTTCATCCTCCTACCGGCCCATCTTAGCGGAAAAACAAGTTTTTTGTTTTTTTGTTTTGTTTTGATAAATGGATCTGTATTCACTTTATGAAATTGCGCTAAATGTATATGGTTAAATATCTTAAAATCTATCATGTCTTCATGAGAAGTTTCTCATAATTATATGTTGGAATGAAAATGCCCATCAAAATCTTGAATGTTGTTGCTTGGCGTGTGTGTCATGTTAATCTTGCGATCGCTACTCAATAATGAGGAAATACTTAGAGCTTGGTGATTTTTTTATTTGGTTTCTCAAGTCAAGATAAGCATCTGAGTATTGAGTTTTGGAAGGCGGTATGGAAAGTCTTATAATGTTTACCATATTAGGTCACTGATTTTGCAAACAGCAACAATAGGAGAATCATATAAACACGTCAAAATCATGGTACCTGTGCCATTTATGTCCATATACCTGATGATATCATGCATTCCAAAAGTATTAGCAGTACCACTAAATAATTACACAACTACTGCAGCTCATGGAACAGTAACAAAAACAATATATTATTGTGCATATAGGGTGCTTGTTGGCAGGGTATATCCAATATTCTTTCTTGGATATCATATGATTGCTAATAAGATATTTGAACATGCATATTGGAAGGAACACTGAACTTTGCTTAACATAAGCATGGGTCGTGAATTGTGATTTAGTTTATATCTCAAATCTCACTATAAAGAATAATGATAATTTCGACATGTATGAAGGAGTCGTATGTTAATATATGTCGACATGATGTCTAAGTTAGTAATCAAGCTGATAAAATATGAGCTTTCTCACTGTTCTATTTCTGAAATGATGCCCCGGCCTTAGTCAAAGCATGTAGATCACAGATGTTGAGACAATTAGGACAAGGTCTGAGAACTCATTAATATCATATGCAACTTTCATAACTCATATGCTTACAAAGTTGACGTGTTTCTGTTATTTCAAAATAAAAAGAAATACAAGCACAAACTCTTAACTTGTCGATACTCTCTTTGAAGGACCATTCCTCTTTAAATCGATTCTTATCTCTCTCCATAAAAAATACTGTGCGGCATGCCGATATTTATGCACTGTATATGTTTGACTATTATCCATGAGACATACATGTTACAAGTTGGCAGCTGATAGAAACTTCGCTTTGTGTTGCTTTAATCACAACTACTTTGTTTGTGCTATGAAAGTTAACTCTGTACAAGACATTGTCTTGTCTTTATGCTATTTATGAGAAAGTCTTTGCTTCATATATTCCTTGTTTACTCATGTCGTCACCATTTATTTTGTCCTTTTTCCATATGTTTACAAAATAATTATGATCAAGGTTATGTTGGCATATCACTTGGAAATTGTCTTTGTTATATCATTTTTAGCCGAGGGCAACTTGAGCAAACTGGGGGTGCTGTCGTTAAGCAAAAATATCGATACGAACTCTTATGTTCCATGCTGCGATGCCTACATGTTTTATGCACTTTATATGTCATGTGCGATGCATTTCTGAACCTTTAATCTTGAGGAATACTTTTCGATTCTTCGGCTTGTTTTGGTTTGAAGATCTGAGTAAGAAGTATTACCGAGTGGGCGAAATCAAAGCCGAGGGGAGCCTACTTTCCGCGAAACCAGTCGAGGCGAAGAACCCCGCGGGGTGGCAAAACCACCTGGCAACGTGCGGTCCACCCCGCCGGCGGCGAAAAATCTTGTGCCCTTCCGCCCCTATAAATACTCAGGTGGTAAACCCCGATGCCGAAAACCCGCGTCTGAAAAACCTGCTGAGACGCCGCGCGCCGATCCTCTTTCCACATCGAATAGTACCGACACCACGCGAGGAGAAGTCTTTTTTTGGATCTACCGCCATGAGCTACTTTTTTCATGAGTGTGGATTCACCCACCTGGACTGGGTCAAAGATGATAATCTTCTCCTGTTGTAAAAGCTCATTGTTGGATCTTTGTGAGCATATATACATGATCAGACATCTATCTATATGAATTTTATAAATAAGAAAATGCTATGTCATGTTAAATATCAAGTGTTTATGTTGACTATGATCTTGCATGCTCCTCCATTTCAAGTAGAACTCTGTGGAATTTTTTTATAAAAACTCAAGGAGGAATTACTATGCTCGATGAAGTGGACCGTGCCACTGCATTGAGGCAGGGTGAATTCTAAAAATTGTATTTGTGCTGTTGCCTAAAATAAAATTTGTGGCGCTATATCCGGGTGTAGTTATTGATTTATACTATCATCTGTTGTTGCTAACTTAATACAGATAACTACTGAAGATGAACTTTAGGCACTGTAGATGCAGTTGGATGGCGGTCTATAAAAATACTTTGTCATGTGCACTTATTTCACTATACTATCATGTCATGTATGTGCATTGATTTATATACCCTCTCTATTGTCAATTGCCGGTATTTGTTCGCAGCGCTCTCTGTTGGGAGAGACACCTCTGTGGACCCCGGTCCTTCTTTTTAACTGCAAATCTGCTACTAATACTGTTTTTGCAGCAAAACCCTACGGCAATCATCTTCCGCAATACAGTTGTCTTTGTTGCAACAAGCCGGCCGACAACCTCACTATTTTCGACAGAACAAAGTGGTTGTGTTGTGCAGGTTACGTTAACGCCAGAATCTCTGGTCTGCGCCCCGCCACTATCCATATCAGACTCAACATGCTTCTTTGGCTCCCTCTTTTGGCCCGTTGTTAAACTGCTGGTTTCCCTGTTTGAGAAAATAACATTTGTGCGCATCACAGAGGTTCCCAAGCGAGGCGTGTGTACTTGCCCGGAAAAGGAAAATTAGGAAGCAGCGAAAGAGCCCACACCCGTTGTGTGGCGAGCACGCCATAGCGCATACGCCTGTTCCAGCCGTGGCCCCAGTATCCCACTCTTGATAAATTCTGGAAGATTGAGAACGAGAAACACAGATCTTGTCGAGAAATAATTCGTTCCCGAAACCAAACTCGACTACCGGCATGTATGAATAGGTTGAGGATTCGAAGAAATGCGAATATGACATAAAGTGTGCATAAAATATGTAAAAGGTATCATCAATAATATGGCATAGAAATATAAGAGGCCAAGCTCGATGATCGAGGAGATATCAGCGCGATGATCAATTCCATCTAAAACTAATTGTGCTACAGCATTTATGGTCAATTTATAGATTGCTTTGTGGGAATCAAGAGGAGTATTTATGCTTGATAATAGGTTCATGCCTCTATTTAACCATGGGAAGTGTTATACCGATTTAGCGTGTCAATGTTGTTTGCTACTAGAGAAAATTATGATTCAAGAAATTAATTTCATCGTTTACTACACACATTGCTAAAAGCAATAGTCCTACAACTTTAGAAGTATTGTGAATCACAATCGAAAAATTGGATTAATAGTCATAGATCTTGATTGGATCCCTTGTCTATCATATAATGTTGTAATGCCACTTTATGCCTTTCATAGCATGCTGATACTGCACCAATATTAAAAAGCATTAGAATCTGTTTGTCAATTGCCATGCGTATTTGTTTACCCAACATATTATTTTATTGGGAAAAAGCCTCTGGTGGCTTGTGGACGTCTCTTTAATTACAATATTCTATTTTTTTCTAATTACATTCTTCTATAAGCTCGTCCTTCCCGATTCTTGTTCCGATAGAACGGTGACGAAAATTTCGGCAGAAAATTGAGGGGACTGAAGAAACCACCCGCGGTTGTTTGTGTCTCGAGTCTCCATATAACAGAGCGACCGTCAGCGTGTGCTTTCTGGTTGGTTAGCACCTAGAAATGCTGGTCGATAAACCTTGGTTTTGCGAGAAATAACGCTGTGCTCATCATTTTCTAGCAGGGTTCCACATTGGCTGCTCATTCTCCTTCATCAACTCACACCGGCATCAGAGCGAAACACAAATGTGTCAGTAATCAACAAACGAGAAAATTTGTTGGCTTGCCGGCTTAACTTGTGTGGGATTGCCTAACATGTAGTGATGTTTGTTGTTGTTCCTCTTTCTCTTGGTCTCTTCTCCTCTGTAACTTGATAACCCTCCTCCTTCATCATCGGCTCATCTCTAGCTTCAATGACTCCTTCCAGAGTATTGGGCTTGAACTGGAGTCTTTCTTGACCTTCAAGCGATTGTCCATGTCCGAGTGTGAGGAAGTATCCTCCTTCCTTGTTCACGTAAACCTTGATGAGACCTAACTAGAGAGTACTCCTCAGAAGCAAGCGCTTGCCTCTCTAAGGCAATGTCATCTTCACGGCCAAAAAGCGTGGTCATACCACGAGAGATATACCTTCAATGCCTCTTGCATGGTCTGATCTCCATGAGCAACAGCATGGTACAGAGAAAATAACAATATAATACGGATCCTCCATTAATGACTCATTTTACAGCACAAATTCAATTCAAAGAGCTGGCCTTGTGCTTCTTAGAACGGCAATCTCTTCTTCATGATCGCAACATGACACCACAAAACGACTAGTCTCATCAGGAACTGTTCTTGGAGAGAGTTGACTTCAGGATCTTGTATTATGTCTTCTCAGAGACTTTATGTAGAATTTCCATCCTGGCAAAGTGGGGCCTTCATCTCTTTGAGCTTTCCTCTTGAGGTGTTCCGGATAGAAAACACAAAGTTACAGTCCAAAGGACTTGAAGTTCTTGGGTAGTGGCGCACCCTCAAGCAACCGATGTCGTGGTCATCAGAGGGCTGGCTCTGCCTTGAGCTCATCCACTGCCAGTGCGTGGTCTTGTCCCTGGTGAGGTTGGAAATAGAATTATTTGGAGTCTTCAAAAATATGCTACTAGCTTCAAGAGAACATCTTATAGTTCTACTCCCTCCTGTGAGGCTTGAGAGAGAACTGTCATTGCCGCCTCCCTCTCAAGCTTCTCCTTCTCCTCTATAGATCTTGAGCACACTAAGTGAGCCATGAAAACAAAATAGATGTACAGTATCCCGTTAGTTGAAGAAAATACAATGCTCTTAATGAAAGTGAAGACGAAACAAGTATCATATAAATAGCATTTAAGATAGGTGGGTTTTGGAAAATGGATATTCGATACCTTTTCCATAAGCGATGAGGTGTTGTACAGCGGTTCTGCATTTGAAATTCGATGAAAGAAATTGGAAGACGTGAGTCGACCTCTTCTTCACGTGTTCCGATGCGTCTTCACATCGGAGGAGTACTCACCCGTGGATAATGAATACTAGACTAACGACAGTGAAAGAGAGACAAAAATGCAAGCGGAAGGAGAACTTGGAAATTTGGAAAGTTTAATTGTCATAGCGGTTTGACCCATTGTCTTCACTTCTCTCATAGACACAATCATGACAAAATAGTTTTGTTTCTGCAACTCTATATTCTCCCTTCCCTTGGGCTTCTTGGATTTAAATTTCTTGGATCACAGATGATCCTCTTATTGGTCTTAATCTATTTTGTTTCCAGCTCCAAAAACTTCTTGGAGACTAGTGTCTTGAAATCATCAGACTCCTAGCTTCATGCTCCTTCATCTTCAAAGGAAAGGTTGAAGCTGCGGGTGAATTTAATGAAATTGCATTACAACTAAGCCGCATTCTGCTTGGATATGTCCAAAAACAGCGACTTCATAGAGGTCATAGCACGGAAGAGGCATTTACAGCGGATGGCCATCAACTTCCTCATAAGGAGGAAAACGTTAATAAAACTCTCTTGATCCAATGGTTATCCACAAACGTTGCTCCAAGTGCTGCATTTAGTACGGCAAATGAATGCCGGTTATATCGGTCAATTCCTCCTCTATCATGACGAAGTTGTCGGCCATATTGTCCTTCGCAGAAGCGGAAAGCTGTCTCTTTCATTCCGAGGA
>NC_061512.1:236486589-236558516 GCF_022539505.1 Lolium rigidum | reverse complement strand
CCTCTCAAGCAATCCTCGCAATTAAGATACAAGAAGTCTCTTGTGTCCCCAACACACCTAATACACTTGTCGGATGTATAGGTGCACTAGTTCGGCGAAGAGATATTAAAACGCAGGTGGTATAGATGGTGGTAAACGGTAATTGCGATCTGAAGTAAATATTGCAGGAAGTAAAAGATGCAAGTAAAACAAGAAATAAGAGATGTTTGCAGTATTTGGAAACAAGGCCTAGGGATCCTACTTTCACTAGTGGCCACTCTCAACATTGCAATCATAATTGAATATAAATATAAGCACTTCATTATGCTATTCTGAATTACTCTCTGGCGGGATAACGAACACTAATTCACCGTGTAGGGCTGCAAAGCAAACCTTAAAGATGTATTCCCAAGTACTAATGAACACCCCACGCCGTCACTCGTGAGCATTCATAGGAGGTACTAACACACCACAATTTCATAGAGACATCCAACTCAAATCATAACCCAGTGAACAAGTATTCTGTGAAATATAGCCTAAGAGACCCACACGGTGCACACACTGTCACCTTTACACACGTGGGACAAGGAGTCTCCGGAGATCACATAAGTAAAATCCACTTGAATAGCATAACGACATCTAGATTACAAAGCTCACGATCACATAGATGAACAAATAAGTACTACTCTCAAACACTCTCTTGTTGGATGACAAACACCATTCATTGTGTAGGGCTACAAGAGCTCCCTCAAGCCGGAGTAAACAAGCTCCACAACATCCGGAGTTCATATTAAAGTAACCTCTAGAGTGCATAATAGACAAGAGTAACATCTACACATTCATATAGATCACACCATGGGAGAGAGAGATGAACCACATAGCTACCGGTAGAGCCCTCAGCCTCGGGGGAGAAATACTCCCTCCTCATCATGGGAGACAGCAACGGTGATGAAGATGGCGGTGGTGTCGATGGAGATGGATTCCGGGGGCAATTCCCCGTCCCGGCGGCGTGCTGGAACAGAGACTTTTGTCCCCCGAACTTGGCTTCGTGATGGCGGCGGCTGCGTAACTTTTCTCGTCTCGTGGCTTATGTTTTTAGGGTTTTCGCGACGGAGGTAATATATAGGCGAAAGGGCAGCCTCGGAGGAGCCAGGGGGTGGCCTCCCCACTCGGTGGCGCGGCCAGGGCTGGGCCCGCGCCCCCCTATGGTGTGGGCCCCCCTTGGCCCCCCTCCGGCACTTCTCTGGCTCTCTGGGTCCGTCTTGGTAAAATAGAAGGTTCGTCTTTTGTTTCGTCCAATTCCGAGAATATTTCCTATGTAGGATTTCTGAAACCAAAAACAGCAGAAAACAGGAACTGGCACTTCGGCATCTTGTTAATAGGTTAGTTCCGGAAAAACTATAAAAACATCATAAAATATGAACAAAACATGTAGGTATTGTCATAAAACTAGCATGGAACATCAGAAATTATAGATACGTTGGAGACGTATCAAGCATCCCCAAGCTTAGTTCCTACTCGCCCTCGAGTAGGTAAACGATAAAAAGAATAATTTCTGAAGTGACATGCTACCAACATAATCTTAATCATACTATTGTAAAGCATATGAGATGAATGAAGTGACTCAAGGCAATGATCTATAGTTTGCTAACAAATAGATAACATATAGCAAAACTTTTCATGAATAGTACTTTCAAGACAAGCATCAAAAAGTCTTGCATAAGAGTTAACTCATAAAGCAATAAAATCTTAATAAGAGGTTTGAAGCAACACAAAGGAAGATTAAGTTTCAGCGAGTTGCTTTCAACTTGTAACATGTATATCTCATGGATAGTTGTCAACATAAAGCAATATAAAAAGTGCAATAAGTAAACATGTAAGAATCAATGCACACAGCTTGACACAAGTGTTTGCTTCTAAGATAGAAAGAAGTAGGTAAACTGACTCAACATAAAGTAAAAGAAAGGCCCTTCGCAGAGGAAGCATGGATTACTATTTTTGTGCTAGAGCTTTTATTTTGAAAACATAGAAACAATTTTGTCAATGGTAGTAATAATTCATATGTGTTATGCATAAGACATCTTATAAGTTGCAAGCCTCATGCATAAAATACCAATAGTGCTCGCACCTTGTCCTAATTAGCTTGGATTTACATGGATTATCATTGCATAACATATGTTTCAACCAAGTGTCACAAAGGGGTACCTCTATGCCGCCTGTACAAAGGTCCAAGGAGATAGATCGCATTTGATTTCTCGTTTTTGATAAATCTCAACTAAGTACATCCATACCGGGACAACATAGAAAACAGATAATGGACTCCTCTTTAATGCATAAGCATTCAACAACAGATAATATTCTCATAAGAGATTGAGGATTAATGTCCAAACTGAAACTTCCACCATGATTCATGGCTTTAGTTAGCGGCCCAATGTTCTTCTCTAACAATATGCATACTCAAACCATTTGATCATGATAAATCACCCTTACTTCAGACAAGACGAACATGCATAGCAACTCACATGATATCCAACAAAGGTGTAATAGTTGATGGCGTCCCCAGAAACATGGTTACCGCTCAACAAGCAACTTATAAGAAATAAGATACATAGCAACATATTCTTTACCATAATAGTTTTTAAGGCTATTTCCCCATGAGCTATATATTGCAAAGACAAGGAATGAAATTTTGAAGGTAGCACTCAAGTAATTTACTTTGGAATGGCAGAGAAATACCACATAGTAGGTAGGTATGGTGGACACAAATGGCATAGGTTTTGGCTCAATGATTTGGATGCACAAGAAGTATTCCCTCTCAGTACAAGGCTTTGGCTAGCAAGGTTGTTGGAAGCAAACACAAGTATGAACCGGTACAGCAAAACTTACATATATAAGAACATATTGCAAGCATTATAAGACTCCACACTGTCTTCCTTGTTGCTCAAACACTTTTACCAGAAAATATCTAGACCTTAGAGAGACCAATCACGCAAACCAAATTTCAACAAGCTCTACGGTAGTTCTCCACTAATAGGTTTAAACTACATGATGCAAGAGCTTAAACATGATCTACTTGAGAGCTCAAAACAATTGCCAAGTATCAAATTATTCAAGACAATATGAAGCATTTTCTGTTTCCAACCAAATATCAATAAGTGCTGCGGCTTTCAACTCCGTCATGAACATTAAAAATAAAACGAAGAACACCAGTGTTCATATGAAAAAGCGGAGCGTGTCTCTCTCCCACACAAGGATTGCTAGGATCCGAATTTATTCAAACATAAACAAAAATAAAAACACACAGACGCTCCAAGTAAAGCACATATGATGTGACTGAATAAAAATATAGTTTCACTAGAAGTGACCTGATAAGTTGTTGATGAAGAAGGGGATGACTTGGGCATCCCCAAGCTTAGACGCTTGAGTCTTCTTGAAATATGCAGGGATGAACCACGGGGGCATCCTCAAGCTTAGAATTTTCACTCTTCTTGATCATATATCATCCTCTTCTCTTGACTCTTGAAAACTTCTGCCACACTAAACTTCTCATAATCTTCATTAGAGGGGTTAGTACTCAAAAAACTTTAATCCACTTTGGTCCTGTAGTGACACATTGCAAGAACTCAATAAAACATTAGCTACAGCTCTCCACGTCTAGAAAGCCTTACTTAAAGTCCACAAGAGACAATGCAAAAAAACAGAGACAGAATCTGTCAAAACAGAACAGCCAGTAAAGACGAATTTTTAAGAGGTACTTCCGTTGCTCAAATCTGAAAACTCAAAACTAATGAAAGTTGCATACATATCCGAGGAACACGCATGAAAATTGGCAGATTTTTCTGAGTTTCCTATAGAGAGATCTACTCAAATTCGTGACAGATAGAAATCTGTTTCTGCGCAGAAATCCAAATCTAGCATCAACCTTCTATTAGAGACTTTACTCGGTACAACAATGCAATAAAATAAAGATAAGGAGAGGTTGCTACAGTAGTAACAACTTCCAAGACACAACAAAACAGTAGCAAAATAAAAACATGGGTTATCTCTCAAGAAGCGCTTTCTTTATAGCCATTAATATGGGCTCAGTAATTTTAATGATGCTCGCGCAAGAAATAAGAGTTGAAGCAAAAGAGAGCATCAAGAAGCAAATTCAAAACACATTTAAGCCTAACCCACTTCCTATGAAAAGGAATCTTGTAAAGAAACAAGTCATGTAAGCATAATGCAACAAGCATAGGAAGGCAACACAAGCGCAACTTTAACATTCTCAACATAAAGAGGGGAAACTTAATATTATTAAGATGCATATAGCCATGTTTCCCTCTCTCATAATAACTTTCAGTAGCATCATGAACAAACTCAACAATATAACTATCACATGAAACATTCTTATCATGAGCTACATGCATAAAATTATTACTCTCCACATAAGCATAGTCATTACTATTAATTGTAGTGGGAGCAAATTCAATAAGATAGCTAACATTATTATTCTCATCACCATAATCATCATATATAGGAGGCATATTGTAATCATAATTAATTTTCTCCTCAATAGTAGGTGGACTGAAAATATCATATTCATCATTGTAATCATCATATATAGGAGGTAAAGTATCATCAAAGTAATTTTTCTCCTCCATGCTTGGGGGACTAAAAATATCATGCTCCTCAAAACCAGCTTCCCCAAGCTTAAATTCTTCCATAGCATTAGCAATAATACTGTCCAAAGAGTTCATGCTAATAACATTGCTACAACTATTTTGCAAACAAAGTTCCATGGGTTTTTTTATTCTCTCTTCAAACACATCATGTCCTAATTCAAGATAAAGTTCATAAAGATCTCTAATTTTGTTGTTGTTTTCCATTAAGCCTAACTAGTGAAAATAAAAAAAAGAAACAAAAAGATATAATTGCAGGATCTAAAGGAAATAGCTTCGAGCACTCACACACCGGCAACAAGTGCTAGGAAATAGCTTAGTAGTCGGAGGATGTGAATACCTTTTACCTTACCTCCCCAGGCAACGGCGCCGGAAAATAGCTTGATGTCTACGCACGCTTCTATTCATGTAGACAGTGTTGGGCCTCCGGAGCGGAGGTTTGTAGAACAGCGAGCAAGTTTCCCTTAAGTGGATCACCCAAGGTTTATCGAACTCAGGGAGGTAGAGGTCAAAGATATTCCTCTCAAGCAATCCTGCAATTAAGATACAAGAAGTCTCTTGTGTCCCCAACACACCTAATACACATGTCAGATGTATAGGTGCACTAGTTCGGCGAAGAGATATTAAAACGCAGGTGGTATAGATGGTGGTAAACGGTAATTGCGATCTGAAGTAAATATTGCAGGAAGTAAAGATGCAGTAAAACAGTAAATAAGCGATGTTTGCAGTATTTGGAAACAAGGCCTAGGGATCCTACTTTCACTAGTGGCCACTCTCAACATTGCAATCATAATTGAATATAAATATAAGCACTTCATTATGCTATTCTGAATTACTCTCTGGCGGGATAACGATACTAATTCACCGTGTAGGGCTGCAAAGCAAACCTTAAAGATGTATTCCCAAGTACTAATAAACACCCCACGCGGTCACTGTGAGCATTCATAGGAGGTAATAACACACCACAATTTCATAGAGACATCTAACTCAAATCATAACCCAGTGAACAAGTATTCTGTGAAATATAGCCTAAGAGACCCACACGGTGCACACACTGTCACCTTTACACACGTGGGACAAGGAGTCTCCGGAGATCACATAAGTAAAATCCACTTGAATAGCATAACGACATCTAGATTACAAAGCTCACGATCACATAGATGAACAAATAAGTACTACTCTCAAACACTCTCTTGTTGGATGACAAACACCATTCATTGTGTAGGGCTACAAGAGCTCCCTCAAGCCGGAGTAAACAAGCTCCACAACATCCGGAGTTCATATTAAAGTAACCTCTAGAGTGCATAATAGACAAGAGTAACATCTACACATTCATATAGATCACACCATGGGAGAGAGAGATGAACCACATAGCTACCGGTAGAGCCCTCAGCCTCGGGGGAGAAATACTCCCTCCTCATCATGGGAGACAGCAACGGTGATGAAGATGGCGGTGGTGTCGATGGAGATGGATTCCGGGGCAATTCCCGTCCGGCGGCGTGCTGGAACGAGAGACTTTTGTCCCCCGAACTTGGCTTCGTGATGGCGGCGGCTGCGTAACTTTTCTCGTCTCGTGGCTTATGTTTTTAGGGTTTTCGCGACGGAGGTAATATATAGGCGAAAGGGCAGCCTCGGAGGAGCCAGGGGGTGGCCTCCCCACCTGGTGGCGCGGCCAGGGCTGGGCCCGCGCCCCCCTATGGTGTGGGCCCCCCTTGGCCCCCCTCCGGCACTTCTCTGGCTCTCTGGGTCCGTCTTGGTAAAATAGAAGGTTCGGCTTTTGTTTCGTCCAATTCCGAGAATATTTCCTATGTAGGATTTCTGAAACCAAAAACAGCAGAAAACAGGAACTGGCACTTCGGCATCTTGTTAATAGGTTAGTTCCGGAAAACGCATAAAAACATCATAAAATATGAACAAAACATGTAGGTATTGTCATAAAACTAGCATGGAACATACGAAATTATAGATACGTTGGAGACGTATCAAGCATCCCCAAGCTTAGTTCCTACTCGCCCTCGAGTAGGTAAACGATAAAAAGAATAATTTCTGAAGTGACATGCTACCAACATAATCTTAATCATACTATTGTAAAGCATATGAGATGAATGAAGTAACTCAAGGCAATGATCTATAGTTTGCTAACAAATAGATAACATATAGCAAAACTTTTCATGAATAGTACTTTCAAGACAAGCATCAAAAAGTCTTGCATAAGAGTTAACTCATAAAGCAATAAAATCTTAATAAGAGGTTTGAAGCAACACAAAGGAAGATTAAGTTTCAGCAGTTGCTTTCAACTTGTAACATGTATATCTCATGGATAGTTGTCAACATAAAGCAATATAAAAAGTGCAATAAGTAAACATGTAAGAATCAATGCACACAGTTGACACAAGTGTTTGCTTCTAAGATAGAAAGAAGTAGGTAAACTAACTCAACATAAAGTAAAAGAAAGGCCCTTCGCAGAGGGAAGCATGGATTACTATTTTTGTGCTAGAGCTTTTATTTTGAAAACATAGAAACAATTTTGTCAATGGTAGTAATAATTCATATGTGTTATGCATAAGACATCTTATAAGTTGCAAGCCTCATGCATAGAATACCAATAGTGCTCGCACCTTGTCCTAATTAGCTTGGATTTACATGGATTATCATTGCATAACATATGTTTCAACCAAGTGTCACAAAGGGGTACCTCTATGCCGCATGTACAAAGGTCCAAGGAGATAGATCGCATTTGATTTCTCGTTTTTGATAAATCTCAACTAAGTACATCCATACCGGGACAACATAGAAAACAGATAATGGACTCCTCTTTAATGCATAAGCATTCAACAACAGATAATATTCTCATAAGAGATTGAGGATTAATGTCCAAACCGAAACTTCCACCATGATTCATGGCTTTAGTTAGCGGCCCAATGTTCTTCTCTAACAATATGCATACTCAAACCATTTGATCATGATAAATCACCCTTACTTCGGACAAGACGAACATGCATAGCAACTCACATGATATCCAACAAAGGTGTAATAGTTGATGGCGTCCCCGTAAACATGGTTACCGCTCAACAAGCAACTTATAAGAAATAAGATACATAGCAACATATTCTTTACCATAATAGTTTTTAAGGCTATTTCCCCATGAGCTATATATTGCAAAGACAAGGAATGAAATTTTGAAGGTAGCACTCAAGTAATTTACTTTGGAATGGCAGAGAAATACCACATAGTAGGTAGGTATGGTGGACACAAATGGCATAGGTTTTGGCTCAATGATTTGGATGCACAAGAAGTATTCCCTCTCAGCACAAGGCTTTGGCTAGCAAGGTTGTTGGAAGCAAACACAAGTATGAACCGGTACAGACAAAACTTACATATATAAGAACATATTGCAAGCATTATAAGACTCCACACTGTCTTCCTTGTTGCTCAAACACTTTTACCAGAAAATATCTAGACCTTAGAGAGACCAATCACGCAAACCAAATTTCAACAAGCTCTATGGTAGTTCTCCACTAATAGGTTTAAACTACATGATGCAAGAGCTTAAACATGATCTACTTGAGAGCTCAAAACAATTGCCAAGTATCAAATTATTCAAGACAATATGAAGCATTTTCTGTTTCCAACCAAATATCAATAAGTGCTGCGGCTTTCAACTCCGTCATGAACATTAAAAATAAAACGAAGAACACCAGTGTTCATATGAAAAAGCGGAGCGTGTCTCTCTCCCACACAAGGATTGCTAGGATCCGAATTTATTCAAACATAAACAAAAATAAAAACACACAGACGCTCCAAGTAAAGCACATATGATGTGACTGAATAAAAATATAGTTTCACTAGAAGTGACCTGATAAGTTGTTGATGAAGAAGGGGATGCCTTGGGCATCCCCAAGCTTAGACGCTTGAGTCTTCTTGAAATATGCAGGGATGAACCACGGGGGCATCCTCAAGCTTAGAATTTTAACTCTTCTTGATCATATATCATCCTCTTCTCTTGACCCTTGAAAACTTCTGCCACACCAAACTTCTCATAAACTTCATTAGAGGGGTTAGTACTCAAAAAACTTTAATCCACTTTGGTCCTGTAGTGACACATTGCAAGAACTCAATAAAACATTAGCTACAGCTCTCCACGTCTAGAAAGCCTTACTTAAAGTCCACAAGAGACAATGCAAAAAAACGAGACAGTAATCTATCAAAACAGAACAGCCAAGTAAAGACGAATTTTTAAGAGGTACTTCCGTTGCTCAAATCTGAAAACTCAAAACTAATGAAAGTTGCATACATATCCGAGGAACACGCATGAAAATTGGCAGATTTTTCCGAGTTTCCTATAGAGAGATCTACTCAAATTCGTGACGGATAGAAATCTTTTCTACGCGAGAAATCCAAATCTAGCATCAACCTTCTATTAGAGACTTTACTCGGTACAACAATGCAATAAAATAAAGATAAGGAGAGGTTGCTACAGTAGTAACAACTTCCAAGACACAACAAAACAAGTAGCAAAATAAAAACATGGGTTATCTCTCAAGAAGCGCTTTCTTTATAGCCATTAAGATGGGCTCGATAATTTTAATGATGCTCACGCAAGAAATAAGAGTTGAAGCAAAAGAGAGCATCAAGAAGCAAATTCAAAACACATTTAAGCCTAACCCACTTCCTATGAAAAGGAATCTTGTAAATAAACAAGTCATGTAAGCATAATGCAACAAGCATAGGAAGGCAACACAAGCGCAACTTTAACATTCTCAACATAAAGAGGGGAAACTTAATATTATTAAGATGCATATAGCCATGTTTCCCTCTCTCATAATAACTTTCAGTAGCATCATGAACAAACTCAACAATATAACTATCACATGAAACATTCTTATCATGAGCTACATGCATAAAATTATTACTCTCCACATAAGCATAGTCATTACTATTAATTGTAGTGGGAGCAAATTCAATAAGATAGCTAACATTATTATTCTCATCACCATAATCATCATATATAGGAGGCATATTGTAATCATAATTAATTTTCTCCTCAATAGTAGGTGGACTGAAAATATCATATTCATCATTGTAATCATCATATATAGGAGGTAAAGTATCATCAAAGTAATTTTTCTCCTCCATGCTTGGGGGACTAAAAATATCATGCTCCTCAAAACCAGCTTCCCCAAGCTTAAATTCTTCCATAGCATTAGCAATAATACTGTCCAAAGAGTTCATGCTAATAACATTGCTACAACTATTTTGCAAACAAAGTTCCATGGGTTTTTTTATTCTCTCTTCAAACACATCATGTCCTAATTCAAGATAAAGTTCATAAAGATCTCTAATTTTGTTGTTGTTTTCCATTAAGCCTAACTAGTGAAAATAAAAAAAAAGAAACAAAAAGATATAATTGCAGGATCTAAAGGAAATAGCTTCGAGCACTCACACACCGGCAACAGTGCTAGGAAATAGCTTAGTAGTAGGAGGATGTGAATACCTTTTACCTTACCTCCCCGGCAACGGCGCCAGAAAATAGCTTGATGTCTACGCACGCTTCTATTCATGTAGACGAGTGTTGGGCCTCCGGAAGCGGAGGTTTGTAGAACAGCAGCAAGTTTCCCTTAAGTGGATCACCCAAGGTTTATCGAACTCAGGGAGGTAGAGGTCAAAGATATTCCTCTCAAGCAATCCTGCAATTAAGATACAAGAAGTCTCTTGTGTCCCCAACACACCTAATACACATGTCAGATGTATAGGTGCACTAGTTCGGCGAAGAGATATTAAAATGCAGGTGGTATAGATGGTGGTAAACGGTAATTGCGATCTGAAGTAAATATTGCAGGAAGTAAAGATGCAGTAAAACAGTAAATAAGCGATGTTTGCCGTATTTGGAAACAAGGCCTAGGGATCCTACTTTCACTAGTGGCCACTCTCAACATTGCAATCATAATTGAATATAAATATAAGCACTTCATTATGCTATTCTGAATTACTCTCCGGCGGGATAACGATACTAATTCACCGTGTAGGGCTGCAAAGCAAACCTTAAAGATGTATTCCCAAGTACTAATAAACACCCCACGCGGTCACTGTGAGCATTCATAGGAGGTAATAACACACCACAATTTCATAGAGACATCCAACTCAAATCATAACCCAGTGAACAAGTATTCTGTGAAATATAGCCTAAGATACCCACACGGTGCACACACTGTCACCTTTACACACGTTGGACAAGGAGTCTCCGGAGATCACATAAGTAAAATCCACTTGAATAGCATAACGACATCTAGATTACAAAGCTCACGATCACATAGATGAACAAATAAGTACTACTCTCAAACACTCTCTTGTTGGATGACAAACACCATTCATTGTGTAGGGCTACAAGAGCTCCCTCAAGCCGGAGTAAACAAGCTCCACAACATCCGGAGTTCATATTAAAGTAACCTCTAGAGTGCATAATAGACAAGAGTAACATCTACACATTCATATAGATCACACCATGGGCAAGAGAGATGAACCACATAGCTACCGGTAGAGCCCTTAGCCTCGGGGGAGAACTACTCCCTCCTCATCATGGGAGACAGCAACGACGATGAAGATGGCAGTGGTGTCGATGGAGATGGATTCCGGGGGCAATTCCCCGTCCCGGCGGCGTGCCGGAACGAGAGACTTCGTCCCCCGAACTTGGCTTCGCGATGGCGGCGGCTGCGTAACTTTTCTCGTCTCGTGGCTTATGTTTTTAGGGTTTTCGCGACGGAGGTAATATATAGGCGGAAGGGCAGCCTCGGAGGAGCCAGGGGTGGCCTCCCCACCTGGTGGCGCGGCCAGGGCTGGGCCCACGCCCCCCTATGGTGTGGGGCCCCCTTGGCCCCCCTCCGGCACTTCTCTGGCTCTCTGGGTCCGTCTCGGTAAAATAGAAGGTTCGGCTTTTGTTCCGTCCAATTCCGAGAATATTTCCTGTGTAGGATTTCTGAAACCAAAAACAGCAGAAAACAGGAACTGGCACTTCGGCATCTTGTTAATAGGTTAGTTCCGGAAAACGCATAAAAACATCATAAAGTATGAAGAAAACATGTAGGTATTGTCGTAAAACTAGCATGGAACATCAGAAATTATAGATACGTTGGAGACGTATCAAGGCTCTCGTCCTCGGGGTTTTACCGATACGAGGAATAAATAGGCGGAGGGGCGGAGCAAACGAGGTGACGAGGCGCCAGTACATGGGCCAGGCACGGCCAAGGCTGGGGCATTGCCTGCCCTATGTACTGCCACGTGGTAGCTCTCATGCGCGTGTCCTTCTGGCACCGTCTTCGTCCCGGAAAAATAAGACTCTAGGCTTTTGTTTCGTCCGATTCCAAGAAAATTTCATGTACAACTTTTCTGAAACACAAAAACAGCAGAAAACAGGAACTGGCACTGCGGCACTGCGTTAATAGGTTAGTCCCAGAAAATGCTAAAAAGTGTGGAAAAGTGCACATAAAACATATAAGAATTGTAACAAAATAAGCATGGAGCATCAAAAATTATAGATACGCTTGGGACGTATCAACATCCCCAAGCTTAACTCCTGCTCGTCCTCGAGTAGGTAAGTGATAACAAACAAATAATTTTTGAGGTGACATGTTGTCACACTACTTTGATCAATCTAAGTGTAAAAGCAAACATAGCTGGAATCATAGAATCCTAACATAAGCATGATAGATATAATCAAACAATGAAACTTAATAACCATGTTAAAACATGAATAGTAATCAAACAAAAGAAAATATATAACATGCATGGAAAGCAAAGTGATTTTCAAGAGCATAGCATAGATACATAATAAAGTGGTACTCAGCTTGTCCCATAAGTGGAAGCAAAACATAAATGCTTGGACACCTTTAAAAGATTATAAGGATGACTAGAAACAAAAAGTTTGAACAAGCAATACCATAATTATGAATCAATCAATAAAATCTTGGGACCATGCACATAAAACTAAGAATGACAACTATGCTCTCATAAGTGGTGCATAAACTAGAAAGTGGAGACTCAACATAAAAGTAAAAGAAGGTCTCTCTTTGAGAGGCAAGTAACATCACTCATGTGTGCTAGAGCTTTTTATTGAAACAACAAGAGTATAAAATGCACTTTTGAGAGGTGGTTGTTCATGTCAACGAGTAGTAAAAAGAGCTATGTTGTCATCTTCCATACTAAGCAAGTTTGAGAGCGGTTCCGAAATATTTGGGCGAAGCCTCTGTTCATTTATACTACTTATAAAATTGTGACACTCCTCCCAACCTTTGCTTACACATACCATGGCTAACCGAATCCTCGGGTGCCGACCAAGCAATCACAAACCATGGAGGAGTGCCCTTTTTTTATAATTTTGCTATTTTCTTCCCCTATTGGAAGTTGTGGTCAAACCAGCTCTTCTTTTTTTATATACATTTTTTATGTGACAAGCAAGATGAAGCTCGCGGGTCTTTGAGTTACTTAACTAGTATGGAAGACGACAACCACATTTTTAATTTACTTCCTCATGTGCTAAAAACAATGTCACAAAACGAGGAAGTGTTTGAATGTTTTAAAGGTAGCACACGAGCAAACTACTATGGAATGGAAATGAAATACCAGATATAGGTAGATATGGTGGACACTTTGGCATATTTGGTTTTTGGTGGTTGGATGCATGAATAAAATACTCACACAAATGGAGGCTAGAAAAAGACCGGGTGCGACCAACTAAGAGAGCATAATGGCCATAATCATGCACAGCGACAAAATATATTAATCAAAGCATAAAGTGATACACAAGTTGCAAACTAAATGATCATAGAGGCAAGAATTGACTGGAATGTAGTCATAACATGTTGCAAAACATGTGCCAAGTTGACCCAAATAAAAACAATCGCAGGAGAATATATATACCACAATATTATGCTTTCCTATTGTATGCTAAAAACAATGCATGAAGCCTTCAATGGCACACTAAACACTCTCAGTATTTGAGACTAATCATAATGAAAACATAATTAACAAGCTCATCATGAGAAGAACAACTAGCAAGATATGCAAAAATAACTATGTCGTAGTCTAAAAATGCTTCCATTTGCATCAAATACACATAAAACTTTTTTCATGCTTCCAATGCCAACTAAATGAAACCAAACAACTCTCATATATGAAAAAATTAAATGTCCAGAGAGCTATTGAAACTCAAATAAATGTAAAAGTGGAGCGTGTCTGATACGTCTCCAACGTATCTATAATTTCTTATGTTTCATGCTAGTTTTATGCCAATAGCTACATGTTTTATATGCACTTTATATCATATTATGGCATTTATTGGACTAACCTATTAACAAGATGCCACAGTGCCAGTTTCTGTTTATTATGTCTGTTTATTGCAGAAAAGGCCCAAAAACCAAAGTGCTCGGAAAAATCCAGAAAAATTTCAGAAATTCTATTTCGCCAGAAGACCCACGGAGCCAGAAGAGCCAGGCGTAAGGAGGCCCATGGCATCCTCCCCATCCACTGGCGCGGCTAGGAGGGGGGCGGCACCGCCCTATGGGGTGGGCCCCTCGGGCACCCCCTCGCGCCGCCCTTTCACCTATATTAAGCTCCTGCCCTGAAAACCCTAAGGGGATCGACGATTTCTCCAGAAGAGTTCCGTAGCTCCGCCGCCACCAAAAACCCTAATTCGGGGGACTGAAGTCTCTGTTTCGGCACCCTGCCGGGACGGGGAATCGCCCCCGGAGCCATCTCCATCGACTCCATTGCCATCTTCATCGCCGTTGTTGTCTCCCATGATGAGGAGGGAGTAGTTCTCCCCCGAGGCTGAGGGCTCTACCGGTAGCTATGTGGTTCATCTCTCTCTCCCATGGTGTGATCTTTATGTGATCATGAGCTTTGTAATCTAGTTGAATATGTAGATGTTACTCTTGTCTATTATGCACTCTAGAAGTTACTTTAATATGAACTCCAGAGTCACTCTCCACGGTGTGATGGTGATAGTGTGCGCATCGTGTGTGATTCCTTTATGACGTTGTGGAGCTTTTTTACTCCGGCTTGAGGTGTGCTTTTGCAGCCCTACACAATGAATGGTGTTTGTTATCCAACAAGAGAGTGTTTGAGAGTAGCATTTATTTATTCAATTATGTGATCATTGTTGAGAGTGTCCACTAGTGAAAGTATGATCCCTAGGCCTTGTTTCTAAGCATTGAAACACCGTTTCCAACAAGTTCCGCTACATGTTCGCTTGCTGCCATTTTTATTTCAGATTGCAATTACTACTTATAATCATCCATATTACTTGTATTTCACTATCTTTTCGCCGAACTAGTGCACCTATACATCTGACAAGTGTATTAGGTGTGTTGGGGACACAAGAGACTTCTTGTATCTTAATTGCAGGGTTGCTTGAGAGGAATATCTTTGACATATACCTCCCTGAGTTCGATTAACCTTGGGTGATTCACTTAAGGGAAACTTGTTGCTGTTCTACGAACCTCTGCTCTTGGAGGCCCAACACTGTCTACAGGAATAGAAGCGTGCGTAGACATCAAGCTATTTTCACGGCGCCGTTGCTCGGGGAGGTAAGGTAAAAGGTATTCACATCCTCCGACTACTAAGCTATTTCCTAGCACTGCTGCCGGTGTGTGAGTGCTCGAAGCTATTTCCTTTAGATTCTGCAATTATATCTTTTTGTTTCTTGTTTTTATTTCACTAGTTAGGCTTAATGGAAAACAACAAAAAAATTAGAGATCTTTATGAAATTTATATTGAATTAGGACATGATACTTTTGAAGAGAAAATTAAAAAACCTATGGAAGTTTGTCTGCATAATAGTGGTAGTAATGTTATTAGTATAAATTTTTTGGACACCATTATTTTTAATGCTATGAAAAAACCCAAGCTTGGGGAAGCTAGTTTATATAAAAATAATCTTTTTTGCTCCTCAGCTTTGGATGAAGTATTTTGCCTTGATAATGCTTTGTCTCCAATATGTGGTAATTCGAATGACGCTTGTGATATTCCAAATCCACCTGTTGAAAGTATTCCTTTTAAAATACCTGTGAAAATTATTGAAATGGTTATGAATGATCAGTATGTAGGGGATGGATCAGTCCATCCAAGTGTTCACTTGTCTAAACTTACAGAACTTTGTGAGTTATTTGAGATTGCAGGTTTATCAAGAGAAAATGTTATGAGAAAACTATTTCCATTGTCACTTAAGGACAAAGCAAAGGAATGGTATAGGTCTGCTGGATGAACAACCATCGAATTGGAAACAGCTTGAATCTCTCTTTTACTCTAAATTTTATCCTCTTCATGAAGTGCATCTAGATAGGAATCGCATTTATAATTTTTACCCTCATGATGGAGAAAGCATTGCTCAAGCTTGGGGAAGACTAAAAACATTAATACTCAAATGTCCTAACCATGAGCTTTCTGAGGAAATAATTGTTACTAATTTTTATGCAAGGCTTTCAAGTCATTATAAGGATTATGTAGATGCATATTCACAGGGTTCTTTCACAAGTAAGAAGGTTGAATCTAGATGGGATCTTCTTGAAAGAATTCAAAGCAATACTGAAGATTGGGAGAACGACAAAGGTAAAGAATCAGGTATAAACTATGAATATGAATGCATTAAGTCTTTCATTGAAACTCGCTGGTTTTCAAAAGCTTAGTGATAATTATGGTCTTGATTCTCAAATTATTGTTGATTGTTGTAGAACCTTTGCTTCTCATATTAATGTTCCTAAAGAAAATTGGGACGTGTATCATGAACCTTTCAAAGACACTTGCATGGAAAATGAAATTGTTGTTAATGATTGCAATAAACATGCCCAAACTTCTGAAAATACTATTTCTTATAAGCATGTTAATTTTTGTGGAATGCATAGACCTTGTGGAATTAATCAAATCGAAGATGAATATTGTATCCATCATAGGAATGAAAAAACTAGAATGTGGTACAAGGCTCTAAAAGATCTTGGTGAAAAAGTTTGTGACCTCCATCCTTTTATTTGTGAACTTTGCTATGAAGTGGGTCATTTTAATTTTCAATGTTCTGGTCATGATGATAGTATTTCGAATTTAATGAGTACTTCAAGTCTATATTGTGATAACATGATCACTCCTAATCAGCATGATGAACTTACTTTATTTTTGGGGTGTGAAGAGTTGTCAAGAAAATTTTCTTTGTTAGATATGAGTGATCTTGATATGAATAGTGTGTTGCATGGATGTTATCTCTATTGTGTTAATAATTGCCATGCCAACACCTACATACAAAGTGTTATAAAGGATGGGACTTTACCAAAATATGACGGGACTAATATGTGTTTTGTTCTTATTAATGAAAGAGAGGTATCCTCCCAAGTTTCTTCTATTGTTTCTAATAATAAACCAGGTTATGTGGAGAAGCTTCCTTTCAAGCCTCTCCCTCCTAAAGAGGACAAGAATAAGAAGAAGAAGAAGAAGAAGAAGAAGAAGAAGAAGAAGGGAACGAAGAAGAAGAAGAAGAGGAGTAAAAGGAGAGAGGAAACGGTATCTTCTCCCAAACTTGTTGCTCCTATTACAATTGATACTTATAATTCTGAATTCGATGATTCTGAACTTGATGATGAACCTATGCCTGTTATTTATATTAGTGATCATGATTGGGAAAAGCACACTTCTTTTGATATTGAAGATCTCTGGGACACTAATTCTGAAAATGATGATGTTAATAATTGCCATAGTATTAGTACTATCCATGTTTCTTCCCATGATGATATAGAAAGCTCTAAGCTTGGGGATGAGGTGTTTGAAAATCCTTTTGCTACTGATAATTATATGTTTGATACATCTCCTTCTAGTAACAATGATGGTATGTTTACAGATGAACACACTTAGGAAGATAACTATTCTATTTCTTATGATGACACTATGCCTCCAATCTTTGATAATTATTATAAAGAATACTATGACATAGGTTATAATTACAGTCACCCTCATGAAACTTGTCATAGTTATGGAGGGATTACCCAAAACCATCTCTCTAATATACAGCTTGTCTATCATATTCAAGTTCGTTATGGTGATTGTGATATTTTCAGTCCATCTACTATTGAGGATAAAATTCATTATGATTATTCTATGCCTCCAATTTATGATGATTATAATGATGGATGTGATAGTTTTACTCCCACTATTACTAATAAAATTGATTATGCTTGTGTGGAGAGTAATGATACTTTTATGCATGTGGATCATGATAAGAATGCTTTATGCGATAGCTATATTGTTGAGTTTATCAATGATACCACTGAAAATTATTATGAGAGAGGGAGACATGGTTTTATATATCTCAATAATATTAAGTCACCTCTCTTTTTGTTGAAAATTTTGAAGTTGCACTTGCTTTGTCTTTCTATGATAGTAGCTTCATGCTTCAATAATTTGTTTTCTTACAAGATTCGTTTGCATAGAAAGTGGGTTAGACTTAAATGTGTTTGGTATTTGCTTTTTGATGCTCTCTTATATTCAACTCTCATCTTTATAAGAGCATCATGAAAATTATCATGCCTAGCTAAAAGGCTTTAAAGAAAAGCGCTCTTGGGAGACAACCCATTATTTTATTTCTGCAATTTTTGTTTTATTTTTGAGTCAAGGTACTGCCTACTACTGTAGCAATATCTTTGTATCTTTATTTTCTTGCATTATTGTGCCAAGTAAAGTCTTTGATAGAAAGTTGATACTAGAATTGGATTTCTGCGCAGAAATAGATTTTTAGCTGTCACGAATTTCAGCTTTTCTCTCTGTAGAAAAATCTAAAAATTCTGAAAAAATTCATGAGTAATCCTCAGATATGTACGCAACTTTCATTCAGCTGGAGCTTTTCCATCTGAGCATGTTAAGTGCCTCGAAAAAATTCGTCTTTACGGACTGTTCTGTTTTTGACAGATTCTGCCTTTTATTTTGCATTGCCTCTTTTACTGTGTTTGAGTGGATTTCTTTGCTCCATTAAATTTCAGTAGCCTTGGGTAATGTCCAGAAGTGTTGGGAATGATTGTGTCCTTGCTGAACATGTGAATTTTTGATTATGCACTAACCCTCTAATGAGATTGCTTTGAGTTTGGTGTGAAGGAAGTTTTCAAGGATCAAGAGAGGAGGATGATATAATATGATCAAGAAGAGTGAAAAGTCTAAGCTTGGGGATGCCCCCGTGGTTCATCCCTGCATATTTCAAGAAGACTCAAGCGTCTAAGCTTGGGGATGCCCAAGGCATCCCCTTCTTCATCAAACTTATCAGGTCACCTCTAGTGAAACTATATTTTAATTCCGTCACATCCTATGTGCTTTACTTGGAGCGTCCGTGTGCTTTTATTCTCGTTTGTTATTTTAGTTTTCTGAATAAATCAGATCCTAACATGCTTGTGTGGGAGAGAGACACGCTCCGCTTTTTCATTTGAACACTTGTGTTCTTCGTTTTATTTTTCATGTTCATGGCGGAAGCTGAAAGCCGCAACACTTATTGTTATTTGGTTGGAAACAGAAAATGCTTCATGTGGTAATTGGTATATTGTCTTGAATAATTTGATACTTGGCAATTGTTTTGAGCTCTCAAGTAGATCATGTTTAAGCTCTTGCATCATGTAGTTTAAACCTATTAGTGGAGAACTACCGTAGAGCTTGTTGAAATTTGGTTTGCATGATTGGTCTCTCTAAGGTCTAGATATTTTCTAGTAAAAGTGTTTGAGCAACAAGGAAGACAGTGTAGAGTCTTATAATGCTTGCAATATGTTCTTATGTAAGTTTTGATGTACCGGTTTATACTTGTGCTTGCTTCAAACAACCTTGCTAGCCAAAGCCTTGTACTGAGAGGGAATGCTTCTCGTGCATCCAAAACCTTGAGCCAAAACCTATGCCATTTGTGTCCACCATAACTACCTACTATGTGGTTTTTCTGCCATTCCAAGTAAATACTTCATGTGCTACCTTTAAACAATTCAAAACTTTATTACTCCTTATTTGTGTCAATGTTTTATTGCTCATGAGGAAGTATGTGGTGTTTTATCTTTCAATCTTGTTGGGCAGACTTTCACCAATGGACTAGTGGCATATACATCCGCTTATCCAATAATTTTGCAAAAAGAGCTGGCAACGGGGTGTCCAGCCCCAATTAATTAACTTTCATTAATATTTCTCTTCACATGTTTTGCCCTGATTTATCAGTAAGCAACTTAATTTTGCAATAGACACTACTCCATGGTATGTGAAATGTTGGAATGCACCAGAGGATTCGGTTAGCCATGGCTTGTGAAAGCAAAAGGTTGGGAAGAGTGTCATCTATAAATAAAATTAAAATACATGTGTAAACAAAAGAGAAGAGGGATGATCTACCTTGCTGGTAGAGATAACGTCCTTCATGGGAGCCGCTCTTTGAAAGTCTGTTTGACAAGGGGGTTAGAGAGCCCACTACCACTCGTTGACAACAACAAACACCTCTCAAAACTTTATTTTTATGCTCTCTATATGATTTCAAAACTTGAAAAGCTCTAGCACATGATTTAATCCCTGCTTCCCTATGCGAAGGGCCTTTCTTTTACTTTATGTTGAGTCAGTTTACCTACTTATTTCTATCTTAGAATCAAACACTTGTGTCAACTTTGTGTGCATCATTTCTTATGTGCTTGCTTATTGTACTCATCATATTACTTTGTGCGGATAGCAAAAACTTTTCATGAATAGTACTTTCAAGACAAGAATCAAAAGTCTTGCATAAGAGTTAACTCATAAAGCAATAGATTCTTAATAAAAGGTTTTGAAGCAACACAAAGGAAGATTTAAGTTTCAGCAATTGCTTTCAACTTTTAACATGTATATCTCATGGATAATTGTCAACACAAAGTAAGAGAGTGCATTCTCTTTACTTTTATGTTGAGTCAGTTCACCTATCTCTCTCCACCTCAAGAAGCAAACACTTGTGTGAACTGTGCATTGATTCCTACATACTTGCATATTGCACTTGTTATATTACTCTATGTTGACAATTATCCATGAGATATACATGTTAAAAGTTGAAAGCAATTGCTGAAACTTAAATCTTCCTTTGTGTTGCTTCAAAACCTTTTATTAAGAATCTATTGCTTTATGAGTTAACTCTTATGCAAGACTTTTTGATTCTTGTCTTGAAAGTACTATTCATGAAAAGTTTTTGCTATATGATTCAGTTGTTTAGTCATTATCTATTTGTTAGCAAACTATAGACCATTGCTTTGAGTCACTTCATTCATCTCATATGATTTACAATAGTATTGATCAAGATTATGTTGGTAGCATGTCACTTCAGAAATTATTTTTGTTATCGTTTACCTACTCGAGGACGAGTAGAACTAAGCTTGGGGATGCTTGATACGTCTCCAACGTATCTATAATTTCTTATGTTCCATGCTAGTTTTATGTCAATAGCTACATGTTTTATATGCACTTTATATCATATTATGGCATTTATTGGACTAACCTATTAACAAGATGCCACAGTGCATGTTTCTATTTATTATGTCTGTTTATTGCAGAAAAGGCCCAAAAACCAAAGTGCTCGGAAAAATCCAGAAATGTTACAGAAATTCTATTTCGCCAGAAGACCCACGGAGCCAGAAGGGCCAGGCAAGAGGAGGCCCATGGCCTCCTCCCCATCCACTGGCGCGGCCAGGAGGGGGCGGCGCCGCCCTATGGGGTGGGCCCCACGGGCACCCCCTCGCGCCGCCCTTTCGCCTATATTAAGCTCCTGCCCTAAAAACCCTAAGGGGATCGACGATTTCTCCAGAAGAGTTCCGTAGCTCCACCGCCACCAAAAACCCTAATTCGGGGGACAGAAGTCTCTGTTTCGGCACCCTGCCGGGACGGGGAATTGCACCCGGAGCCATCTCCATCGACTCCATTGCCATCTTCATCGTCGTTGCTGTCTCCCATGATGAGGAGGGAGTAGTTCTCCCCCGAGGCTGAGGGCTCTACCGGTAGCTATGTGGTTCATCTCTCTCTCCCATGGTGTGATCTTTATGTGATCATGAGCTTTGTAATCTAGTTGAATATGTAGATGTTACTCTTGTCTATTATGCACTCTAGAGGTTACTTTAATATGAACTCCGGAGTCACTCTCCACGGTGTGATGGTGACAAGTGTGCGCATCGTGTGTGATTGCTTTATGACGTTGTGGAGCTTGTTTACTCCGGCTTGAGGTGTGCTTTTGCAGCCCTACACAATGAATGGTGTTTGTTATCCAACAAGAGAGTGTTTGAGAGTAGCATTTATTTATTCAATTATGTGATCATTGTTGAGAGTGTCCACTAGTGAAAGTATGATCCCTAGGCCTTGTTTCTAAGCATTGAAACACCGTTTCCAACAACTTCCGCTACATGTTCGCTTGCTGCCATTTTTATTTCAGATTGCAATTACTACTTATAATCATCCATATTACTTGTATTTCACTATCTCTTCGCCGAACTAGTGCACCTATACATCTGACAAGTGTATTAGGTGTGTTGGGGACACAAGAGACTTCTTGTATCTTAATTGCAGGGTTGCTTGAGACGGATATCTTTGACATCTACTTCCCTGAGTTCGATATACCTTGGGTGATTCACTTAAGGGAAACTTGCTGCTGTTCTACGATCCTCTGCTCTTGGAGGCCCAACACTGTCTACAGGAATAGAAGCGTGCGTAGACATCAGTGTCTCTCTCCAACGCAAAATGCATAACAGTGGAGCGTGTCTCACTCCAAAATAAACATGCAAAACAGCGGAGCGTGCCTCACTCCAAAGTAAATATGCAAAGCGGTGGAGAGTGTCTCACTCCAAAGTAAACATGAATGATGGGATCCAACTTTATTGAAAGTAAACACACAACAAAAAATAAAGACGCTCCAAGGATAACACATATCACATGAAGGAATAAAAATATAGCGTGTTGAAAAATGACCTAGTGCTTTTTGTTGATGAAGAGGGGATGCCTTGGGCATCCCCAAGCTTTGACGCTTGTACTTCTTGGATATTTCTTGGGGGGTCCAGGGGACATCCTCAAGCTTGAGCTCTTGTCCATGCTTCATCTTATTGCATCATTCTTCTCTCCCTACACTTGAAAACCTCCTTCGCACAAAACTCAGCACAATTGATTAGCAACATTAGTGCAAATAAAAATATATATAACCAGCAAGGCTTCAGTAATGGCACATATCAAACACTCATTTTAACATATGCTACTGTAGCTACTTCTTCCCAAAGCTTTTTTTCACAAAAGAACTCAAAAAGACGAAGCATAAGACGCCAATGCAAAACATGGCAGAAATTAAAGAAATAGTTCTGTTGCTCAAATAGAAAAATGCTAAACTAAAGAAAGTTAGCTAACATACTGGGTCATAAGAACAATAAATTTCAGCTCAAAATAACGTTCTGGGGATTTTTAAGAATTTGTTTCGTGACCAGCACAGAATATGTTTTAGAATTGCAAATACCCCAAACACTGCTTTCTTTCTATTAGAGGCTACCCTTGGCACAAAAACAAAATAAAAACGATAAGGAGAGGTTATTACAGTAGCAATAACTTCCAAGACTCAACAAAGCAAAAATAACAGAAATAAAACATGGGTTGTCTCCCATAAGCGCTTTTCTTTAACGCCTTTGAGGTAGGCGCAGAAAGGGTGCAAATCAAGTATTATCAAGAGGTAAAACATCAAGATCAATTACTTCTTCCAAAACACCATTTGTATCATCAAGTACCTTAGACACCTCTGAAGATTTAACATGCAATTTAATCTTAGTTGCACTAAAAGTTTTATCAAATTTAAACATATCGCGGGTTTTTGGTTTGGGTGCCTTAGGGACATACATAAATTTTTGTTCTTTCCCAACAAAGGCTCTCTCCTTTTTGAAACCAAGAGAGGAAAAAGTTGAACTCAAAGTTTCCGTAGCTTCTTCAAGTTACCAATTCTAATAGTTCTATCATCATTTGCAATGCTACCCTCCAAAACAACAATTTTTTATTGATTCCTCCTATCAACTCATTAGTATGGATAGCATCAAAAAGTAAATTGGGCAAACTTTTCTCTAAAGAATCTAGTCTTTTTACCACCTATTCTAAAGTGATCTCAGTTTTAGCAACATTAATGGGAGGACTTCCTACTAAACTTTCAATTAAAACATAGGCTTCCGAAGCGGGAACACCTAGCAAATTACCACCAATAAGAGTATCTAGAACATATCTATTCCAAGTAGAAATACCAACATAGAAATTACTAAGAAGAATCACAGTAGAATATTTCTTAGTACATTTATGATGAGAATCACATATTCTATACCAAGCATCTTTCAAACTTTCACCCCCTTGTTGCTTAAAAGTACGAACCTCAACTTCAGGGACATTCGTTTTGCAAAGTAAAGTAAACAACACAAATAGAAACTATACAATTTTTTTGGATTTTCATAAAATGCAAACAAGATAAAAATAAAATATGCAAGCAAAACAATAACAAAGTAAAAGAGTTGAGAGTGAGAGACTCCCCTCGCAGAAGAGATGCCTTTCTCCCCGGCAACGGCGCCAGAAAAAGTCTTGCTGGTGTGAAGTTGATGAAGGAGAATTTATGCGCAACGTTGAGTGGAACCCCGAGAGGAAGGTATGATGAGCACAACAGGAAGTTTTCCCTCAGTAAGAAACCAAGGTTTATCGACCAGTAGGAGAAAAACGTTCTCTCCCGAGGTGTTGCGAACCAACTCGTGGCAGGGCGCACTGCCAGCATCAGCAGCAACGTGGATACCTGCACACAAACAAGCAAGTACTTTGTCCCCAGCTTTCAGCGAGGTTGTCAAGCTCACTGGTTTTGCTGAAAACAAAGGATTAAACGAACCGTGTGGAAGAAGAATTGTTTGCAGAGAACGTAACGAGAAAAATGTTGTAGAAGATTGCAATTAGAAGAAGAAGGACCGGGGTCCACAGTTCACTAGAGGCGCCTCCCCAATAAAATAAATATGCTGGGTAAACAAATTACAGATGGGAAATTGACAAACAGATATTCTACGCTAATGGTAGGTGCAGAATACATGCTATGAAAGTATGCGGGCATTACAAAAATATACATAGACTGTAATCCAACTGCATCTATGGCTAATAATCCACCTTCAGGATTGCATCCGCAACACCCTCCAGATAAGTTGCAAGCAACGGACTATCGCTTTAAGCAATGTGTGTAAAGTAAACGATGAAACTACCCTTGAATAGAACACCGTTGTTTTCTCTCTAGTAGCAACAACACATCTACAACCGTAGAGAACAAGGTCACTTCCCATGGTTAAATAGAGGCATGAACCCACTATCGAGCGTAAATATTCCCTCTTGGAGTCGCTAGCATCTACTTGGCCAGAGCATCTACTAGAAACGGAGAGCATGCAAGATCATAATAACATAATACATAATCTCAACCAAAGCAATCTCTCTATAAATCGGATCCACATCAAACCAACATGTAGTAATTATAAATAGATGATCTTGATCATGTTAGGCAGCTCACAAGATCTATACATGAAGCACAACAAGGAGAGGACAACCATCTATCTACTGCTATGGACCCATGGTCCCATGGAGGACTACTCACGCATCACCTCGGATGAAGACATGGCGATGTAGAGGCCTCCAGCGGTGATTTCCCTCTCCGGCAGGGTGCCGGGATGGACTGCAGAACCCTCCCGAACGGGGGTTTCGGTTGACGGCGACGTCGGAACTTTTCGTGGATGGAGGCTCTCGTCCCCGGGGTTTTCCCGATACGAGGAATAAATAGGCGGAAGGGCGGAGCAAACGAGGCGACGAGGCGCCAGTACATGGGCCAGGCGCGGCCAAGGGTGAGGCCGCGCCTGCCCTATGTACTGCCACGTGGTAGCTCTCATGCGTGTGTCCTTCTGGCTCCGTCTTCGTCCCGGAAAAATAAGACTCTTGGCTTTTGTTTCGTCCAATTCCGAGAAACTTTCATGTACAACTTTTCTGAAACACAAAAACAGCAGAAAACAGGAACTGCACTGCGGCACTGCGTTAATAGGTTAGTCCCAGAAAATGCTAAAGTGTGGAAAAGTGCACATAAAACATATAAGAATTGTAACAAAACAAGCATGGAGCATAAAAAATTATAGATATGTTTGGGACGTATTAGAGGACAATGTTGATTGGACTATTTGGGTTCCCAAACCCCTTGTTACTAACATGATAGGATCCATTGACAAATGGGTACCTAAAGTGTAACACCCCAACTTTTTCAACCTTGATTAGTTGTCCTTATTTCAAAAATCAGGGGGAACAAAAACTTTTTCTATAGACTAATTAAGGTGAATTTCCTTGATCTGTTTGCTATGATGAATTGCCTTGATCTCGTTGGTAGATGAATTGTCTTGATTTGCTTGTTGAATTTTGTCTTGAGCTACCTCATAGAACGACACCCCTAGTGGTTGAACAAGCAACTCACCAAATAAAACACATGTGTGGCTTAGGAAAAATTGTTTTCCTTCTTACTACATCTAACTCTTCCCCTGATGACAACATGAGTGTGCCATCTTGATTTTTCCTCTTTGTGGTACAAGATAGCTCAATCATCCTTAATTCAAAACTTGGTACCACCTACCCCTAGCTACATCCCTCTCTTATACACTCTCATCCTTGTTGGTTTTGAGGCCATGTCGACCATCTGTGTTGACAGGCTTAAAATGTCCAGACTTTGGCAATTGATCTCTAAGCACCCACAACTGTTATTGTTGATCCCAATGCATGGATCCCATCTATGCAATACCCTCTTTGACCTCCACGTCCTGCATGTCTCAGTCAATCCTTGCAACTCATATATTCAATTTGATCTGGTATCCTATCCCATGTTCCAGCACCAGATCACTTCTTCCTCTTTTACCTCTTGTTTTTGTTTTTATTCAAGTTTAATCTTTACAAAACCAAGAGTGGAAATGATGGGTACATTATGTAGCCACCACCTACCCTTGAGAACACTCCTCTCTAAATAAGTTTCCTTTCTCAAAAACCTATTGTTTTTCTTCTCTCGGTTTTGATCACAAAACTACTTCTAGTTTTATTAAATCTTTTCAAGTTATTTCCTCAAAGAAAACAAAGAACTGAAATGGGTTTTGTTTTTCATCTCATTTCTACAAAGTACTGATTTCTAAAACTTTTCTTTCTATTTTGCTTTCCCTTTTCACAAAAAGGCTTGTTATGGTATCTATACCATTTCTTGTTTATTTTAAGTTTGAGAAAAACTCTACTTTACTTGAGAAAGTAAGTAGAATACTTTTGAATCCCTAAGTTCCAACTAGTTTTTCTCAACATTTTCAAGTTCCATTCCACTTGAGTTCATTCCCAATTGTCCCTAGACAATTGAGGTGTTTCAAATACTTTTCAAATGAGTTCTTTTTCAAATGGCAAAACTTGCACATCTTATGCACATCTCTGATCCACCACATTGTATCCCCTCCATCCTCCAATTCTGGATCAAATGGATGATCATTTGATACTTTCAAATCACTCCCAATTGACCTCTCATTTGTAGAGCAATTTATATTCTTTTCCATCATTACCTTGACCTCATGAATTCATGATTTAAGTCACCATATTCTTCATTTTGGGTATATGGTTACTTCACTCACCATCTCTCTTATTCTTGCTCTACCATTGTCTCAACCACCATCACCATTATCTTCTTGGCACAAAGCCATCATGCAACAAATACCATCATGAAATATTTTACCATCACAATCTTTCTCCATCTCTATATCTCTCACATTGTTCATTTTTATTGGTAAGGATGGAGCCGGCCAAATGGTGTATGCATGGCAAAATTCGGCCAGCCATGCCTCCTCATTTCCTTCTCTTTCAAGCCTTGCCTCCCACCTAGCCCAATCACTAAATGAGCAGCCACCCACCTCCACCAATCAAGAAAGAGGCAGCCAACTCCTCTCCCTCTATAAAAGGCTCTTGGCCGGCCACTCCACCTCCCCTTTGGCTCATTTTTCTCACTCTCCACTCCCTCACACTCTCTCCCTGCCCTCCACCACGAGCTGCTGCTCCACCTTGCTCCATTGGCCGGCCATGGCCATGAAGAGCACTCCAAGATGCAGCTCCCTTCTCTCCCAAGCTTCCCCTCACCATGAGAGCTTCCCTCTCACTCTCTTCTCCCCTAATCTTTCATGAATCCAGCCCTATTTCTCCTTTCTCCTCTCACAAGATTGGATCTTGATGCAGGTGCATGTTGGTCCAAGCATGGAGAAGGTTGAGCAATCCTCAGATCTGAAGCTCTTGACCAAAGTTCGTCCAAAACCTTGCAGTAATTTCTGTATCTTGCTGTTTCAGATTCTGGTACGAACTTGTAAAATCCGCCAAATCTCGTGTGCAGATCCAAATCGAGTGATTCAAAGTTCCGTAGATAGGTATTTAAAAGATCTACAACTTGGCGTTGGTCTCATCCTCAAATTCTTTACGGATTTTGCATGGTAAATAAAGTCCTGAAAACATGCAGAATCACTGTTTGTTAGATTTCTCCCGTTTTACAAAACCTTTTTGAGCAAACTCAACTGTGGGTGAAAGCCCTCTTCAGTACCTTCATTTTGGCGGTGGTTTCACTTCGATTGACCTCCTGAAACTGAAACGGTTCACAGATCAAGATCTGGTCAGATCTGACTTTGTCGAATTAAACCAGGAGCTTGGAGACGAATTTTTGAATGAAACCAACTGGGTAAGAACCACCTATTCAATACCTTTCAGATGCAGCAGACCTCATATTTTTATGATTTGTGTATGATTTGTGATGAATTAAACTTGTTCTGTATGTTCTGCAGACATGGCTGTTAGCTTTTAATTCATCAAAAATCCATTTTTGAACCTAATTGAGTGATTCCACTTCTGTAGGATTACTGAATGTTTTCTTAATAATCTCAAACAAGTTTCAAACCTTTATCTGTTCTGCAACTCCATAGTTAAAGCAAATGGTGAAAACATGCAGTAAACTTGTAAATCCATTTATGAGAGTTTCAGTAACAATTTGAACCCAAATCCAATTGTGTATGCATCTCTGTTTAATTACCTTTCAAATGCAAGTGGCCTCATATTTTTAGGATTTTTCTACGATTCATGGCTTACAGATCTTGTTTTCTGTACAGTCAGATTCAAAGAAATTCCTAAAATTGTATGTTTAATATTTTTGGGTGATTCCAATTGGGTTAGTCTTGTATGAGTACTGGCTTTATAGGAAAAATATTATTAGTCTCTGTTCATACATATTTGTTACTGATAGTAATGTTTATGTGTGACATGCATTGTTGAAGCAAAACCTTTCGGTTTATTTAAAACCCTAGACCAACTCTTTTTGGTAGAGATGGGCAACCATTGTTTTATGCTTGCAAAGCAAAACCTCTGCAACTTAACATTAGCTCTTTTGTTTAGCTTGAGTTTTCAAATGATGTGGATTATGGTTTGCTTCCTATTTTGGTTGTAGTGTTATGGGAACAAATTATATTAGGAAAACTGATTTCTACTTTTCCAAAAATTGTTTGAAAATGTATTGTGAATGTTTGTGATGCCAAACTAATGCACTTGTCCTCCTTTTTATGTTATCTACCAGGGGATACTTAGTTTATACCATGGTGATAGCCGAGAAAGACAATTGCTAAGTCGTGGCACTCTCATACCTTTACTAGGTAAATAAAATGGGTTTTCTTTTAGATGCTTTGTAGTATCTATAAGTCTTTAATATGTTAGCCGTAGAAGAGTGGTTAGCTTTTGATTGTTGATTGTTGCATACTTGTTATGATTGTTGCAATATGATTGATTGTGTTCCATTTATATTTTCCGGCGATAGATGCGAACAATTCCGGAGAAGAAGAAGAAGTGGAATCGGACGAGGATTTTATTTATGTTATTGGGATTCTTATATTGATGGAGCTGAAGAAGTCCGGGGACAAATAAGCCAAGGCAAGCCATCTTTTGATCTCTGATTCGGTGTCTAGTTGGATGTCATTTGTTGATGTCCAAAGCACCTCGGTTCTATGTGTGTTGTTCTCCTTATTATTGTCATCTATGTATGGTTGCTAGTGGAGTACTCCCTAGTGGTGATACTCCACTATTGTCGTTGTGATTTGGGATGCATGGTATTATGGCCGTGCTATTCCACTTGGTTATCTTGTATGCTCAACTTGAGCATCTTCCCTCTCAAGATAGTAACTTACACCACACTCACCACTTTTGTAATTTAGAGGTATCAATGTCATGATCTTGGTGTATTCTCAACTTGAGAGGAGTATGCCGTGTACCCATTGGAGAGTATGTTGGATAGTGATACTCCACTATCTAAGTTGTATATTTAGCACCACAAATCTGAAAGTATAATCCTCTTTGTGTTGTCATCATACATGCTTATCTTAAGCGAGTATGATCCACCCATTACTCCTTTATATAGCTTCTATGGCAAGATGACTCTCATCTCGGCCATAGTGCAATTCTAGTTCAACTCATGAAACTATAGGTTGGGAACCCCTCAAGGCTTACCTTGTTGTAAATGTTTTATGAAAACCTTGGGTGAGTTAACCCAAGCGTATGGTTTAAGAAAGCAAAGGATCTTGGTAAAGATGTTCGGAAAAGTGGTGTATGGCTATTTGTTGAACAACCAAGGTGTTGTGGGAAAAATGGTTTTAAAAAGGAGCACTGCGTATAAGTGTACACCAGCCCAACTTTTATCGCGCAACCACTCTACCCTGGTGTGGGACGGGGCTTAGCCCGTAGTTTGTTGAAGCTGGCAGGAGCACCCTTCACAACTTTCTAGGGAGGGTCATGACGACCTCTGACGCCGGGTTGCGCTCTGGAGGAGGCAATACACTGTCTTAACTGATAGCCGGACGATTACTGAGGGTCTTCTGTCATGGCGCCGGAGATACGCTCAAAAGGAGGTATGCTTCCGGGGTGCCGGGAAGGGGTAAGCCCGCAGGGAAGGACTCGTGCCAGTGGAGATGGGCGAAAGGTTATGTCCGGGTATCCGTCGTGGCATATGTTGTTATGCGGGGATGATGCCCACACGATAGGTATCCGGATAGTTGTGGGGAAAGTGTGCAAACTCTGCAGAGTCAAATCTATTCGAATAGCCGCGTCCGCGGTCATGGACGGGTTGCAAAGGTCTACCTTTACCGGGGCTTGAGTTTTGTTTTGATAAATGCTTTGCAAAGAAAGTGTTGTGTTGAATGTACCGGAAGGGTACGGAAAAAGGGCGTGTGACGACCATATGGAGATGGTCGTGGAAAATTGAAGGCTAAGTGGGGAACTCTTTCCTAAATGTTTCTTGAAGAGGAACTCTTCTTTAACAAAGATATAGAGATGTCATAAGTATCTTTTGAAGTATCTTCTTCAATAAAGATATAGGTATGTCATAGGAATCCTCTAGCATTTCCATCAACCGAGATGGACTTATGCTACCTCATCTCCAATAAAAGTATAGATATGTCATAGAACTTCCTAAGCGTCCCCATCAATTGAGATGGCGGCATGCTATGTCCATAAGAGAAACCGACGCTCTTGTGCATGCTTTATCCACGAGAGAAACTATGTCTCTTCCGCATGCTATATCCACAAGAGAAACCGATTCTCTTTCACATGCTATATCCACAAGAGAAACTATTCTTCCTCTCTTGTCTCTTTTAGTTAGCTCGTTAGCATCTTTCTTGATGGTTTGCGAGTACAATTCCAAATGTACTCACGGCTTTGTCCCTGGCTATTTACTTGGCCAGACTTGGAGGAACACGACAGAGGAAGAAGGAGTTGGCGACGTCTATGCGAGCTAGGAACGTCTTCCCGCTCGGTTGCTCGTAGGGTTATGGCGGATGACTTGGGTACTGCGTCGCTGAAGTGATGATGCTACTCGATGTTTAGTTAGGCCCTTCGAGGCTATTATGTAAGTATTGGTCATGTGACCTCATTGTAATTTTCTTATTCCGCTTTGTAATGGATAGTGTAATTTGATATCAGTTCGATTATGTGTTCACGACACACTGATCATGGGATCGTGAACTGTATACATAACAGGGTATTTCGGACAGCTAGTCCGGGGTCCCCACAGAGCTGGTATCAGAGCTATCCTGACTGTAGGAGACCTTAGTTAGCATGGACGTTAGTTAGGAAACAATTACTTGGGAAAAACTATTTATGAAACAAATTGTTTCTTCAGTCGGAAGTATAGCTTCTACTCCTCTTATTTAATCAAAGCTTCTAAATTCTTATCTCTCTGCTTTATAAAAGGGTTTGAAAGTTCTTACTCTATTGTCTCATCCACTTCAAACCCACATGTTAGACGATGTCCCCAACTCAGACCGGAGACTCAAACTCGAAGATGGATCAACCTTTTATGAAGTCTCACGTATCTCCAACAGCAGCTATTGAAGGATCGGACGCCGACTTAGTCCTGCACATAAAGGGATAATAAGATCATGCCTTTGGTTGTCACCAAAGTCTGTCAAGGAGCTGACCTTCTTCCTCAATGGACTCGCACTTTTTGCAGTCGTCAGGGATCAAGTCCTCAGTTTCTTGACTAGTAATTTTTAGGCCAGCCACGAGAATATCTCTACTTTAGAAGCACCTCAACAGCTACCTCTTCGAAGACCTCATGTTTCCGGGATGTCGAGACTAGAAGTTCTACGCAGCTTTCTCCTCCGCCTCAACATCAACGACTCAACACCCGGCCCCTTCACCACCAACTGCTACAAGGATCCAAGTTGAAGCTGATGCTAATGTTATGAAGACGTCAACATATGCGACCAGCCCCAAACCTATAGGATGGATAGGACAAACTCAATCGCTTTGATTGAGCTACCCCGCGCATTAGGAATTTTTGGGTATTTAGAGTACCATGTCTGGTGTGATGATTGTTTGTGGTTCCCTAGTGTGCTGCCTTGAATGTTTGTATCTGCTTGCTGTGTGCATGTATGTCTTGCTATTTAGACGTTTCCGCACTTTTTAATTGTTTGAAATTTGTGAAACAAAAATTAAAAATGGAAATCTGCCAGTGTGCTGTTTTGCTAATAAAAATAGTTTGGTAGCTCCGATTGATGTGATTCCAATTGCACTAGAACCAGTATGAAATTATATTTCAGACGCCACTGACCTTGTATTTTTAGGATTTTTGTGCGATTTTTAATAAATAAAACTTGATCACTGTTTCTGGTTAGTATTTTGAGTCTCAAAAATTGAAAAATAAATATTTTTGAATGATTCCAATTGTGCTGATCTTGTTTTGTTACTGTGCATCTAGGAAAAATACCATTAGCCTCTGTTAGTGGTATTTTGTCTCTGGTTATGGTTGTATGGGTGTCACATGTAATGATAGGATTAAAATTTGCCTCGCCGACGTTTTGCTAACTGCTAGTTAGTTGGATAGGTTAACGGAAGGCTCTAACTCTAACCCAGTTAGCAGTTGTTTTTCAACCGTCAGGAAAAACTAACCCAGACCCCTATCTACGCCGACTACTTTCAAGATCAGCTGGAGCGACTCTACCAAGCCAACGAAGCAGAAGCCCCTACCTTCAAGAGTGACTGCACCTCTGCGAGAAGCCTTACTAACTTGGTCTAACCTTGGAGTATAGTCGTGCTAACCTCTAGGATATCTTCTTCAAAATACCCCCTAACACACCGTCTAACCCGTTGAGTGAACAATAGCGTCAAAGCCAAGCTACATCACCTTGTTCATCTGGTCCTTACCAAGTGAAGCTCCTGAAGATACCTCAAGACTCAAGATTAAGTGTAGTTTACCCACTAACTTCTCAACTGGTATAAGTCAGCACTGACCATCAAGCTGAAGATTGCCTCTGACGACCTCTGTTGCTGCTTCATATGGATACCAACTAGGTGTTTCATCAACTTACTAACTCACCGCGCGTCCCATACGGTTTAGTTAACACCGTGAGTGCCTCTTGAAGTTGTGGTCTTCACGTCGCCCCCGAAGATTCTTCAGCTGAACAAGGAAGACCGATGACTTCTTCCGAAGCCCCAGACAGAACTACAAGGCAGAAGCTCTGAGTTTTTCCGAGAACCCGATGAAAAATCTTAAGGGTGGAAGACTTCGTCTTCCACTAAAAATTTGAGCTGACCCTAAAATTTTAAATCTTTCTAAAACAGCGATGGAAACGTGGGATTGCACTAGCTCCCCTCGAAGCCGTGGACTACACAACGCCCACAGAAGATGTTCGACTCAAGACGAGAGATCAATGACTTCTCCCCAAAAGCGCCTGACAAGACCCATGGCTGAAGCTCTAATTTTCAGGAATCCCGCTGAACAATCCTAAGGGTGGAAGACTTCGTCTTCCACTAAATTCAAGCTAACTCTAAAAAGTTTTCAACCCTGCTAAGGCACCAATGGAGTGCACTAACTTTTCCAAAGTCGTGGTTTCCGCTAGGATTGTTAAGAGGCTACAGATCCAACATCTGCACGGAGTAGTCAACCTCTTCATGAAGCTCGCCATCGGCAGGAATCCATCATGTCTCTCAGAAGCTGAAGTTGCGACCCCCTCAACAACGGCACGCCGACAGAAGAATGGAGTCTAACTTTCGTTAAGCTTTACAACCCCTCTTGTTCTGCGCTCACTAATCTCGGGACGAGATTATTTTAAGGGTGGAAGATCTGTAACACCCCAACTTTTTCAACCTTGATTAGTTGTCCTTATTTCAAAAATCAGGGGGAACAAAAACTTTTTCTATAGACTAATTAAGGTGAATTTCCTTGATCTGTTTGCTATGATGAATTGCCTTGATCTGTTGGTAGATGAATTGTCTTGATTTGCTTGTTGAATTTTGTCTTGAGCTACCTCATAGAACGACACCCCTAGTGGTTGAACAAGCAACTCACCAAATAAAACACATGTGTGGCTTAGGAAAAATTGTTTTCCTTCTTACTACATCTAACTCTTCCCCTGATGACAACATGAGTGTGCCATCTTGATTTTTCCTCTTTGTGGTACAAGATAGCTCAATCATCCTTAATTCAAAACTTGGTACCACCTACCCCTAGCTACATCCCTCTCTTATACACTCTCATCCTTGTTGGTTTTGAGGCCATGTCGACCATCTGTGTTGACAGGCTTAAAATGTCCAGACTTTGGCAATTGATCTCTAAGCACCCACAACTGTTATTGTTGATCCCAATGCATGGATCCCATCTATGCAATACCCTCTTTGACCTCCACGTCCTGCATGTCTCAGTCAATCCTTGCAACTCATATATTCAATTTGATCCGGTATCCTATCCCATGTTCCAAGCACTCGGATCACTTCTTCCTCTTTTACCTCTTGTTTTTGTTTTTATTCAAGTTTAATCTTTACAAAACCAAGAGTGGAAATGATGGGTACATTATGTAGCCACCACCTACCCTTGAGAACACTCCTCTCTAAATAAGTTTCCTTTCTCAAAAACCTATTGTTTTTCTTCTCTGGTTTTGATCACAAAACTACTTCTAGTTTTATTAAATCTTTTCAAGTTATTTCCTCAAAGAAAACAAAGAACTGAAATGGGTTTTGTTTTTCATCTCATTTCTACAAAGTACTGATTTCTAAAACTTTTCTTTCTATTTTGCTTTCCCTTTTCACAAAAAGGCTTGTTATGGTATCTATACCATTTCTTGTTTATTTTAAGTTTGAGAAAAACTCTACTTTACTTGAGAAAGTAAGTAGAATACTTTTGAATCCCTAAGTTCCAACTAGTTTTTCTCAACATTTTCAAGTTCCATTCCACTTGAGTTCATTCCCAATTGTCCCTAGACAATTGAGGTGTTTCAAATACTTTTCAAATGAGTTCTTTTTCAAATGGCAAAACTTGCACATCTTATGCACATCTCTGATCCACCACATTGTATCCCCTCCATCCTCCAATTCTGGATCAAATGGATGATCATTTGATACTTTCAAATCACTCCCAATTGACCTCTCATTTGTAGAGCAATTTATATTCTTTTCCATCATTACCTTGACCTCATGAATTCATGATTTAAGTCACCATATTCTTCATTTTGGGTATATGGTTACTTCACTCACCATCTCTCTTATTCTTGCTCTACCATTGTCTCAACCACCATCACCATTATCTTCTTGGCACAAAGCCATCATGCAACAAATACCATCATGAAATATTTTACCATCACAATCTTTCTCCATCTCTATATCTCTCACATTGTTCATTTTTATTGGTAAGGATGGAGCCGGCCAAATGGTGTATGCATGGCAAAATTCGGCCAGCCATGCCTCCTCATTTCCTTCTCTTTCAAGCCTTGCCTCCCACCTAGCCCAATCACTAAATGAGCAGCCACCCACCTCCACCAATCAAGAAAGAGGCAGCCAACTCCTCTCCCTCTATAAAAGGCTCTTGGCCGGCCACTCCACCTCCCCTTTGGCTCATTTTTCTCACTCTCCACTCCCTCACACTCTCTCCCTGCCCTCCACCACGAGCTGCTGCTCCACCTTGCTCCATTGGCCGGCCATGGCCATGAAGAGCACTCCAAGATGCAGCTCCCTTCTCTCCCAAGCTTCCCCTCACCATGAGAGCTTCCCTCTCACTCTCTTCTCCCCTAATCTTTCATGAATCCAGCCCTATTTCTCCTTTCTCCTCTCACAAGATTGGATCTTGATGCAGGTGCATGTTGGTCCAAGCATGGAGAAGGTTGAGCAATCCTCAGATCTGAAGCTCTTGACCAAAGTTCGTCCAAAACCTTGCAGTAATTTCTGTATCTTGCTGTTTCAGATTCTGGTACGAACTTGTAAAATCCGCCAAATCTCGTGTGCAGATCCAAATCGAGTGATTCAAAGTTCCGTAGATAGGTATTTAAAAGATCTACAACTTGGCGTTGGTCTCATCCTCAAATTCTTTACGGATTTTGCATGGTAAATAAAGTCCTGAAAACATGCAGAATCACTGTTTGTTAGATTTCTCCTGTTTTACAAAACCTTTTTGAGCAAACTCAACTGTGGGTGAAAGCCCTCTTCAGTACCTTCATTTTGGCGGTGGTTTCACTTCGATTGACCTCCTGAAACTGAAACGGTTCACAGATCAAGATCTGGTCAGATCTGACTTTGTCGAATTAAACCAGGAGCTTGGAGACGAATTTTTGAATGAAACCAACTGGGTAAGAACCACCTATTCAATACCTTTCAGATGCAGCAGACCTCATATTTTTATGATTTGTGTATGATTTGTGATGAATTAAACTTGTTCTGTATGTTCTGCAGACATGGCTGTTAGCTTTTAATTCATCAAAAATCCATTTTTGAACCTAATTGAGTGATTCCACTTCTGTAGGATTACTGAATGTTTTCTTAATAATCTCAAACAAGTTTCAAACCTTTATCTGTTCTGCAACTCCATAGTTAAAGCAAATGGTGAAAACATGCAGTAAACTTGTAAATCCATTTATGAGAGTTTCAGTAACAATTTGAACCCAAATCCAATTGTGTATGCATCTCTGTTTAATTACCTTTCAAATGCAAGTGGCCTCATATTTTTAGGATTTTTCTACGATTCATGGCTTACAGATCTTGTTTTCTGTACAGTCAGATTCAAAGAAATTCCTAAAATTGTATGTTTAATATTTTTGGGTGATTCCAATTGGGTTAGTCTTGTATGAGTACTGGCTTTATAGGAAAAATATTATTAGTCTCTGTTCATACATATTTGTTACTGATAGTAATGTTTATGTGTGACATGCATTGTTGAAGCAAAACCTTTCGGTTTATTTAAAACCCTAGACCAACTCTTTTTGGTAGAGATGGGCAACCATTGTTTTATGCTTGCAAAGCAAAACCTCTGCAACTTAACATTAGCTCTTTTGTTTAGCTTGAGTTTTCAAATGATGTGGATTATGGTTTGCTTCCTATTTTGGTTGTAGTGTTATGGGAACAAATTATATTAGGAAAACTGATTTCTACTTTTCCAAAAATTGTTTGAAAATGTATTGTGAATGTTTGTGATGCCAAACTAATGCACTTGTCCTCCTTTTTATGTTATCTACCAGGGGATACTTAGTTTATACCATGGTGATAGCCGAGAAAGACAATTGCTAAGTCGTGGCACTCTCATACCTTTACTAGGTAAATAAAATGGGTTTTCTTTTAGATGCTTTGTAGTATCTATAAGTCTTTAATATGTTAGCCGTAGAAGAGTGGTTAGCTTTTGATTGTTGATTGTTGCATACTTGTTATGATTGTTGCAATATGATTGATTGTGTTCCATTTATATTTTCCGGCGATAGATGCGAACAATTCCGGAGAAGAAGAAGAAGTGGAATCGGACGAGGATTTTATTTATGTTATTGGGATTCTTATATTGATGGAGCTGAAGAAGTCCGGGGACAAATAAGCCAAGGCAAGCCATCTTTTGATCTCTGATTCGGTGTCTAGTTGGATGTCATTTGTTGATGTCCAAAGCACCTCGGTTCTATGTGTGTTGTTCTCCTTATTATTGTCATCTATGTATGGTTGCTAGTGGAGTACTCCCTAGTGGTGATACTCCACTATTGTCGTTGTGATTTGGGATGCATGGTATTATGGCCGTGCTATTCCACTTGGTTATCTTGTATGCTCAACTTGAGCATCTTCCCTCTCAAGATAGTAACTTACACCACACTCACCACTTTTGTAATTTAGAGGTATCAATGTCATGATCTTGGTGTATTCTCAACTTGAGAGGAGTATGCCGTGTACCCATTGGAGAGTATGTTGGATAGTGATACTCCACTATCTAAGTTGTATATTTAGCACCACAAATCTGAAAGTATAATCCTCTTTGTGTTGTCATCATACATGCTTATCTTAAGCGAGTATGATCCACCCATTACTCCTTTATATAGCTTCTATGGCAAGATGACTCTCATCTCGGCCATAGTGCAATTCTAGTTCAACTCATGAAACTATAGGTTGGGAACCCCTCAAGGCTTACCTTGTTGTAAATGTTTTATGAAAACCTTGGGTGAGTTAACCCAAGCGTATGGTTTAAGAAAGCAAAGGATCTTGGTAAAGATGTTCGGAAAAGTGGTGTATGGCTATTTGTTGAACAACCAAGGTGTTGTGGGAAAAATGGTTTTAAAAAGGAGCACTCGCGTATAAGTGTACACCAGCCCAACTTTTATCGCGCAACCACTCTACCCTGGTGTGGGACGGGGCTTAGCCCGTAGTTTGTTGAAGCTGGCAGGAGCACCCTTCACAACTTTCTAGGGAGGGTCATGACGACCTCCGACGCCGGGTTGCACTCCGGAGGAGGCAATACACCGTCTTAACCGATAGCCGGACGATTACCGAGGGTCTTCGTCATGGCGCCGGAGATACGCTCAAAAGGAGGTATGCTTCCGGGTGCCGGGAAGGGGTAAGCCCGCAGGGAAGGACTCGTGCCGGTGGAGATGGGCGAAAGGTTATGTCCGGGTATCCGTCGTGGCATATGTTGTTATGCAGGGATGATGCCCACACGATAGGTATCCGGATAGTTGTGGGGAAAGTGTGCAAACTCTGCAGAGTCAAATCTATTCGAATAGCCGCGTCCGCGGTCATGGACGGGTTGCAAAGGTCTACCTTTACCGGGGCTTGAGTTTTGTTTTGATAAATGCTTTGCAAAGAAAGTGTTGTGTTGAATGTACCGGAAGGGTACGGAAAAAGGGGCGTGTGACGACCATATGGAGATGGTCGTGGAAAATTGAAGGCTAAGTGGGGAACTCTTTCCTAAATGTTTCTTGAAGAGGAACTCTTCTTTAACAAAGATATAGAGATGTCATAAGTATCTTTTGAAGTATCTTCTTCAATAAAGATATAGGTATGTCATAGGAATCCTCTAGCATTTCCATCAACTGAGATGGACTTATGCTACCTCATCTCCAATAAAAGTATAGATATGTCATAGAACTTCCTAAGCGTCCCCATCAATTGAGATGGCGGCATGCTATGTCCATAAGAGAAACTGACGCTCTTGTGCATGCTTTATCCACGAGAGAAACTATGTCTCTTCCGCATGCTATATCCACAAGAGAAACTGATTCTCTTTCACATGCTATATCCACAAGAGAAACTATTCTTCCTCTCTTGTCTCTTTTAGTTAGCTCTGTTAGCATCTTTCTTGATGGTTTGCGAGTACAATTCCAAATGTACTCACGGCTTTGTCCCTGGCTATTTACTTGGCCAGACTTGGAGGAACACGACAGAGGAAGAAGGAGTTGGCGACGTCTATGCGAGCTAGGAACGTCTTCCCAGTCAGTTGCCTGTAGGGTTATGGCAGATGACTTGGGTACTGCGCTGCTGAAGTGATGATGCTACTCTGATGTTTAGTTAGGCCCTTCGAGGCTATTATGTAAGTATTGGTCATGTGACCTCATTGTAATTTTCTTATTCCGCTTTGTAATGGATAGTGTAATTTGATATCAGTTCGATTATGTGTTCACGACACACTGATCATGGGATCGTGAACTGTATACATAACAGGGTATTTCGGACAGCTAGTCCGGGGTCCCCACATAAAGACTTGATTCCTTGTAGGACTATGCTTCCGGTGGTGCTAAATGGGTGGTTGATAGTGGAGCCACAAGTCATATGACCGGAAGCAAGGAAATTATTGTCGACTTCGAGCCATATCATTCTACCGTTTCTTATGGCGACAACACAAGCTCAAAGGTATTGGGTCTTGGCAAGGTGGTGGTAACACCCGACATTTCACTAGTGAAGATCCTCCTTGTCGAGACCCTTGGTTACAATTTACTTTCCATTCATCAAATTGCATGCATGGGTCTTTGTACCTTTTTCGATGAACATATGGTGGTCCTCTTGTGGAGCAAGACACTCCGTGTAGCCTTTGTTAGATATGTGGAGAGCGGGTTGTATGTTGTTGACTTCTGCGGCAAGACAACGTCATCCGCTCTTTTCCTATTCGCTAAAGGTGACAGGGGTTGGTTATGGCATTGCTGGCTAGACCATGTCAAGATGAGGATTTTGCAAAGTCTCCACAAGGGAGGCCACATTCTCGGACTAAAATAAGATGTTTCCTTTTGCAAAGATCGTGTTTGTAGGGCTTGCGTTCATGGAAAAATGCATGGAGCTCCTCACAAGGCCAATACAACCATATCTAGCACAAGGTGCTTGGAGCTTCTCCATGTTGACCTCTTCGGCCCGCCGTCTCATGAAAGTCTTGGAGGAAAGAAGTATGGCCTCGTCATCGTTGATGACTATTCACGCTATTGTTGGGTTTTCTTCTTCAAGTACAAGAGTGAGACTCAACGGACCATGATGGAGTTTGCCAACCAAGTTCAACGCAAGTACGACACCATGATCCTCGCAATAAGGAGCGACAATGGAAAGGAGTTCAAGAACTACACCTTGGATGACTTCCTCAGCGAAGAAGGAATCCAACATCAATACTCCTCGCCATATACTCCCCAACAAAATGGGGTCGCCGAAAGGAAGAATCAAACCTTGATTGAAGCCGCTTGAACAATGATGATGGAGTACAAGTCCAACTATAATTTTTGGGAGGAAGCTATCTCAACCGCTTGCCATGCTACTAACCGCCTCTACTTTCGTAAGGGTTTGGAGAAGACACCATATGAGATACTTACCGGTAACAAGCCCAATATCTCATACTTCAAGGTCTTTGGATGCAAATGCTATGTGCTTGTCAAGGACACACGCCTATCCAAGTTTGATTCAAGAGCACAAGAAGGAATCTTTGTTGGCTATGCAACGGACTCTCACGCCTATAGAGTTTTCAACGAGTCCAATGGGCGAGTTGTGGAATCTTGTGATGTGACATTCGATGAAGATGATAGACCTTTGGAAGAGCGAAGTGCTTCTTGTGAGAAAGGAGATGCAATTCCCCCGGATGTCGTAGGAAGGATGGGTGTTGGCATTCGCCGACCTCAAGAGTTACCTTCTACGAGTACTGGGGAAGGACCAAGTTCCACCCAAGTGGAGCCATCTACACCACAAGGCCAAACTTCTTCCATTGAGCAACCAAGTGCAAGCCAACCACTACCACAACCTCAAGTTCGACATCATCAACAACAACAACAACAACCGCAAGCTCATCTACAACAACAACCGCCACCAAGTGATCAAGACCAAGCTCCAAGTTCTACACCGAATGGCTCTGGGACAATCATTCCGGATACTACTATTCCCAATACCTCCGAGTTATCCGGCTCTCGTGATGATGATGATGATGATGCCTCCTACAACAACAATGATGGTTAAGGCGGGGATCCAAACCATGATGAAGATCAAGTGGCCTCACAAGAATCTATTCCTATCGCCAATACTCGCCATGAAGATACTACTACAAGACACTTGCGCCTCAAGTCTCATTCCTTGCGCAATGTCATTGGAGATCTAAAGAGCAAGGTGACTACCCGGAGACAACTAGCAAACTTTTGCGAGCACCATGGATTTGTCTCCATGGTGGAACCACTCAAGGTCAACAATGCACTTGAAGATCTCGATTGATTGATAGCAATGCAAGAGGAACTCAATAACTTCAACATGAATGATGTGTGAACTCTCATGAAGCGCCCCGATCATTGCCGCAATGTTATCGGCACCAAATGGGTCTTCAAGAACAAGCAAGATGAACATGGCATCGTCATCCGCAACAAATCAATGTTGGTGGCACAAGGCTATTCTCAAGTCGAAGGCGTGGACTTTGGCGAGACATTCGCACCCGTTGCGAGGCTCGAGTCCATCCGTATCCTTTTAGCCTTAACCGCTCACTATGGCTTCAAACTCCAACAAATGGACGTAAAGAGTGCTTTTCTTAATGTTCCTTTGCATGAGGAGGTGTATGTGAAGCAACCCCTGGGGTTCGAGGATCCCCATTTCCCGGACCATGTCTTCAAGCTTAATAAGGCTCTATATGGTCTCAAACAAGCTCCTAGAGCTTGGTATGAGCACCTAAGGGAATTGCTTGAAGACTGTGGTTTCGAAGTGGGGAAAATTGACCCCACTCTTTTTACTAAGAAAGTCAATGGGGAGCTCTTCATATGCCAACTCTATGTAGATGACATTGTTTTTTACTCAACTAACACAAAGTTTAATGATGAGTTTGCCAAGTTGATGACTAATAGGTTCGAGATGTCAATGATGGGGGAGCTCAAGTACTTCCTTGGATTCGAGATCAAGCAAATCCGTCAAGGCACCTTCATCAATCAAGCAAAAGTACGTTCAAGACATGCTCAAGCGCTTTGATATGAAGGGGGCCAACGGTATAAGAACCCCAATGCACCTAAAGTGTCAACTCACCCTCGATGAGACCGGCAAGGCAGTGGAACCCAAGCTCTACTGTTCGATGATAGGTGATACGTCTCCAACGTATCGATAATTTCTTGTGTTCCATGCCACATTATTGATGTTATCTACATGTTTTATGCACCCTTTATGTCATATTCGTGCATTTTCTGGAACTAACCTATTAACAAGATGCCGAAGTGCCAGTTCCTGTTTTCTGCTGTTTTTGGTTTCAGAAATCCTAGTAACGAAATATTCTCGGAATCGGACGAAATCAACGCCAAAGTTCCTATTTTCATCAAAAGCATCCAGAACACCCGGGAAGGACCGGAGGGGGCCACGGGGCCACCAAACCCTAGGGCCGGCGCGGCCGAGAGGGGCCGCGCCGCCCTATGGTGTGGCCCCCTGTCAGCCCTCTCCGCGCCGCCTCTTCGCCTATATAAAGCCCCTGGATCAGAAAACCCGATACCAATTGACGAAACTCCGGAAAAGCTACTCGTGGCGCCGCCGCCATCGCGAAACTCCAATTCGGGGGACAGAACTCTGTTCCGGCACCCTGCCGGAGCGGGGAAGTGCCCCCGAAGGCTTCTCCATCGACACCGCTGCCATCTCCATCGACACCGCTGCCATCTCCACCGCCATCTTCATCACCGCTGCTGCTCCCATGAGGAGGGAGTAGTTCTCCATCGAGGCTCGGGGCTGTACCGGTAGCTATGTGGTTCATCTCTCTTCCATGTACTTCAATACAATGATCTCATTGAGATTCATATGAGTTTGTATCACTACTATCTATGTGCTACTCTAGTGATGTTATTAAAGTAGTTCTATTCCTCCCTGCACGTGTGTAAAGGCGACAGTGGGTGCACCGTGTTAGTACTTGGTTTATGCTATGATCGTGATCTCTTGTAGATTATGGAGTTAACTATTGCTATGATAATATTGATGTGATCTATTCCTCCTACATATGCATGAAGGTGACAATGTGCATGCTATGTTAGTACTTGGTTTAGTCTTTTGATCTATCTTACACTAAAGGTTACTTAAACATGAGCATTATTGTGGAGCTTGTTAACTCCGGCATTGAGGGTTCGTGTAATCCTACGCAATATGTTCATCATCCAACAAAAGTGTAGAGTATGCATTTATCCGTTACGTTATGTGATCGATGTTGAGAGTGTCCACTAGTGAAAGTCTATTCCCTAGGCCTTGTTCCTAAATACTCGCTGAGTTACTACTGCTTGTTTACTACTGCTAGCGTTACTACTCATTGCGTTACTACTGCTTGTTTCTTGTTTCATTGCGTTACTATCTGCTGCAATACCACCACCATCAACTACACGCCAAGCACTTTTACGGCACCGTTGCTACTGCTCATACTTATTTATACCACCTGTATTTCACTATCTCTTCGCCGAACTAGTGCACCTATTTGGTGTGTTGGGGACACAAGAGACTTCTTGCTTTGTGGTTGCAGGGTTGCATGAGAGGGATATCTTTGACCTCTTCCTCCCCGAGTTCGATAAACCTTGGGTATCCACTTAAGGGAAACTTGCTGCTTGTTCTACAAACCTCTGCACTTGGAGGCCCAACACCGTCTACAAGAATAGAAGCTCCCGTAGACATCAAGCACTTTTACGGCGCCGTTGCTGGGGAGGAAAGGTAAAAGGCACTCATACTACGGTCTCGGGTAAAGTATTTTTCTCGGCGCCGTTGTGTGTGTGCTCAAAGCTATTTCCTTTAGATCCTGCAATTGCATCTTGTTGTTTCTTGTTTACACTAGTTTGGCATAATGTACAAGAGTGAGCTTCTTATTCTATTTCCTGATTTAAAACATGGATTGTTTGATGCGAAAATTAAAAAACCTATGAAATCTTCTTTGCATGCTGGTAGTAATATTAGTATGAACGCTTTGAACACCATTGTTGACAATAATATAGAAAGTTCTAAGCTTGGGGAAGCTGGTTTTCATGATCTTTTTAGTCCCCCAAGCATTGAGGAGAAAATTTTCTTTGATGATACTTTGCCTCCTATTTATGATGATTATAATGATAGTGGTCTTTTGGTGCCACCTACTATGGAGAGTGAATTTGATTATGATTACAATATGCCTCCTACACTTGATGAGAATAATAATGATAGCTACTTCGTTGAATTTGCTCCCACTATTACTAATAAAATTGACTATGCTTATGTGGAGAGTAATAATTTTATGCATGAGACTCATGATAAGAATGCTTTATGTGATAGTTATATTGTTGAGTTTGCTCATGATGCTACTGAAAGTTATTATGAGAGAGGAAAATATGGTTGTAGAAATTTTCATGTTACTAAAATGCCTCTCTATGTGCTGAAATTTTTGAAGCTACACTTGTTTTATCTTCCTATGCTTGTTACTTTGCTCTTCATGAACTTGTTTATTTACAAGATTCCTATGCATAGGAAGCATGTTAGACTTAAATGTGTTTTGAATTTGCCTCTTGATGCTCTCTTTTGCTTCAAATACTATTTCTTGCGAGTGCATCATTAAAACTGCTTGAGCCCATCTTAATGGCTAAAAAGAAAGAACTTCTTGGGAGATAACCCATGTGCTATTTTGCTACAGTACTTTGTTTTATATTTGTGTCTTGGAAGTTGTTTACTACTGTAGCAACCTCTCCTTATCTTAGTTTTGTGTTTTGTTGTGCCAAGTTAAGCCGTTGATAGAAAAGTAAGTACTAGATTTGGATTACTGCGCAGTTCCAGATTTCTTTGCTGTCACGAATCTGAGCCCACTGCCCTGCAGGAAGCTCAGAAAATTATGCCAATTTACGTGCATGATCCTCAGATATGTACGCAACTTTCATTCAATTTGAGCATTTTCATTTGAGCAAGTCTGGTGCCATTTTAAAATTCGTCAATACGAACTGTTCTGTTTTGACAGATTCTGCCTTTTATTTCGCATTGCCTCTTTCGCTATGTTGGATGAATTTCTTTGATCCACTAATGTCCAGTAGCATTATGCAATGTCCAGAAGTGTTAAGAATGATTGTGTCACCTCTGAATATGTCAATTTATATTGTGCACTAACCCTCTAATGAGTTGTTTCGAGTTTGGTGTGGAGGAAGTTTTCAAGGGTCAAGAGAGGAGGATGATATACTATGATCAAGGAGAGTGAAAGCTCTAAGCTTGGGGATGCACCCGGTGGTTCACCCCTGCATATATCAAGAAGACTCAAGCGTCTAAGCTTGGGGATGCCCAAGGCATCCCCTTCTTCATCAACAAATTATCGAGTTCCTCCCCTGAAACTACATTTTTATTCGGCCACATCTTATGTGCTTTTTCTTGGAGCGTCTGTTTGTTTGCTTTTGTTTTTGTTTGTGTTTGAATAAATTGGATTACATCATGCTTGTGTTGGAGAGAGACACGCTCCGCTGGTTCATATGAACACATGTGTTCTTAGCTCATAATATTCATGGCGAAGTTTCCTCTTCGTTAAATTGTTATATGGTTGGAATTGGAAAATGATACATGTAGTAATTGCTATAATGTCTTGGGTAATGTGATACTTGGCAATTGTTGTGCTCATGTTTAAGCTCTTGCATCATATACTTTGCACCTATTAGTGAAGAAATACATAGAGCATGCTAAAATTTGGTTTGCATATTTGGTTTCTCTAAGGTCTAGATAATTTCTAGTATTGAGTTTGAACAACAAGGAAGACAATGTATAGTCCTATAATGCTTGTAATATGTCTTTTATGTGAGTTTTGCTGTACTAGTTCATCCTTGTGTTTGCCTCAAACAACCTTGCTAGCCTAAACCTTGTATCGAGAGGGAATACTTCTCATGCATCCAAATACTTGAGCCAACACTATGCCATTTGTGTCCACCATACCTACCTACTACATGGTATTTCTCCGCCATTCCAAAGTAAATTGCTTGAGTGCTACCTTTAAACAATTCAAAATTTATTACCTCTTATTTGTGTCAATGTTTTATAGCTCATGAGGAAGTATGTGGTGTTTATCTTTCAATCTTGTTGGGCAACTTTCACCAATGGACTAGTGGCTTCATCCGCTTATCCAATAATTTTGCAAAAAGAGCTGGCAATGGGATTCCCGAGTCCCAAATTAACAAACTAAAAATAGACACTCCTCCATGGTATGTGATTGTTGGACGGCACCCGAAGGATTCGGTTAGCCATGGCTTGTGTAAGCAAAGGTTGGGAGGAGTGTCATCATAATAAAACTAAAATAAAAAGGTACTCCTTCATGGTATGAGATTGTTGGCGAGCACCCGAGGATTCGGTTAGCCATGGTTTGTGAAAGAAAGGTTGGAAGGAGTGCCATCCAAAAATAAAATAAAATGGGAGCCGCTCTTTGAAGGTTTGTCCGGCAAGGGGGTTAGAGTACCCGCTACCATTCGTTGACAACAACAAGCACCTCTCAAAATTTTACTTTTATGCTCTCTATATGTTTTCAAAATCAAAGCTCTAGCACAAATATAGCAATCGATGCTTTTCCTCTATGAGGACCATTCTTTTACTTTCAATGTTGAGTCAGTTCACCTATTTCTCTCCACCTCAAGAAGCAAACACTTGTGTGAACTGTGCATTGATTCTTACATATTTGCATATTGCATTTGTTATATTGCTTTGCATTGACAATTATCCATGAGATATACATGTTATAAGTTGAAAGCAACCGCTGAAACTTAATCTTCTTTTGTGTTGCTTCAATGCCTTTACTTTGAATTATTGCTTTATGAGTTAACTCTTATGCAAGACTTATTGATGCTTGTCTTGAAGTGCTATTCATGAAAAGTCTTTGCTATATGATTCAGTTGTTTACTCATGTCATTACCATTGTTTTGATCGCTGCATTCTCTACATATGCTCTGTACAAATAGTATGATCAAGTTTATGATGGCATGTCACTCAGAAATTATCTTTGTTATCGTTTTACCTGCTCGGGACGAGCAGAACTAAGCTTGGGGATGCTGATACGTCTCCAACGTATCGATAATTTCTTGTGTTCCATGCCACATTATTGATGTTATCTACATGTTTTATGCACCCTTTATGTCATATTCGTGCATTTTCTGGAACTAACCTATTAACAAGATGCCGAAGTGCCAGTTCTCGTTTTCTGCTGTTTTTGGTTTCGAAATCCTAGTAACGAAATATTCTCGGAATCGGACGAAATCAACGCCAAAGTTCCTATTTTCATCGAAAGCATCCGGAACACCCGGGAAGGACCGAGAGGGGGCCACGGGGCCACCAAACCCTAGGCTGGCGCGGCCGGAGAGGGGGCCGCGCCGCCCTATGGTGTGGCCCCCCGTCGGCCCTCCTGCGCCGCCTCTTCGCCTATATAAAGCCCCTGGATCAGAAAACCCGATACCAATTGACGAAACTCCGGAAAAGTTACCGTGGCGCCGCCGCCATCGCGAAACTCCAATTCGGGGACAGAACTCCGTTCCGGCACCCTGCCGGAGCGGGGAAGTGCCCCCGGAAGGCTTCTCCATCGACACCGCTGCCATCTCCATCGACACCGCTGCCATCTCCACCGCCATCTTCATCACCGCTGCTCGCTCCCATGAGGAGGGAGTAGTTCTCCATCGAGGCTCGGGGCTGTACCGGTAGCTATGTGGTTCATCTCTCTTCCATGTACTTCAATACAATGATCTCATTGAGATTCATATGAGTTTGTATCACTACTATCTATGTGCTACTCTAGTGATGTTATTAAAGTAGTTCTATTCCTCCCGCACGTGTGTAAAGGCGACAGTGGGTGCACCGTGTTAGTACTTGGTTTATGCTATGATCGTGATCTCTTGTAGATTATGGAGTTAACTATTGCTATGATAATATTGATGTGATCTATTCCTCCTACATATGCATGAAGGTGACAGTGTGCATGCTATGTTAGTACTTGGTTTAGTCTTTTGATCTATCTTACACTAAAGGTTACTTAAACATGAGCATTATTGTGGAGCTTGTTAACTCCGGCATTGAGGGTTCGTGTAATCCTACGCAATATGTTCATCATCCAACAAAAGTGTAGAGTATGCATTTATACTGTTACGTTATGTGATCGATGTTGAGAGTGTCCACTAGTGAAAGTCTATTCCCTAGGCCTTGTTCCTAAATACTCGCTGAGTTACTACTGCTTGTTTACTACTCGCTGCGTTACTACTACTTGCGTTACTACTGCTTGTTCATTGTTTCTATTGCGTTACTACTGCTGCAATACCACCACCATCAACTACACGCCAAGCACTTTTCCGGCACCGTTGCTACTTGCTCATACTTATTTATACCACCTGTATTTCACTATCTCTTCGCCGAACTAGTGCACCTATTTGGTGTGTTGGGGACACAAGAGACTTCTTGCTTTGTGGTTGCGGGGTTGCATGAGAGGGATATCTTTGACCTCTTCCTCCCTGAGTTCGATAAACCTTGGGTATCCACTTAAGGGAAACTTGCTGCTGTTCTACAAACCTCTGCACTTGGAGGCCCAACACTGTCTACAAGAATAGAAGCTCCCGTAGACATCAATAGGTTCGCTTCTTTACCTTTGTGCTTCTCGTCGGACATTATGTTGAGTGCTGGTATGTGCGCACGGTTTCAAGCGTATCCGAAGGAAAGCCATATCATGGCGGTGAAGAAGACCTTTAGATATTTAGTTTATACCCCAAACTTCGGACTATGGTACCCAAGGGACACGGACTTCTCATTGGTTGGCTTCACCGATTCAGATTGGGCGGGAGACAAGGTTGATAGAAAGTCTACATCCCGCGCTTGTCATTTCCTTGGGAGATCTTTGGTGTGTTGGTTCTCTAAGAAGCAAAATTGTGTCTCCGTCTCCACCGCGGAAGCCGAGTATGTTGCCGCGGCGCAAAATCTTATGGATGAGGCAAATCTTGCGGGATTATGGACTTGAGTATAGCAAGGTCCCTCTTTTGTGTGATAACGAGAGCACCATCAAGATCGCCTACAATCCGGTACTCCATGGCAAGACGAAGCACATTGAGATAAGAAACCACTTCATCCGGGATCACATTGCTCGAGGAGATATTGTCCTATCCTTTATTGGCACCAAGGAGCAATTGGCGGACATCTTCACAAAGCCCTTGGATGAGAAGCGTTTCATTGAGTTGAGGCATGAGCTAAATATCATAGATCCGTCGAACTTCGCTTGACCATCGTGCGCACATACCACTCTTTAGCTAGTGTCTTGATGGAAAGCACGCATGAACATAGGGGGTGCGGTTTAAACTTATTGAGCTATCCCTCCCCCATAATGCATAAAGAAATCCAAAGCATACTCTATTTGTCAAATAAGTGACTAATGAGCTTCATGTTGAGTCTTAGTAGTGAGTCCTAGATATATCTACTCGACGTCACGCTATTATACTCTTACACGGTGGCTTCAGCCACCAACCTCCTCCTTGAGGAGTTTTTGGTTCTTCTTTAATCTTCTTTTGATTTCTTTCGCATTTGCATTTGGTGTTTTTTTTCTCCATGTTCTTTGTGGGATATTCATCCAAGCTTGGCTTTTCATGTTGATTCTTGCAAGCTTGGTTGGGTAGTACCTTAACAGTTTCTTCATCTAATCCTAAGCCAATACCTACCTCTTGAGCCATTTCCGTCTAAAAGCACAAGCCTACACTAAAATCTGGGTTTTCTGAGCTTACGTTGCGTACATTGCAGTGTCGTTGGCTGTAACAGATCGATGCGATTCTGGACTGGTCACATGTTGATATGTTCTATCATAAGCAAGACAGGCATATTTCACCACAATATTTGTTGAGTTCGTCCAAAAATAGAGTCAGGAGCTTCTTTAGAAATTCAGGAACCTTGAATTCACCTTACTTATAGTTAGGAAACATTGTTTTTTATGTAGATAACTACCAAAGTACGGTAGGTGTTATTGATAACATCACACAAAAATGTGCAGCAGCCAGACGCCTACAAGGAACGAACTGCACAGTGAACTCAGCACAACCATAACTCTAGCAGGTAGCACATGTGTGAGTAAATTACATAAAACACCACATTTGGGGCGCATTTCACAGGTTAGTACCACTGATAATTTTCCCACATAAATACCACTCGTGGGACAGCTCGTTACAGATTGCGCAAAAAGTCTTCTGATAGCGTTTTAACACTGGAGGGCCCACTGTCTTATCACCAGAATTTAGCCAAAGCAGGAGATGGGCCGTGATTGAGATGGGCTTAGAGGACATGAATATAAAGTGTCTCTGAATCGGCCTCGTGCGAGAGTTTGGGCTAGATTGCCCGTGTATCTGTACATTATGGTAGATCAGTTTAGAATTAAGAGATAAAGTTTAGTCGTACACAGCTAGGTTTGTTCCAAAGATAGAAAGTCTACGGACTATAAATATGTACCTAGGGTTATTGAGAAAGAAGGACGATCACGTTCACAACAAACCAATCTAGGCGCATCGCCACCCCTTGTTTCGAGGGTTTCTTCCGGGTAAGCGTCATGCTGCCTAGATCGCATCTTGCGATCTAGGCAGTATCAGTTTATTCGTTGTTTGGTATTGCTCGTACTGAAGCCTTGTTGATGGCGAGCAGTACTGTTTATCGTAGATGTTTTGGGGCTGACGTCGATGCTTTTTCTGATATGCTTGCTTAGCTACGCTGCCCCTCGATATCTAGCTGCCTTTGCACCTATCTTGGGTGTAAGGGCAGCGTCTTGCTTAGTCTTTACTTAGTAGATCTGATCTGTTATGGTTGTTCCTTGTTCTCCAAGGATTAGTTTGATATCCGCATGGTTAGGCCTTGCAAACGGGTTGAACGATCCAGTAGTGCGTAAGGTATGGTTTGATAATCCTAGAGGGATTGTTCCGGGAATCGACTTTGTGTTGGTTTTTAGGCCTCTTTTAGGACTAGTTTTCTATTATCTTTCGCATCTGCCAGGCTCAACTACGCGTAGGATGTTCCGGTTATGCGGTGAAAACCCTAAACTGTCGTAGATTGATTTAACTTGGTATTGATAAAGCATGTTTTCCTAATTATCGTAAATCCAACGTGAACCATGGGATAATCGGCTCTTTGAGCCGATTCACAGGGTAACCTGAGAGCCGATCGGGCTCGTATTTAATGTTTACGTGTCTGCCATGTAGGAAACTAATCGAAGCAATCCATCACCTTCCTGACCAGGTATAGGTCAGGTGGCACGCCCTCGCAACAGCCAGGACGTGTGCCGGAGCATTGCAGGCCGTCGCCCGAGGGACCAGGGCCCACCAGCAGTCCTGGGAGCCTCCCGGCTCTCCGTGTTGCCCGTCGCTACTCGCCGGTGGGTTTTGGCCGGCAACACATTCTGGCACGCCCGGTGGGACATTCTACAGCAACTACGTCAACATCTACAGCTGAGATGGCTGACGAACCAGTCACGTACCAAGATCTGCCTGAGGAGCACAAGAAGAAGTACGATGAGATTAAAGCCATCTTCGAATCCGATCTCATCGGCTCTTTTGCAAAGACCCGTTCACATGGAATCAGGTGGAAACGGTTCTCACCCGAAGGCGTTCTTGATGAAGTAGATCTGTCTGTCCCTTCGGAGGAACGCACCAGAGCTCTGCGCCAGGAAGTTAATTACATGGTGGCTCATTCTCTACACCGTCATTCTGAGAGCCTGGTGAACGCTTTCGAGCGCGTTGCGGTTCGCGTGGTTCAGGAAATCATGAAGCATCAGTACTCTCCGTCGGGGCCTTCCCTAGGGACTCACCAGGGAGAGATACCGTTCCAGACCAGACCGCAGCTACCATTCACGCTTGCAGCTCCAGAGCCACAGGGTTCACCGGCATACGTCGTCTACAAGGTTGGAGGCGGTCCTGGTGATTGCCAATTCCTGTATGAGCCGCCTAAAGAAATCCCACATGGATACGTGTGTACATATGTGCCAGACTGCAATACCTTGGCGCGCACGAACCAGATTGCACCAGCAGGGATTTCTGGAGCAGACGCCGATAAACAGGCGTGGCTAGCTAAATATGCCACCGGAACGAGTCATGAAAGCTCAGCCTCTGCAGCTCATACCATGGAGCAAATCAGTACAATCTTGAGAGACCAGTTCGGCATCCTGCCGAAGAGGAGAATAGCCGGCTATTCCAAGCTGTACCCCAACGAATATGATTTGATCCCACTACCGCCCAAGTATCGGCTCCCTGAATTCTCAAAGTTCAATGGATCAGAAGGGTCTAGCTCAATCGAGCACGTGAGCCGATATTTGGCACAGTTGGGCGTGATTTCAGCATCAGACCCGTTGCGTGTGAGGTTTTTCGCGCAATCTCTCACAGGACCAGCTTTTGGGTGGTACACCTCGTTGCCACCAGATTCAGTTCGGACGTGGAAGCAACTGGAAGAGCAGTTTCATGTTCAATACCACTCAGAAGCTACCGAGGCTGGCATTGCCGATCTGGCGCAGGTACGACAGAGACATGGAGAAACGGTGTCGGAATATATCCAGCGTTTCAGGACTGTCAAGAACCGATGTTATTCGGCTCGTCTAACTGAGAAGGAAGCAGTCGAGCTGGCAGTGTTGGGCCTCGCAGCGCCGATCAAGGATCTGGCTTTCCAAGTGGAATACAGTTCACTGGCGCATATGGTTCAGAAATTAACATTGTATGAATAGTGATACGTCCCCGACGTATCCATAATTTCTGTCGTTTCATGCTTGTTTTATGACAATACTTACATGTTTTGCTTGCACTTTATGATGTTTTCATGCATTTTCCGGAACTAACCTATTAACAAGATGCCACAGTGCCAGTTCCTGTTTTCTGCTGTTTTTGGTTCCAGAAAGGCTGTTCGGGCAATATTCTCGAATTGGACGAAATCAACGCCAAACCTCCTATTTTCTCCGGAAGGCTCCGAACACCGAAGAAGACTCGGAGAGGGGCCGAGGGGCCACCACACCACATGGTGGCGCGGGCCGGGCCTAGGCCGCGCCGGCCTAGGGTGTGGCGCCCCGAGTGCCCCCTGCGCCGCCTCTTCGCCTATAAAAGCCCTTTCGACCTAAAAACGCAGTACCAATTGACGAAACTCCAGAAAGACTCCAGGGGCGCCGCCGCCATCGCGAAACTCCAACTCGGGGGACAGAAGTCTCTGTCCCGGCACCCTGCCGGGACGGGGAAGTGCCCCCGGAAGCCATCTCCATCAACGCCACCGCCTCCGCCATGCTCCGTGAGTAGTTCCCCCATGGACTACGGGTTCTAGCTGTAGCTATGTCGGTATTCTCTCCTCCATGTACTTCAATACAACGGTCTCATGAGCTGCCTTACATGATTGAGATTCATCTGATGTAATCGGTGTTGTGTTTGTTGGGATCCGATGGATGATACATTATGATTAGTCTATCTATAAAGTTTGTGAAGTTATTGTTGCTTGCAATCTTGTTATGCTTAATGCTTGTCACTAGGGCCCGAGTGCCATGATCTTAGATTTGAGCTCTATACTTATTGCTTAGATTGTATCTACAAGTTGTATGCACATGTCACCGTCCGGAACCAATGGCCCCGAAGTGACGAAATCGGGACAACCGGAGGGGATGGTAGTGATGTGAGGATCACATGTTTTCACGGTGTGTTAATGCTTTGCTCCGGTGCTCTATTAAAAGGAGTACCTTAATATCCGAGTAGTTTCCCTTGAGGCCGGCTGCCACCTGAGCTGGTAGGACAAAAGATGTTGTGCAAGTTTCTCATTGCGAGCACGTACGACTATTATTGGAAAACATGCCTACATGATTAATGAATTGATGTTCTTTCTTAATGCTTTATCAATCCTATCAATTGCCCGACTGTAATTTGTTCACCCAACACTTGTTATTGGAGAGTTACCACTAGTGTAGATAGCTGGGAACCCCGGTCCATATTTCATCATCATATACTTGTTCTACATGTCAAGCTGTTTTACGGTGCCATTGCTCTCATATCACTATTACTGTCGCTGCGTGTTACTGTTACTATTGCTCTCATACCACTTGCTACTTTCACATCACCCCTGTTGCTAGTGCTTTTCCAGTGCGATCTGAATTGACAACTCAGTTGTTAAGGCTTATAAGTATTCTTTACCTCCCCTTGTGTCGAATCAATAAATTTGGGTTTTACTTCCCTCGAAGATCTATTGCGATCCCCTATACTTGTGGGTCATCAAGACTATTTTCACGGCGCCGTTGCCGGGGAGGCATAGCTCTACTCATAAGTTCACCTGGGGAGTACACTCTACATCTCTCTGTTTTATTTTATTTTGTTTTGCTTAGTTTACTTTTGTCTAGTTTATTTGTGCTTAGTTTATTTCTGTCTAGTATTATTTTGCTTAGTTTACTTTTGCCTAGTTACTTTTTGTCTTGTTTTATTTTCCTCATATACCCAAAAATCCATAAAAATTTGAAAAATCGAAAAATTAAAAACTAGCTGTTATGGGAGAACCTACAACCTACTTGGAGCTTATAGAATGTTATAATTGTTATAGAGAATCAAGAACTGGTAAACTAATGAGTGCTATGATAGAAAAATTGAATACAATTGCTAAAATCTTGCTTGAACGCCATGATATAAACTGTTGCTCTCAACAGGATACTAAACATCTTAAATTTCAATGTGGCTTTAGTGAGGAATTTTTAATTAAGAGCTATAATCGGAATTGCTATATTCATTATGGGTTCGAAGAGGTAGAACAATTTGTCTTATTTATGGGAGCCTCCGAGATAGAATCCTTCATGGTTGAGAATTATGAAACTTGTGTTGTTTGTAAGGGCCTTAAAGATTATGTCTCTACTATCCTTAATTCTTGCATAGAATGCTACAGTAGGAATCCTTATATCCTTGATTATAAAGAGAGACACATTAATGCACAAGAATGCACTCACAATTTGCAGGAACCTGCGGAAGAAGAAATTGATGAACCTGAAAGCTCATTGGATGAAAAGGAGGAGGAAATTGATGAACTTGAAAGCTCATTGGATGAAAAAGAAGAAGAGAGTGACGAACAAAAGGAGGAAGAATGGATTAGCTACCCATGTCAACCTTCTAATGAGAGTAACTCTTTATCTCTTACACTATTTGATTGTCCTCCATGCTTACCGGAAGAGGTTGAATGTTATGTTCCTGTGGATTCTCTTGAAGTAGTACCTATGAGTAATACTTGTGAGAATGATTATGCTACTGTTATATATGATAATCCATGCTACTTTGATAAATCTTATGATAATGCTTTGTTTGTGCTCGATGTCGAAATGCATGGTACTAAAGAATTTTGCTTGGCAAATGTTTATGATAAAGCTCTAGATGATGGTCCTATGTTACTTGATAATATTAATTGTACTACTAATGAAAATGGGATTGGAGAGTTCTTGACTTATTCTATGAGTCCCATATCTCTTGAGATTGATCAACTACCTTGTTATATTATTGATAAAAGTAAGTTTGAAAGTTTTAATTCCACTATTCTTGAACTAGATAAAAATTATATGTTTGTGGATCATGAAAAGTATGCTGCATGTGATAGCTATATTGTTGAGTTTGTTCATGAAGCTACTGAAAATTATTATGAGAGAGGAAAATATGGTTGTAGAAATTTGCATGGTACTAAAACACCTCTCTATGTGCTTAAAATTTTGAAGTTACACTTGTTCTATCTTCCTATGCTTGTTACTTTGCTTTTCATGAACTTGTTTATTTACAAGATTCCTTTGCATAGGAAGCATGTTAGGCTTAAATGTGTTTTGAATTTACCTCTTGATGCTCTCTTTTGCCTCTAATACTATTTCTTGCGAGTGCATCATTAAAACTGCTGAGCCCATCTTAATGGCTATAAAGAAAAGAACTTCTTGGGAGATAACCCATGTGTTATTTTGCTACAGTACTTTGTTTTATATTTGTGTCTTGGAAGTTGTTTACTACTGTAGCAACCTCTCCTTATCTTAGTTTTGTGCTTTGTTGTGCCAAGTGAAGCCTCTAATCGAAGGTTGATACTAGATTTGGATTTCTGCGCAGAAACAGATTTCTTTGCTGTCACGAATCTGGGCAAAATTCTCTGTAGGTAACTCAGAAAATTATGCCAATTTACGTGAGTGATCCTCAGATATGTACGCAACTTTCATTAGTTTTGAGTTTTCTGATTTGAGCAACGGAAGTATTTTATTAAAATTCGTCTTTACTGGCTGTTCTGTTTTGGCAGATTCTGTCTCTGTTTTTTGCATTGTCTCTTGTGGACTTTAAGCGAGGTTTTCTAGACGTAGAGGGCTGTAGCTAATGTTTTATTGAGTTCTTGCAATGTGCCACTACAGGACCAAGGTGGATTCAAATTTTTTGAGTACTAACCCCTCTAATGAAGTTTATGAGAAGTTTGGTGTGAAGGAAGTTTTCAAGGGTCAAGAGAGGAGGATGATATATGATCAAGAAGAGTGAAAAGTCTAAGCTTGGGGATGCCCCCGTGGTTCATCCCTGCATATTTCAAGAAGACTCAAGCGTCTAAGCTTGGGGATGCCCAAGGCATCCCCTTCTTCATCAACTTATCGAGTTCCTCCCCGAAACTATATTTTTATTCGGTCACATCATATGTGTTTTACTTGGAGCGTCTGTGTGTTTATTTTCGTTTTGTTTTGTTTGAATAAGATCGGATCCTAGCTATCCTTGTTTGGGAGAGATACACGCTCCGCTTTTTCATATGAACACATGTGTTCTTCGTTTTACTTTTAATGTTCAATGATAAAAGTTGGAAGCTACAATACTTATTGGTTATTTGGTTGGGAAAAGAAAATGCCTCATATGTTGTGGATAATTTGACACTTGGCAATTGTTTTGAGCTCTCAAGTAGATCATAAGTTTTTGCATGTAGTTTAAACCTATTAGTGGAGAACTACTGTAAAGCTTGTTAAAATTGGTTTGCATAATTGATCTCTCTTAAGGTCTAGATATTTTCTAGTAAAAGTGTTTGAGCAACAAGGAAGACAGTGTAGAGTATTATAATGCTTGCAATATGTTCTTATGTAAGTTTTGCTGTACCGGTTCATACTTGTGTTTGCTTCAAATAGCCTTGCTAGCCTAAGCCTTGTATCGAGAGGGAATACTTCTCATGCATCCAAAATCCTTGAGCCAACCACTATGTCATTTGTGTCCACCATACCTACCTACTATGTGGTATTTCCTGTCATTCCAAAGTAAATTGCTTGAGTGCTACCTTTAAACAATTCAAAATGCTTCTCAATTTGTGTTAATGTTTTATAGCTCATGAGGAAGTATGTGGTGTTTATCTTTCAATCTTGTTGGGCAACTTTCACCAATGGACTAGTGGCTTCATCCGCTTATCCAATAATTTTGCAAAAAGAGTTGGCAATGGGATTCCCAGTCCCAAATTAATTAACAAAAATAGACACTCCTCCATGGTATGTGATTGCTTGGACGGCACCCGAGGATTCGGTTAGCCATGGCTTGTGTAAGCAAAGGTGGGGAGGAGTGTCATCATAATAAAACTAAAATAAAAGGGCACTCCTTCATGGTATGAGATTGTTGGCAGGCACCCGAGGATTCGGTTAGCCATGGTTTGTGAAAGAAAGGTTGGAAGGAGTGCCACCCAAAAATAAAAATAATTCATGGGAGCCGCTCTTTGAAGGTTTGTTTGGCAAGGGGGTTAGTGTACCCATTACCATTCGTTGACAACAACAAACACCTCTCAAAATTTTACTTTTTATGCTCTCTTTATGTTTTCAAAACCAAAGCTCTAGCACAAATATAGCAATCGATGCTTTCCTCTTTGAAGGACCATTCTTTTACTTTTATGTTGAGTCGGTTACCTACTTCCTCCCACCTTAGAAGCAAACACTTGTGTTAACCGTGCATTGATTCTTACATACTTGCATATTTGCATTCATCATATTACTTTGTGTTGACAATATCCATGAGATATACATGTTGAAAGTTGAAAGCATCCGCTGAAACTTATATCTTCCTTTGTGTTGCTTCGATGCCTTTACTTTGAATCTATTGCTTTATGAGTTAACTCTTATGCAAGAATTTTGATGCTTGTCTTGAAAGTACTCTTCATGAAAAGTTTTGCTATATGTTATCTACTTTTTAGCAACTATAGATCATTGCCTTGAGTCACTTCATTCATTTCATATGCTTTGTAATAGTATGATCAAGGTTATGTAAGTAGCATGTCACTACAGAAATTATTCTTTTTATCGTTTACCTGCTCGGGACGAGCAGGAACTAAGCTTGGGGATGCTGATACGTCTCAGACGTATCCATAATTTCTGTCGTTTCATGCTTGTTTTATGACAATACTTACATGTTTTGCTTGCACTTTATGATGTTTTCATGCATTTTCCGGAACTAACCTATTAACAAGATGCCACGAGTGCAGCTTCCTGTTTTCTACTGTTTTTGGTTCCAGAAAGGCTGTTCGGGCAATATTCTCGGAATTGGACGAAATCAACGCCAAACCTCCTATTTTCTCCGGAAGGCTCCAGAACACCGAAGAAGACTCGGAGAGGGGCCAGGGGGCCACCACACCACATGGTGGCGCGGGCCAGGCCTAGGCCGCGCCGGCCTAGGGTGTGGCGCCCCCAGGTGCCCCCCTGCGCCGCCTCTTCGCCTATAAAAGCCCTTTCGACCTAAAAACGCAGTACCAATTGACGAAACTCCAGCAAGACTCCAGGGGCGCCGCCGCCATCGCAAAACTCCAACTCGGGGGACAGAAGTCTCTGTCCCGGCACCCTGCCGGGACGGGGAAGTGCCCCCGAAAGCCATCTTCATCAACGCCACCGCCTCCGCCATGCTCCGTGAGTAGTTCCCCCATGGACTACGGGTTCTAGCTGTAGCTATGTCGGTATTCTCTCCTCCATGTACTTCAATACAACGGTCTCATGAGCTGCCTTACATGATTGAGATTCATCCGATGTAATCGGTGTTGTGTTTGTTGGGATCCGATGGATGATACATTATGATTAGTCTATCTATAAAGTTTGTGAAGTTATTGTTGCTTGCAATCTTGTTATGCTTAATGCTTGTCACTAGGGCCCGAGTGCCATGATCTTAGATTTGAGCTCTATACTTATTGCTTAGATTGTATCTACAAGTTGTATGCACATGTCACCGTCCGGAACCAATGGCCCCGAAGTGACGAAATCGGGACAACCGGAGGGGATGGTAGTGATGTGAGGATCACATGTTTTCACGGTGTGTTAATGCTTTGCTCCGGTGCTCTATTAAAAGGAGTACCTTAATATCCGAGTAGTTTCCCTTGAGGCCCGGCTGCCACCGACTGGTAGGACAAAAGATGTTGTGCAAGTTTCTCATTGCGAGCACGTACGACTATTATTGGAAAACATGCCTACATGATTAATGAATTGATGTTCTTTCTTAATGCTTTATCAATCCTATCAATTGCCCGATCTGTAATTTGTTCACCCAACACTTGTTATTGGAGAGTTACCACTAGTGTAGATAGCTGGGAACCCCGGTCCATATTTCATCATCATATACTTGTTCTACATGTCAATCTGTTTTCCGGTGCCATTGCTCTCATATCACTATTACTGCTGTCGTTGTTACTTGTTACTATTGCTCTCATACCACTCGCTACTTTCACATCACCCCTGTTGCTAGTGCTTTTCCGAGTGCAGCTGAATTGACAACTCAGTTGTTAAGGCTTATAAGTATTCTTTACCTCCCCTTGTGTCGAATCAATAAATTTGGGTTTTACTTCCCTCGAAGACTGTTCCGATCCCCTATACTTGTGGGTCATCAAATAGCGCCACCCAGAATTGTACCAAGACAAGTTCAAGCGTCCGATAGGCCTGGTCGAGACAGAAGAAGTTGGGGACTCTCCAGAAGACCAGGAAGTAGCCGTGGTTGAATGGGCTCGGGGGGCAGTACCCGTGTCCTGCAAATGGGTGAAACAACAAGGGCCTGCAAGAGGGTTTGACTTCGATATAAGCAAAGCTGAGCAGATATTCGATTTATTGCTTAAGGAAAAACAGCTGAAGTTACCCGAAGGCCATAAAATCCCTACGGCGCAAGAAATGAACGGGAGACCGTATTGCAAGTGGCATCACTCGTTCACCCATATCACCAATGACCGCAAAGAGTTGCGCCGACGGATCCAAACGGCGATAGAACAAGGCCGTTTGATCCTTGGTCGGTTTGCCATGAAAGTGGACACGCACCCGTTTCTGGCGTCAACATGGTGGAAATCAATCACCCCACGAGGCATCAGCCGGATTTCTCATTCGATGTTAATATGGCGAGGGCACTGTATACCACCATGGCAAGGATAAAGAAGAAAGCGGTCACTCCCGTGGCAAGGAAAAGGAGGAGGCCGGCCCACGCGACCGGCCCCGATATGATGACAGACGATACATCACTGAGGAACAAGTGAGAAACGTGCGGTATCAACGACCGCTCTCCGCTCATCTCCTTAACAAATATGAGCGTCAGTACGACCAATGTCGGCGGTACGACAGAGATGACGAAAGATATCGTCGGTCTGACGTAGACAATGGAAGGTATCGTCGGTATGATAGAGACGACGAAGGATATGAGCACCGCGCTAAGGGGAAGTCAAGAGAGCAGGAGGACATGGATGGACACTGGGATTGTCCTTTCTTTAAGCACTGCTGGGATTCAGGAATGAGCCGATTGCCTACAATCGACAACTGCCCGAAGTGTAGACAGCAGAAGAAGGACACAGGCGAGGTGTCAGTGTTCAAGCGTCTAGGGCCTCTCCCACCTCAGAACAGGCGAGCTGAGTCATCTCAAGAGGAAGATTTTGAGCAGTCAGAAGATGAAGAAGAGGACAGATACCACCGGCCAAGGTGGTGCCCTGATGGACTCAGTCACTCCCAAAAGCGTAGGGTTCAGCGGCTACGTAGCTTGGAGGAAGCCGAGGCGCAATACCTGCACACGTTGAGGAAAGCGCGGCCCGATCTGGCCGTGAAAATTCAGCAAACTTTGGACGCGGAGAGTCGTCCACAGAAGAAAGAATGGCGCCCCAAACAGACAAAAGTCGATGTGCAGGCATTGGCTGGCACAAATATGGTGTTCATACTCCCGCCGGAGTTTTGTGCTCCAGGAACCGAAGAAGTGCCGGTAGCACAATTTGACTGCGGCCCACGGCCAGTTATCTTTGAGAAGCCACGAGAGAAGAGCTACAAACATCTGAATGCCCTATACCTAAGAGGTTATATCAACGGGCAGCCTGTCAGCAAGATGTTGGTTGACACGGGAGCGGCAGTCAATATAATGCCATACTCCATGCTACGGCGTTTGGGACGCTCTAACGCAGATCTGATCAAAACCAACGTCACACTAAGCGACTTCAACGGCCAAGCATCAGAGACGCAAGGCGTTCTGGACGTGGAGCTAACCGTAGGCCGAAAAACCATCCCTACATCATTCTTCATCGTCGACAGCAAAAGCACCTACACTGTCCTGTTAGGGAGGGATTGGATTCACGCCAACTGCTGCATTCCATCCACGATGCACCAATGCCTGATACAATGGGATGGAGATGAAGTGGAGGTCGTCCATGCAGATGACTCGATCGAGGTCTCAATAGCCGGCATGAACATTTGGGACGCGGAAGACCAAGAGCCGCTCTCTGGAGTCAGTTTGGACGGCTGTGAGCGCATCGAAGTTACAAAAAACGGGGTGAGGCTGGTCTTATCCACCGGCCTGACAGAGTAGCAACAGCAAAGTCAATCGACGCACGTGGCAAGGCCAATCCCTGCGATCGGCCCCAAAAAATAAAAAGCAATGATCTCACCTCAAGCATGTCACGTAGTCGTAGCAGGGCGACTCCCTCCTGTAGTGGAGCACAAATAAGTTGTAAACCTTCATTGAGCAATGCAATCGAAAAGGAGGCCGATTCCGGCAATCAGCCAAAATTATCCTCACCATACGTTTTGCCTGTGTTCAGCATCGATCTAGCATGCGACGGAAAGCTAGGGTATGGGTTTACATCGGCTGATGAGTTAGAAGAGGTTGACATTGGTCCTGGGGATAAGCCACGATCAACATTTATCAGCAAAAAGTTAGATCCGCATCTGAGGGGCCTGATGATAGCTTCAAGGATGTAGCAGGTGGAGCCGACGTTCAGGTACAGTTCCTGGAATCGGATAACTTGAGAGCCGATATCTTCAATTACTTGAAAGATTCGGCTTGGGGGGGCACCTAATATGGGATGACGGACAGTGAAATATGGGGGCCGATGCATGAAATTGGCCGGTAAAAAAAATACAAAGCAACAGGACGCAGGCACAGCCGATGCACAGACATCGACTTTAGAATAAAACAGCCGATGCGCAGCCATCGACTTTAGAAGTACAAACTGTCACGAGCAGGTATCAGGTTACATGGATAAGCTCTACTGGAGGAATGCCTCGAAGGCACGGAGGGCGTCAGCACGGACACGATCCACCTCGGCGATCTCGGCCTCGTCATCTTCGTCCTCGCCCGTCACTAGCTATTTGTTCAGGGCCCGTATCTCTGCCAGATCAGTTTTCAGCTGAGCTTTGAGGCCTTCTGCTTCCTCTTGGGAGCGGGCAATAAGAGCTTCCTTATCACGAATAAGCTGCTTGGTTGCCCGGACCCTCTCTTCAAGGTCCTCCAGTTCCTTTCGCAAGGTCTCAAGTTCGGCGGTGCTGACAGAGGTGTCAGTTTTGGCATCTAAGGCCGCCTTTTTCTCATTAAGCCGCTGACATTTGTCGGCAATATCGGCTTTCAACGGAAGTTGGGCGTGGCGTAGGTCGATTCTCTGACGGGCTAACTTCACCCTTGACCTGTAGGCAGACAGAGTCACAAGCGGCCAAAGTTTCACCTGCAACGTTACCGGGAGGTGATGCTGGATTTCTTCAAGAACACTCTTCACTTCCTCGGGGTCTTCGACCAACGTCTCGATTGGGGAGGAAAGAAGGGCTTTGAGACGCTGAAATTTCCCTTGGATAGTGCTGGGCCGTGGTTCATCGCATGCCGCAGAAGGAGCTGGTTCGATGGATTCAGGGTCGAACGTTAGCAAGCCCAAGAGGCCACAACCCTGATAAACAGAAATAGTGTCAGTATGCAGCAGAAAGGAAGGGTAAGCCAAACGAAAGGAGTATACCTCTCCTGAGACCAGGGGGACAGCCGATGATGAGGTGATCGGCTCGTGTGGGGGCTTGGCCAAATTGGCGACCTTGTCAACAACACCTTCAGGGATTACTGGATCCAGGCTTGTGGAGGGCATCAGTACTTCCTCGACTCCCCCACTAGAAGTGTCATCAGTCTGCAAGGGAGGTGGTTAGCCGATGCAAGCAGCAATGGATTAGCATAAAGATGAGCTCGGGGAGAGTATGGAGGGTAATTACATTTGAAGCCTCTTGGTTTGATGAAGAGGCTCGCGGTTCCTTTCGAGTCCTCTTGGTGCATCGGCTCTTTGTGCGTAGACCGCTTTGCCCCGCTTTGATTGGAGCTTGGGGGACAACAGGTTCAGGAACTGGCCTCTTCTTGGAAGCCGATGGCGGCAAATCTGGCTGGCTCTGCGTGGTGATTTTCCCAGAGTTGCCTGAGCTCGAATCCCTTCGACTGGATTGCGTTTCCTCACTGGAGTTGTCTTCGGTGGAGGCCTATAAAAGAAGGGTTAGTAAGCACAAGCATGTTTGCAGAAGCCCATAAGGATAGATGAAATCAGTTAAGGCATGGATCAACGTACGTGCAAGCCCTCTTGATCTGGAGAAGGGCTCCGGCGCTTCAAAGTTTTCCTGACGGCTACTTTCCTCACCGTCGTTCTCGCCTTGGTTGAGGCTCGGGGGCAGGCTGGCTTGGGAGATACTTTGCTCTTGGAAGCCGATTTTGGTGAGATCGGCTGGCTCTGCATCAAAACCCTTTTCAAGGGTGGCGAGCTTTTGCAGAAGAGGACCACAGGAGCCGGTGGGAAGAATTCAAAAGGGGAGCCGTCATCACGTGTAGGTTCCGGACCATCTTGTTGCCGCAAGGAGACAGAGCAAGGTTATAAAAAATCGTTGTAAGCCACTTCAAGAAAATTTGCAAGTGGTAGTACCGTTCTGCGGGGATGTTATATTCAGCATCGAGTTGTTTCGAAGCAACGGTCCCGGAGCTCTCCCGAAGGCATGAGTTTTCCACATTGACCACCGAGTCTCAAAACCATCGGTTGACGAGGTGAAAGAGAGGTTGTTAGGGACTCGGGATGGCTAGAGCATCAAAGAAAGAGTAACATCTCCGACCGAGTGAGGAGATCGGGCAAGTCGGCTCGCTCTGTTAAGTGGTGGAGGAAGAAATGGGGAGACACCTGCCCAAGACCAAACTGCCGGGCTGCTACGACCGGCTGATATGACTCATAACCAGGTTTGATGATTCTGTTCGATGTGCTCATGCCAATTGGAAGGAAGCAGGGACGGATCATGGTGGAATACAATTGCCGGGTGCTGGTGTCATTGGCAAAACTGTCTAACCTGAAGGAGACTGGGTTTTCAAAATTTTCAGACTCCGTGTAAGGAAAGAATAGGGGATTGTCCAGGCCCTGGAAAAAATGCTGAACCACTTTGATGCTTCCTTGGGGATCAGTTTACTACCTGGAAGGCTATACAAGGCTTGGCCGTAGCTGGTGCATCGGATCTGCTTCCCGCTAGTGTCTGGAAAGGTGCAAGTAGCCAGAAGTGGGAAGTTTGGGATATGGTTCTGGAAATACAGCTGAGCCCATAGCTGAATAAACCACCAGGGACCTCCTATTTTGACTGTCTGTTGGGAGAATAATTTGACATACGTTAGTTGGAGATATCGGTAGACCTCTCCAAGGAACAGTTTGCCGAGGCCAAGCTGGGTGCCTCTGGCAAGTTCATAGGCCAAGGAAAGATAATTCTTGGTCGGAGCAAGTGAAGGGCCGCAGAATATGAAGTGTTCCAACCAGAAATTTAGGAAGGCCGTGTGTTCTTTCTCTGTTACAGGACCTTTATTTTTCATGTGGCGTCGAAGGTAAGCACCCCAGTTTGTGCACTCTGTTTTGGAAGAGAGTTTGAAGGGAACCCTTGGCAACATGAAAGCGGAAGGGCTGGGAGATGTAATGTCTAGGCCAGTGATCATTGCCACATCTAGCAGAGTTGGTGTCATGGGGCCGTGGCCAAACATGAAGCAGTTCAGAGCATCAGACCAGAAGTAGCCGATGGTTTTTAGAAGGTTTTCGTGCTTCTCAAGGGGAGACAATGATAAGGACAGAGCATCGGCTATTCCGGTGGTTTCCCATGTGGATTGGTAAGTTTTGGATACTCTACTATGCCAGGAAACCCAATCTTCAGGAGGGTTAGGCCAGGCTCGTAAGCAGTCGTCCCAAGAAGTTAGATCTAAATTTTGGCTCACGAAGGGGATCCTATTGGCCTCGCAAGAAATCAGGTGGGCAGGACCCTCGGCAGTACGGGGGCCAAGACAAAGAGAATTTGGAAGAGAAGGATGCGGCAGCAGGATGTACGATACCTAAAATTAATGGTGGAATAAAGCATTAATTCAGATGTTTTGCTATCAATTCTAACACTATGCTCGGATGGTGAGGGGCGAGTTACCTTCGAGGCCGGAGACCGTGGCGTTGGCGATGGATGATTCCGCCATCTGATTCGCCGGCGGAGATGAATCTGCGCGGTTGGGGATCTGAGATTCGCGTTGCCGCGGGTTGAATCTATTCGATGGGCAATTGGGGATCTGAGACGAGGGTCACAGGTTACCGTTTGAAATTTGGGGAATGACCGCTTGGACTGGTCTAAATGGGTAACTGAGTCTGGCCTTGCTGGCGGTTTTTTGTAAAAGACCGATGCGTTGCCATCGGCTCTTTGTGCGCTGACTTACGTTGACAATCGGGAAAATCAGACATGACAATCGGGAAAATCAAACATGGAAGCCTTCTTCATTGATTAAAAGGGGGTTTTTACAATGAGAGCCAATTGCTCACAAAAGGAGGATCTGCAGCCTAATGCACTACTACTAGCCCTATTCTAGTAGTTCCTAATCTAGGGGCCGTCGCTGCCCTCGTCGTCGCCGTCCTCGCCGCTATCGGCGCTGTTGCCGGCGACGTCTTCGTCGCTGCTGAAGCCGCCGGAAGGGGCTTCTTCTTCGTCTTCGTCGTCGTCATCGTCCTCCGACCCGGCGCAGAAGCGCTTCGCCGGCGGGTGCTCGTCGGAGGAGGTGTGATACGTCTCAAACGTATCTATAATTTCTTATGTTCCATGCTACTTTTATGATGATACTCACATGTTTTATACACATTATATGTCATTATTATGCATTTTCCGGCACTAACCTATTGACGAGATGCCGAAGAGCCGATTGTTGTTTTACTGCTGTTTTTGGTTTCGTAAAGCCTAGTAAGGAAATATTCTCGGAATTGGATGAAATCAACGCCCAGGGTCCTATTTTTGCACGAAGCTTCCAGAAGACCGGAGGACTTACGAAGTGGGGCCACGAGGCGCCGCCACAACAGGGCGGCGCGGCCCAGGTGCTGGTCGCGCGGCCCTGGCGTGTGGGGCCCTCGTGTGGCCTCCTAACCTTCCCTTCCGCCTACTTAAAGCCTCCATCGCGAAACCCCCAGTACCGAGAGCCATGATACGGAAAACCTTCCAGAGACGCCGCCGCCGCCAATCCCATCTCGGGGGATTCAGGAGATCGCCTCCGGCACCCTGCCGGAGAGGGGAATCATCTCCCGGAGGTCTCTTCATCGCCATGATCGCCTCCGGATCGATGTGTGAGTAGTTCACCCCTGGACTATGGGTCCATAGCAGTAGCTAGATGGTTGTCTTCTCCCCATTGTGCTATCATGTTAGATCTTGTGAGCTGCCTATCATGATCAAGATCATCTATTTGTAATCCTTCATGTTGTGTTTGTTGGGATCCGATGAATATTGAATACTATGTCAAGTTGATTATCAATCTATCATATATGTTATTTATGTTCTTGCATGCTCTCCGTTGCTAGTAGAGGCTCGGCCAAGTTGATACTTGTGACTCCAAGAGGGAGTATTTATGCTCGGTAGTGGGTTCATGCCTCCATTAAATGCGGGACGAGTGACGGAAAGTTCTAAGGTTGTGGATGTGCTGTTGCTACTAGGGATAAAACATTGATGCTTTGTCTAAGGATATTTGTGTTGATTACATTACGCACCATACTTAATGCAATTGTCTGTTGTTTACAACTTAATATTGGAAGGGGTTCGGATGATAACCTGAAGGTGGACTTTTTAGGCATAGATGCATGCTGGATAGCGGTCTATGTACTTTGTCGTAATGCCCCGATTAAATCTCATAGTACTCATCATGATATATGTATGTGCATTGTTATGCCTTCTTTATTTGTCAATTGCCCAACTGTAATTTGTTCACCCAACATCCGCTATGTTATGGGAGAGACACCGCTAGTGAGCTTGTGGACCCTGGTCCTATTCTTTACATCCGAAATACAAACCGCTATAACCGTTCTTTACTTGTTCTTTGCAAACAATCATCATCATCCACACTATACATCTAATCCTTTGTTTACGGCAAGCCGGTGAGATTGACAACCTCGCTGTTACATTGGGGCAAAGTTCTGTGATTGTGTTGTGCGGGTTCCACGTTGGCGCCGGAATCCCCGGTGTTGCGCCGCACTACACTCCGCCACCATCAACCTTCAACGTGCTTCTTGGCTCCTACTGGTTCGATAAACCTTGGTTTCTTACTGAGGGAAACTTGCTTCTATACGCATCATACCTTCCACTTGGGGTTCCCAACGGGCGTGTGCTTTACGTGTATCAAGCTAAATTTCTGGCGCCGTTGCCGGGGAACTGAAGAAAAGCTACACCACAAAGATTTCTACACTAGTAGGAAAAGCCTCATCAGTGGCGCACCAAAAACACATTCTGTGGCGCATGGGTGGTGCGCCACAGAATTCTCGCCACAAAAATAAGGATTCTGTGGCGCACCAGCCAATGCGCCACAGAAAGCTTATTTCTGTGGCGCACCGGACGGTGGGCTACGCAACAGAAGTCTTATTTCGTGGCGCACCACGCCGGTGCGCCACATAATTTTTTTAAAAATTTCAAAAAAAGTGGCGGCCGGATCTAGATCTAGATGCTGGGGCCGCCGATTTTTTTTTAAAATTTTTCCGGAAGGTCGCGGTGGGTGGTTGGTTGCGTGGATGGGGTGGATGGGGTGGGTGGGTGGGTGGAGGATGAGGCCGGCCGGAGGAGGTGGTGGTGGTGGTGGAATAGGAGGAGGTGGAGGTGGAGGTGGTGGTGGTGGTGGTGGTGGTGGTGGTGGTGGTAGAGGAGGAGGAGGAGGTGGTGGTGGTGGTGGTGGTGGTGGTGGTGGTGGTGGTAGAGGAGGAGGAGGAGGAGGTGGTGGTGGTGGTGGTGGTGGTGGTGGTAGAGGAGGAGGTGGTCGCCGGAGGAGGTGTTGGTCGTGGTCGCCGTAGTAGGTCGCCGGAGTAGTTCGCCGGAGTAGTTCGCGGAGTTGTTGGTCGCCGGAGTTGGTCGCCGGAGTAGGAGAGGAGAGAGAGAAGTGGAGAAGTGGAGGAGAGGAAGAGAAGAGGAGAGGAGGAGAAGGGGAGAAGTGGAGAAGTGGAGGAGAGGAAGAGAAGAGGAGAGGAGGAGAAGGGGAGAAGTGGAGAATGGGAGAAGGGGAGAAGTGGAGAAATGGAGGAGAGAAGGAGAAGTGGGCGCCAGAAATTTCAAATTTCGAACGTTATTTCTGTGGCGCATGGGCACTTGGTGCGCCACAGAATTTTTTTTCCTTTTTTTGTATTTTGCAGCAAAAAATCTTTAACTGGCCGTAACTTTTTACTCTTTTCGAATTTTGGGATTCTAAAAATTGTCCAACCGGGCCAGTGCGCCACAGTGAATTCGGATGTAGATTTTTCGTGGGAACATTTTGATATATTATGCGTTTTTTTTCGAGTTCGTATGCAACCAGAAATCCAGTTTGATGATTTTCCCACGCAATTTTGCAAAAAAAGTCGAAATTATTGTTTGTTAATTCTCAGTGGTAAAAGATGACATAATACATAGGCATCTTGATGGAATTTATTTTTTGAAATTTCTATCTATTTCTTTCATTTTTTACGAGAGGTAAAAAAAGGCGATCCACGGGGGGGGGGGGGGGAGTTGCGTGGGGAGCCAAAAAAATTTCTGTGGCGCATGGAACTCATGTGCGCGAGAGAAATGTGTAGTTTCTGTGGCGCATCATCCCAAGTGCGCCACAGAAAGTCTTAATTCAGTGGCGCACCAAGACTAGTGCGCCACAGAAAATAGTGCAACCAATGATTGGGGCTGGCCCCACCAAGTTTCTGTGGCGCATGTATCGTTGGTGCGCCACAAAATTAAGCTATTTCTATGGCGCACCGTGCCTGGTGCGCCACAAAATAACTTCCTGTGGCGCATTTTTAGTGGTGCGTGATGCGTGTAATTGACACGTCCGTTGGGAACCCCAAGAGGAAGGTGTGATGCGCACAGCGGCAAGTTTCCCTCAGTTAGAAACCAAGGTTTAATCGAACCAGTAGGAGTCAAGAAGCACGTTGAAGGTTGATGGCGGCGGGATGTAGTGCGGCGCAACACCGGAGATTCCGGCGCCAACGTGGAACCTGCACAACACAACCAAAGTACTTTGCCCCAACGAAACAAGTGAGGTTGTCAATCTCACCGGCTTGCTGTAACAAAGGGTTAACCGTATTGTGTGGAAGATGATTGTTTGCAAGAAAACAAGAAAGAACAAGTATTGCAAGCAGATTTGTATTTCAAGTATAAAAGAATGGACCGGGGTCCACAGCTCACTAGAGGTGTCTCTCCCATAAGATAAAAGCATGTTGGGTGAACAAATTACAGTCGGGCAATTGACAAATAGAGAGGGCATAACAATGCACATACATGTCATGATAAGTACAAGTGAGATTTAATTGGGCATTACGACAAAGTACATAGACCGCCATCCAACTCGCATCTATGCCTAAAAAGTCCACCTTCAGGTTATCATCCGAACCCCTTCCAAGTATTAAGTTGCAAAGCAACGAGACAATTGCATTAAGTATGGTGCGTAATGTAATCAACAACTACATCCTTAGACATAGCATCAATGTTTTATCCCTAGTGGCAACAGAGCACAACACAACCTTAGAACTTTCTTTCACTCGTCCCGGTATCAATGGAGGCATGAACCCACTATCGAGCATAAATACTCCCTCTTGGAGTTAAGAGCAAAAACTTGGCCGCAGCCTCTACTAATAACGGAGAGCATGCAAGATCATAAACAACACATAGGTAATAACTTGATAATTAACATAACATGGTATTCTCTATCCATCGGATCCCGACAAACACAACATATAGTATTACGGATAGATGATCTTGATCATGTTAGGCAGCTCACAAGATCCAACAATGAAGCACAATGAGGAGAAGACAACCATCTAGCTACCGCTATGGACCCATAGTCCGGGGGTGAACTACTCACTCATCACTCCGGAGGCGACCATGGCGGTGAAGAGTCCTCCGGGAGATGAATCCCTCTCCGGCAGGTGCCGGAGGAGATCTCCGTAATCCCCCGAGATGGGATTGGCGGCGGCGGCGTCTCCGGAAGGTTTTCCGTATCGTGGTTCTTCGTATCGGGGTTTTCGCGACGGAGGCTTTAAGTAGGCGGAAGGGCAACGTGGGGGCCACACGAGGGCCCCACACCACGGGTCGGCGCGGCCAGGGCCTGGGCCGCGCCGCCCTATGGTGGCGGCCCCTCGTGGCCCCACTTCGACTCCTCTTCGGTCTTCCGGAAGCTTCGTGGCAAAATAGGACCCTGGGCGTTGATTTCGTCCAATTCCGAGAATATTTCGTTACTAGGATTTCTGAAACCAAAAACAGCAGAAACAAAGAATCGGCTCTTCGGCATCTTGTTAATAGGTTAGTTCCGTGAAAATGCACGAATATGACATAAAGTGTGCATAAAACATGTAGATATCATCAATAATGTGGCATGGAACATAAGAAATTATCGATACGTCGGAGACGTATCA
>NC_061512.1:236444817-236486489 GCF_022539505.1 Lolium rigidum | reverse complement strand
CATGAAACAATTTTGTCAAACGGTAGTAATAAAGCATATGAGTTATGTAAATTATATCTTACAAGTTGCAAGCCTCATGCATAGTATACTAATAGTGCCCGCACCTTGTCCTAATTAGCTTGGACTACCGGATCATCACAATACACATGTTTTAACCAAGTGTCACAATGGGGTACCTCCATGCCGCCTGTACAAAGGTCTAAGGAGAAAGCTCGCATTTTGGATTTCTCGCTTTTGATTATTCTCAACTTAGACATCCATACCGGGACAACATGGACAACGGATAATGGACTCCTCCTTAATGCATAAGCATGTGGCAACAATTAGTGTTCTCATATGAGATTGAGGATATATGTCCAAAACTGAAACTTCCACCATGATTCATGGCTTTAGTTAGCGGCCCAATGTTCTTCTCTAACAATATGCATGCTCCAACCATTAAGGTGATAGATCTCTCTTACTTCAGACAAGACGGACATGCATAGCAACTCACATGATATTCAACAAAGAATAGTTGATGGCGTCCCCTGAAACATGGTTATCGCACAACAAGCAACTTAATAAGAGATAAAGTGCATAAGTACATATTCAATACCACAATAGTTTTTAGGCTATTTTGTCCCATGAGCTATATATTGTAAAGGCGAATGATGGAATTTTAAAGGTAGCACTCAAGCAATTTACTTTGGAATGGCGGAGAAATACCATGTAGTAGGTAGGTATGGTGGACACAAATGGCATAGTGGTTGGCTCAAGGATTTTGGATGCATGAGAAGTATTCCCTCTCGATACAAGGTTTAGGCTAGCAAGGTTATTTTGAAACAAACACAAGGATGAACGGTGCAGCAAAACTCACATAAAAGACATATTGTAAACATTATAAGACTCTACACCGTCTTCCTTATTGTTCAAAACTCAATACTAGATATTATCTAGACTTTAGAGAGACCAAATATGCAAACCAATTTTAGCAAGCTCTATGTATTTCTTCATTAATGGGTGCAAAGTATATGATGCAAGAGCTTAAACATGAGCACAACAATTGCCAAGTATCAAATTATTCAAGACATTTTAGAATTACTACATGTAGCATTTCCCGATTCCAACCATATAACAATTTAACGAAGAAGATTCAACCTTCGCCATGAATACTATGAGTAAAGCCTAAGGACATATTTGTCCATATGCAACAGCGGAGCGTGTCTCTCTCCCACACAATGAATGCTAGGATCCATTTTATTCAAACAAAAACAAAAACAAACCGACGCTCCAAGCAAAGTACATAAGATGTGACGGAATAAAAATATAGTTTCAGGGGAGGAACCTGATAATGTTGTCGATGAAGAAGGGGATGCCTTGGGCATCCCCAAGCTTAGACGCTTGAGTCTTCTTAAAATATGCAGGGGTGAACCACCGGGGCATCCCCAAGCTTAGAGCTTTCACTCTCCTTGATCATATTACATCATACTCCTCTCTTGATCCTTGAAAACTTCCTCCACACCAAACTCGAAACAACTCATTAGAGGGTTAGTGGACAATAAAAATTAACATGTTCAGAGGTGACACAATCATTCTTAACACTTCTGGACATTGCATAAAGCTACTGGACATTAATGGATCAAAGAAATTCATCCAACATAGCAAAAGAGGCAATGCGAAATAAAAGGCAGAATCTGTCAAAACGAATGCAGTCCGTAAAGATGGATTTTATTGAGGCACCAGACTTGCTCAAATGAAAATTCCCAAATTGAATGAAAGTTGCGTACATATCTGAGGATCACGCACGTAAATTGGCTTAATTTTCTGAGCTACCTACAGGGAGGCAGGTCGAAATTCGTGACAAGCAAAGAAATCTGAAACTCGCGCAGTAATCCAAATCTAGTATTCACTTTACTATCAAAGACTTTACTTGGCACAACAAAACATAAAACTAAGATAAGGAGAGGTTGCTACAGTAGTAAACAACTTCCAAGACTCAAATATAAAACAAAAATACTGTAGTAAAAACATGGGTTGTCTCCCATAAGCGCTTTTCTTTAACGCCTTTCAGCCTAGGCGCGAAAGTGTAAATCATGTAACATCAAGAGACGAAGCATCAACATCATAATTTGTTCTAATAATAGAATCAAAAGGTAACTTCATTCTTTTTCTAGGGAAGTGTTCCATACCTTTCTTGAGAGGAAATTGATATTTAATATTACCTTCCTTCATATCAATGGTAGCACCAACAGTTCGAAGAAAAGGTCTTCCCAATATAATGGGACAAGATGCATTGCATTCAATATCCAAGACAACAAAATCAACGGGGACAAGGTTATTGTTAACCATAATATGAACATTATCAACTCTCCCCAAAGGTTTCTTTTTAGCATTATCGCCGAGATTAACATCCAAATAACAATTTTTCAATGGTGGCAAGTCAAGCATATCATAGACTTTCTTGGGCATAACGAAATACTTGCACCAAGATCACATAAAGCATTACAATCAAAATCATTGACCCTCATTTTAATGATGGGCTCCCAACCATCCTCTAGCTTTCTAGGAATAGAAGTTTCAAGTTTTAGTTTCTCTTCTCTAGCTTTTATGAGAGCATTTGGAGTATGTTTTGTAAAGGCCAAATTTATAGCACTAGCATTAGGACTCTTAGCAAGTTTTTGTAAGAACTTTATAACTTCAGAGATGTGGCAATCATCAAAATCCAAACCATTACAATCTAAAGCAATGGGATCATTGTCCCCAAGGTTGGAAAAAATTTCAGCAGTTTTATCACAGGCAGTTTCAGCAGTTTTAGCAATTTCGGGCAATTTTGCGCCCTTTGCACTAGGAGTAGTAACATTGCCAACACCAATTATTTACCATTAATAGTAGGAGGTGCAGCAACATGTGGAGCATTAGCATTGCTAGTGGTGGTGATAGTCCAAACTTTAGCTACTTTATTCTCTTTAGCCAGTTTTTCATTTTCTTCTCTATCCCACCTAGCACGCAATTCAGCCATTAATCTTATATTCTCATTAATTCTAACTTGGATGGCATTTGCTGTAGTAATAATCTTATTATCAATATCCTTATTAGGCATAACTTTCAATTTTAAAAGATCAACATCAGAGGCAAGTCTATCAACTCTAGAAGCAAGAATATCAATTTTATCAAGCTTTTCCTCAACGCATTTGTTAAAAGCGAGTTTGTGTACTAATAAATTCTTTAAGCATGGCTTCAAGACCAGGGGGTGTGTTCCTCTTATTGTTGTAAGAATTCCCATAAGAATTAGCATAACCGTTACCATTATTATAAGGATATGGCCTATAGTTTTTACTAGAATTGTTCCGATAAGCATTGTTGTTGAAATTATTGTTTTTAATGAAATTCACATCAACATTTTCTTCTTGAGCAACCAATGAAGCTAAAGGAACATTATTTGGATCAACATTAAATCTACCATTCACAAGCATAGACATAATCACATCAATCTTATCACTCAAGGAGGAGGTTTCTTCAACGAATTTACCTTCTTACCTTGTGGAGCTCTTTCCGTGTGCCATTCGGAGTAATTTATCATCATATCATCAAGAAGCTTTGTAGCCGCCCCCAAAGTGATGGACATAAAGGTACCTCCAGCAGCTGAATCCAATAAATTCCGCGAAGAAAAATTTAGTCCTGCATAGAAGGTTTGGATGATCATCCAAGTAGTCAGTCCATGGGTTGGGCAATTTTGAACCAAAGATTTCATTCTTTCCCAAGATTGAGCAACATGTTCATTATCTAATTGTTTAAAATTCATTATGCTACTTCTCAAAGATATAATTTTAGCAGGGGGGTAATATCTACCAATAAAAACATCCTTGCATTTAGTCCATGAATCAATACTATTCTTAGGCAGAGATAGCAACCAATCTTTAGCTCTTCCTCTTAATGAGAAAGGAAACAATTTTAATTTTATAATGTCACCATCTACATATTTATACTTTTGCATTTCACACAATTCAACAAAATTATTGAGATGGGCAGCAGCATCATCGTAACTAACACTGAGAAAATTGCTCTCGCATAACAAGATTCAAGAAAGCGGGTTTAATTTCAAAGAATTCTGCCGTAGTAGCAGAGTGGAGCAATAGGTGTGCATAAGAAATCATTATTATTTGTGGTTGTGAAGTCACACAACTTAGTATTTTCAGGGGTAGCCATTTTAGCAGTAGTAAATAAAGCAAACTAGATAAAATAAATGCAAGTAAACTAATTTTTTGTGTTTTTGATATAGCAAACAAGATAGTAAATAAAGTAAAGCTAGCAACTAATTTTTTTTTGTGTTTTGATATAGGTGCAGCAAACAAAATAGTAAATAAAATAAAGCAAGACAAAAACAAAGTAAAGAGATTGGGAAGTGGAGACTCCCCTTGCAGCGTGTCTTGATCTCCCCGGCAACGGCGCCAGAAAACAGTCTTGATGCGTGCAGTTGACACATGTCCGTTTGGAACCCCAAGAGGAAGGTGTGATGCAGACAGTAGCAAGTTTTCCCTCAGAAAGAAACCAAGGTTTATCGAACCAGGAGGAGCCAAGAAGCACGTTGAAGGTTGATGGTGACGGAATGTAATGCGGCGCAACACCAGGGATTCCGGCGCCAACGTGGAACCTGCACAACACAACCAAACTACTTTGCCCCAACGAAACGGTGAGGTTGTCAATCTCACCGGCTTGCTGTAACAAAGGATTAACCGTATTGTGTGGAAGATGATTGTTTGCGAGAAAACGAGTAAAACAAGTATTGCAAGAGATTGTATGCGATGTAAAGAATAGGACCGGGGTCCACAGCTCACTAGAGGTGTCTCTCCCATAAGATAAAAGCATGTTGGGTGAACAAATTACAGTCGGGCAATTGACAAATAGAGAGGGCATAACAATGCACATACATGATATGATAAATATAGTGAGATTTAATTGGGCATTACGACAAAGTACATAGACCGCTATCCAAGCATGCATCTATGCCTAAAAAGTCCACCTTCGAGGTTATCATCCGAACCCCTTCTAGTATTAAGTTGCAAAACAACAGACAATTGCATTAAGTATGGTGCGTAATGTAATCAATAACTACATCCTTAGACATAGCATCAACGTTTTATCCCTAGTGGCAACAGCACATCCACAACCTTAGAACTTTCTGTCACTCGTCCCGCATTTAATGGAGGCATGAACCCACTATCGAGCATAAATACTCCCTCTTGGAGTTAAGAGCAAAAACTTGGCCGAGCCTCTACTAATAACGGAGAGCATGCAAGATCATAAACAACACATAGGTAATAACTTGATAATTAACATAACATAGTATTCTCTATCCATCGGATCCCGACAAACACAACATATAGTATTACGGATAGATGATCTTGATCATGTTAGGCAGCTCACAAGATCCAACAATGAAGCACAATGAGGAGAAGACAACCATCTAGCTACTGCTATGGACCCATAGTCCAGGGGTGAACTACTCACTCATCACTCCGGAGGCGACCATGGCGGTGAAGAGTCCTCCGGGAGATGAATCCCCTCTCCGGCGGGGTGCCGGAGGTGATCTCCAGAATCCCCCGAGATGGGATTGGCGGCGGCGGCGTCTCGCATAGGTTTTCCGTATCGTGGCTCTCGGTACTGGGGGTTTCGCGACGAAGGCTATTTGTAGGTGGAAGGGCAGGTAAAGGGGCGTCACGAGGGGCCCAGACGACAGGCCGGCGCGGCCAGGGCCTGGGCCGCGCCGCCCTGATGTCTGGCCACCTCGTGGCCCCACTTTGACTCTCCTTCGGTCTTCTGGAAGCTTCGTGGCAAAATAGGACCCTGGGCGTTGATTTCGTCCAATTCCGAGAATATTTCTTTACTAGGATTTCTGAAACCAAAAACAGCAGAAAACAAAGAATCGGCTCTTCGGCATCTCGTTAATAGGTTAGTGCCGGAAAATGCATAAATACGACATATAATGTGTATAAAACATGTAGATATCATCAATAATGTAGCATGGAACATAAGAAATTATCGATACGTCGGAGACGTATCAATTACAACCCTAGCGTAAAGTAGAAAACGGATGCCAATTCTACAAAATTTAATTCAAATACAATTTTGACTTTGTTCAGGATAAATTTGAGTTTACTATTAATTCTTAAATTAACTATGTGAACTCCCACTCAAAACAATATCCCTCGCATTGTCTTAGTGATTGCACGAACCAAATCCACTACACCAAGTCCGATCTTCACGAGAAAAGATGTAGCTTCAAAGGCAAACACTCAAAGTGTTCATCATATCATTCATATGACTCATGCTCTACCTTTCGGTATCCCGTGCTCCGAGACCATGTCTGGACATGCTGGCAACCTTAGTATCCGCGTGTGCAAAACTGGCTTGCACCCGTTGTATGCACATGTAGAATCTATCACACCCGATCATCACGTGATGCTTCGAAACGACAAGTCTTAGCAACGGTGCATACTAAGGATGAACATTTTATTATCTTGATATTTAGTGAGAGAGAACATCTTATAATGCTACCGTCGCGATCTAAGCAATACAAGATGCATAAAAAGAATTAAGATCACATGCAATTCATATGTGATATGATATGGCCCTTTAGTCTTTGCGCCTTTGATCTTCATCTCCAAATCACGGACATGATCTCCATCATCAACGGGCGTGATCTCCATCATCGTCGGCGTAGCGTCAAGGTCAACTACTTTGAAATAATACCTCAACATGAAATATAAAGACAACCATAAGGCTCCTGCCGGTTGCCACAATACAATAACGATCATCTCATACATATTCATCATCATATCATGGCCATATCACATCACCAAACCCTGCAAAAATAAGTTAGATGCCTCTAATTTGGTTTGCATATTTTACGTGGTTTAGGGTTTTCGAGTGAGATCCAATCTACCTACAAACATGAACCACAACGGTGATACTAGTGTTGTCAATAGAAAGAGTAGATTGAATCTTCACTATGGTGGGAGAAACAGACACCCTGTTGCGGTCAGAAACCCACCGGCGAGCAGCGACGGGCAACACTGTAGAGCCGGGAGGCCCCCAGGACTGCGGCTGGCCCTGGTCCCTCCGAGCGACGGCCCGCAAAGCCTCGGCACGCACGTCCGATGCCGATGCAAGGGCGTGCCACCTGACCTATACCCGGTCGTGGAAGGTGTTGGATGTGCTTCGCTTAGTTTCCGCATGGCATACACGTAAACATTAAATACGAGCCTCGATCGGCTCTCAGGTTATCCTGTGAATCGGCTCAAGGAGCCGATCCACCCATGATGCGTACGAGGTGTACGATCAGATGGTGGTCCTGCTTGATCAAGACAAAGCTAAAACGACCTACTACGATTTAGGGTTTTCACCGCATAATCGGAACATCCTACTCGTGATTGAGCCTGGGCGGCCACGCACGGTGATCGTAAACCGACCCTAGACAAGGCCTAAAAACCAACACGAAGTTGATCCTCGGAGCATCCCTGTCTAGGGCTAGCAAACCACACCCTACGCGCCACTCGGATCCTTCAACCCGTTTGTAAGGCCTAACCATGCAGATATTAAACTAATCCTTGAAGAACAAGGAGCAACCATAACGGATTGGATCTACTAAATAATGATCAAGTGGGGTGCCGCCCTTACACCCAAGATAGGTGTAAGGGCGGCTAGATGTCTAAGGGTCGCACGACGATAGCATATGATACGATGAACAATGCTAACCCTAAAACACCTATGATAACTACGTTGCTCGCCATCAAAAAGGCTTCAGCACGAGCAACGCATGAACAACGAATAAACGTGTACTGCCTAGATCTCAAGATGCGATCTAGGCAGCATGATGCTTACCCGGAAGAAACCCTCGAGACAAGGGAGTTGGCGATGCGCCTAGATTGGTTTGTGGTGAACGTGATTGTTGTTTATTTCATAAACCCTAGATACATATTTATAGTCCGTAGACTTTCTAACGTGGGAATAATCCCAACCGGGCACGAGCCCAAACTCCATCTAACCGACACGTTTCCTACTATGGTACAGATACACGGGCAAACTAGCCCAAACTTTGTATACAAGGCCGATTCATGTATTCCTTCTATGTATATTCTTCAAGCCCATCTTCAATCGCGGCCCACCTCTGATCCGGTCAAATTCTGGTGATAACACATGCCCCCCTGGTTTTGGAAATGACAATTCCAAAATCACTCGTTTTTTCTTCGTCGGGTCATGTCGTGGCAGAGCAGAACCGCCGCAGTATCCTTCATCATGATGCCTTGCCTCCTCCACTTCTCCGCGTGACCTGGCAATTCCCCTTTGGGCACCACTTCCTTGGAAACTGCTGTGGCATTGAATCTCCACTATATCCCTTTTATTTAACCGCATCGAGCAATTCGCTTTTCTATCCCCTCCTCATTCTCTGTTCCTCCGTAGTACTCGAAAACCCTCCTCCCACCATGGACTCTTCCTCCTCCGGTCTTTCCTACCGGTCTTCCTCCTCCCGCGAGCCGACGCCGGAGGACATACGCGCACCAGAGGAGTGGGACCAGGAGGACCACGCCTCCTCCGTCTGGTCCGAGGACGACAAGTCTTTGACTAGCGGAGATGAAAATCTCCAGTTCCTTGCTGATGGGGAACTGGAATCGGAAAGCGAGGATGACTTGTTCCCTGGGACGGTTACACCTCCTCTGAGGAAGAGGAGGAGGAAGACGACGACGACGACTCCCTCGAGGGTTACCCGCCGGCGAAACGCCTCCGCACCTGGTGGGATGACGACGACATCGATGATGACGAGGAGGATGAAGCTCCCGTAGAGGGCTACGGGAGCAGCGACGAGGAGCCCACCGGCAGTAGTGCCGATGAGAGCTCCGAGGACGACGACGAGGGCAGCGACGGCCCGTAGACTAGGATCTACTAGTGTAGGCCTAGTAGTAGTAGATTGGTCAACAGACCCTTCTTTTGTTCTTCCTTCCTTGAGCAATCGGCTCTTTCTTTGTAAGAAATCCTGTTTATCAATGAAGAATTTCCCGCAATTTGATTTCGCCGATTGTCCACTTAGCCAATGCTCAATGAACCGATGGCCACGCATCGGTCCCTCATAATCCGCTCTTCATCTCTTCGACTACAGAGTGATCGTAAACTTGGTCAATGCTCAATAAGCCGATGTCAACGCATCAATCCCTCACGATCTTTCCTTCATCTTTTCGCCCGATGACTTTGAGCTCTGGTGGACAATGTAGAAGACCAATGCCTTCAAGAGAGTCCTAGAACCGCTGCTGAAACGACTCGACGCTGAAGCCGATACTTCTACAGAACAGATATCACCTGCTCGCAAATCTCCTCAGTGACACTTCATAATCCTGCTCTGTTCCTTTGCAGCAACCAGATAGCCCAGAGCCAACTCCCTATCGGTGATGATGGATCCCTCTTTTGCAAGAACTCACCACCTTCGAAGAAGATTGCGACGCAGGACCAGCCGATGACACTCCAATCGGCTTCTGAAAACAGAGCATCTACCAGGTCAGCTGCCCCCCGAGCCTCAGTCAAGGCGAAAACAGAGATGAGGACACGCGATTCAGACAAATGGACCTGAGCTCGATCGATCACTCCTGAGAAAGCTACCACGCTGAGCCAGCCAGAGCCGATCACCTTTCTTCCGTTGAAAGCCGATATTGCAGATGATCACACAGCGGCTTAGAAACAAAACTCCTCTGACACAGAGTTTGGAGGTTGAAACACGCAACTGGTAGATCCCATGAAGTTTGTGCTAAAGTCGATGGCCGTGCATCGGCTTTGTTCCTTAGCTCTAAAGTCGATGTCCGTGCATCGGCTGTATATCATGAGAATTTTTTTTATTTTTACGGGCCGATTTTTCTATCGGCCCCCAATGTTTCACTGCACATGTATCGCACATGTTCATCTGATTGGGTGCCCCCCGAGCCGATTCTGCCAGGTATCTGCTGATATCGGCTCTGTGGTTAGCCAAGGCACTATATGTGAACGTCGGCTCGGTTAGGACCAGTGTGGACTTCTTCCGACGTAAACTTATTGCCCATTAAATCGATGTTGAACCTAGGCAGAACGCATGGCGAAGATAATTTTGGCCGATTGCTGGAATCGGCCTCCATGTTGAATTGCTCAATGAAGGTTTTGCAATGTTCCTTCATAGATCCTTGGGGCCGATCACATGGATCGGCATCGCCACGTTTGTCCATAGATGTTGCTTTGTTACACGGTTAGGCCGGTGGATAAAACCAGCCTAACCCCGTCCTTTGTCACGTCTATGCGCTCGCGAGTCGTCCAAATTGATGCCCGAGAGTGGCTCTTGGCCCGATGTCTCCCAAACGTTCATGCCGGCCGTTGAAATTTCGGCTGAATCATCTGCGTGGATGACTTCTACTTCATCTCCATCCCATCGTATTAGGCATTGGTGCATCGTGGATGGAATGCAACGGTTGGCGTGGATCCAATCTCTCCCTAGTAGGACAGACATAAGTGCTCTTGCTTGTCGACAATAAAGAACGTCGTAGGGATGGTTTTCCTTCCTACGGTCGGATCCACGTTCGAGAACACCTTGTGCGTCGGATGCTTGGCCGTTGAAATCACTCAGTGTCACATTGGTCTTGATCAGATCCGAGCTAGAGCGTCCCAACCGACGTAGCATGGAGTATGGCATAATGTTGACTGCCGCTCCGGTGTCCACCAGCATCTTGTTGACAGGCTGCCCATTGATGTAGCCTCGCAAGTACAGGGCCTTCAGATGCCTGTAGCTTTTTTCTCGTGGCTTCTCAAAGATAACCGGCCGTGGGCCGCAGTCAAGTTGTGCCACAGGTGCTTCTTCTAATCCTGGAGCACTAAACTCCGTTGGAAGGATGAACACCATGTTTGTGCCAGCCGATGTCTCATCATCGGCTTTCTTTTGTCTGGGCGCCACTCTTTCCTTTGTGGCCGACCTTCTTCGTCCAGGGGTTCGCTGAATTTTAGCGGCCAGATCAGGCCGCGCCTTCCTCAACGTGTGCAGGTATAACCTTTCGGCTTCCTCCAACCCACGTAGTCGCTGAACCCTACGCTTTTGGGAACGGCTGAGCCCATCGGGGCACCACCTTGGCCGATGATACTTGTCTTCTTCATCATCGTCCTCTAGTTCCTCGAGATCTTCTACCCGAGCGGACTCAGCGGTGCTTGTTCCGAGGCGGGAGAGGCCCTAGACGTTTGAACACGGACACGTTAGCTGCATCCTTCTTCTTTTGTCTACATTACGGGCAGCTTGCCGATTGTAGGTAATCGGCTCATTCCTGAATCCCAGCGAGTGTCCGAAGAAGGGGCAGTCCCAGTGCCTATCCACGTCGTCTTGCTCTCTCGACTTTTCCTTGGCGTGGCGCTCATATCTCTCCTCGTCGTGATCATGCCGACGGTGTCTCCTGGCGTCCCTAGCCAGACGATCTCTTTCATCATCGTCGTTGTATCGCCGGCGTTGGTCATATTGACCCACATACTTGTTGAGGAGGTGATCGAGAGAGGTCGCTGATATCTTACGTTCCTCACTTCTCCCTCTCGTGATGTAGCGCTTGCCATCGTGACGGAGCCGATCGCGTGGAGCGGCTTCCTCTGTGTCCTTGCTATGAGAGCAGCTGCCCTCATCTCCGTCCTTACCAGAGTGGTGCCCAGGCCCTACCATGTTGACATTGCACGAGAATCCTGGCTGGCACCCTCCATGGTAAGTGCACTCCACCATGTTAACGGCGGGGAAGGGGTGTGTGTCGACCTTCATGGCATACTGGCTGAAAATTAGACGCCCTTGTTCTATCGCCATTTGGACCTGCTGACACCACACCCTGCAGTCGTTGGTGGCGTGGGTGAACGTGTTATGCCACTTGCAGTATGGCTTTCCGTTCAGCTCCTCGCACCGTGGGGATCTTGTGGCCTTCGGGTAACTTTAGGCTGCTTCTCCTTGAGTAAGAGGTCGAAAATCTGCTCAGCTTTGGTCACGTCGAAGTCAAAACCTTTTGGAGGACCTTGTGGCTTAACCCATTTACAGGACACGGGGCTTGCCCCCCGAGTCTATTCAGCCACTGCTACCTCTTGATCTCCCGCAGCACCTTCATCTTCATCTGCCTCAACCAGGACCACCGCACGCTTGAATTTATCCAGGTAAACATCTGGGTGGCGCTGTTCATATGCTGATAGCTTCTGCACCATGTGCGCCAGTGAAGGGTAGTCTGCTTGGGAGGCCACGTCCTTGATCGATGATGAGAGACCCACCACCGCCAACTCGATCGCTTCTTTTTCGGTGACATGAACCGAATAGCATCGGTTCCTAACGGTCCCGAAGCGCCGGACGTATTCCGACACTCGTTTCCCCGCGCTTCGTCGTACTTGTGCTAGATCGGCAATGCCAGCCTCGGAAGCCTCTGAGTGATACTGTACGTGGAACTGCTCTTCCAACTGCTTCCAAGTCCGGATTGAGTCTGGTGGCAGCGATGTGTACCACCCGAAAGCCGATCCTGTGAGGGACTGTGCGAAGAACAGCTCGTCTGATGCTGAGATCGTGCCCAGCTGTGCCAAATATCGGCTCACATGCTCGATGGAGCTGGAACCATCTGATCCATTAAACTTGGTGAAATCAGGGAGCCGATATTTGGGTGGTAGCGGGATCAACTCGTACTCGTTGGGGTACGGCTTGGAATAGCCGATTGTCCTCCTTTTCGGCATCATGCCGAACTGGTCTTTCAGGATTGTACAGATCTGATCCGCGGTGATGGCTGCAGGCGTCGAACTCTGAAGATTCGCCGGGGTGGCATACTTAGCCAGCCATGCTTGCTTTTCCAGCTCTGAGCCAACTGCAGGAGCTGAGCTCTGGAGGTTTGTCGGAGTGGCATACTTAGCTAGCCACGTCTGCTTCTCAAGATCTGTTCCCGAAGTTCCTCCTGCTGTCCCGGAAGTCCCTGCTGTTGCAGCCTGGTTCGAGAGTGCCCAGTTACTGCAGTCTGGCACGTATGCGCACGTGTATCCGTGAGGGATCTCCTTAGGCGCCTCATGCATGAATTGGTAGTCACTAGGGTCACCACCGATCTTGTAGACGACGTATGCCGATGAACTCGGCACTTCTGGTGCTGCCAATGCGAACGGCAGCGGTGGACGGGACTGGAGTGGCATCTCTCCTTGGTGAGTCCCCAGAGCTGGTCCTGACGGAGAATACTGATGGCTCATGATTTCCTGGATCACGCGCAGAGCGACACGCTCCAAAGTGTTCACCAGGCTCTCAGAATGGCGGTGCAGCGAATGAGCCACCATGAAGTTAATCTCCTGACGCAGCGACCTGGTGCGTTCTTCTGACGGGGTGGACAGGTCCACTCCATCGAGCGCCTCAGGTGAGAACCCTTTCCACCCGATGCCATGTGAGCGGGTTCTGTGAAAAGAGCCGATGAGGTCGGCTTCGAGGACTGCTTTGATCTCGTCAAGCTTCTTCTTGAGCTCGTCGGTCAGATCCTCGTACTTGACTGGAGTGCCTTCCGCCATCTCAGATGTAGATGGCGATGCGGTTGATGTCGAAGATGGTCCCACTGGGCGTGCCAGAAATGTGTTGCGGTCAGAAACCCACCGGCGAGCAGCGACGGGCAACACTGTAGAGCCGGGAGGCCCCCAGGACTGCGGCTGGCCCTGGTCCCTCCGAGCGACGGCTCGCAAAGCCTCGGCACGCACGTCCGATGCTGATGCAAGGGCGTGCCACCTGACCTATACCTGGTCAGGAAGGTGTTGGATGTGCCTCGCTTAGTTTCCGCATGGCATACACGTAAACATTAAATACGAGCCTCGATCGGCTCTCGAGTTATCTCGTGAATCGGCTCAAGGAGCCGATCCACCCATGATGCGTACGAGGTGTACGATCGGATGGTGGTCCTGCTTGATCAAGACAAAGCTAAAACGACCTACTACGATTTAGGGTTTTCACCGCATAATCGGAACATCCTACTCGTGATTGAGCCTCGGCGGCCACGCACGGTGATCGTAAACCGACCCTAGACAAGGCCTAAAAACCAACACGAAGTTGATCCTCGGAGCATCCTGTCTAGGGCTAGCAAACTACACCCTACGCGCCACCTGGATCCTTCAACCCGTTTGTAAGGCCTAACCATGCAGATATTAAACTAATCCTTGAAGAACAAGGAGCAACCATAACGGATCGGATCTACTAAATAATGATCAAGCGGGGTGCCGCCCTTACACCCAAGATAGGTGTAAGGGCGGCTAGATGTCTAAGGGTCGCACGACGATAGCATATGATACGATGAACAATGCTAACCCTAAAACACCTATGATAACTACGTTGCTCGCCATCAAAAAGGCTTCAAGCACGAGCAACGCATGAACAACGAATAAACGTGTACTGCCTAGATCGCAAGATGCGATCTAGGCAACATGATGCTTACCCGGAAGAAACCCTCGAGACAAGGGAGTTGGCGATGCGCCTAGATTGGTTTGTGGTGAACGTGATTGTTGTTTATTTCATAAACCCTAGATACATATTTATAGTCCGTAGACTTTCTAACGTGGGAATAATCCCAAACGGGCACGAGCCCAAACTCCATCTAACCGACACGTTTCCTACTATGGTACAGATACACGGGCAAACTAGCCCAAACTTTGTATACAAGGCCGATTCATGTATTCCTTCTATGTATATTCTTCAAGCCCATCTTCAATCGCGGCCCACCTCTGATCCGGTCAAATTCTGGTGATAACACACCCGCAAAGCCACTTATGCAATACAAGTTGCATGTCAAGCGTGGAGCAAGTCTCATAAGACGCGGTCATGTAAAGTTAGCCCGGGCCGCTTCATTCCACCATCCCGCAAGATGCAAAGTACACTAACTAAAAACAACAAAAGCATCAACGCCCATAAAAACCATTGTGTTCTACTCGTGCAACCAATCTATGCATAGACACGGCTCTGATACCACTGATGGGATTCGTAGCATAGAAAACAAAAAAATTCCTACCGCAAGAACGAATAACAAGCCAAGATCTAATCTAGCAGATGGTAGCAACGAGATGTATGTGAGACTAACCCTCGAAGATGCCAAAGCCTACGAGATTAGATCTCGTGGTTGATGTAGTCGATCACTTGCCGCTTTCAAAAGCGCGTAGAAGATCTTGACAGTGCCACAGTCGGGCAGCACCTCCGTACTTAGTCACACATTCAGTGTTGATGACGACGTACTTATCCCCGTTCCAGCGGGCAGCGGATATAGTAGATCCTCATCGGAATCCCGACAGCATGACGGCGTGGTGTCGGTGGTGGTGGAGATCTCCGGCAGAGCTTCGTCGTAAGCGCTGCGGGAGAAGAAGGAGGGAGTAGCTAGGGTTTGGGAGAGGGGGGGTGCTTGGGCGCCGGCCTGGGAGCCCTTTGGTGGTGCGCCCAAGGTGTGGCCAGCCCTCTCCCTCTCCCTCTCTTTATATAGGTGGAACCCCCAAGGGTTTGCCCAAAATCCGAATAAGAGTCCAACTCAAAAAACTTCCATATGGGTGAAACCTAGGGGAAGTGGGATTGCTCCCTTTCCTTCCCCTATGGCCGGCCATGGAGGTGGAGTCCACCATGGACTCCACCTTCCCCTTTGGCTGGCCGGCTAGGGTTCGTAGAGTCCATCCGGGACTCCACCTTCCATGGTGATTTCTTCCGGAAGGTTCTAGAACATTCTAGCACCTTCCATAAATGCACCGGATCATTTCCAAACTTGGAAAGTGACTTCCTATATATGAATCTTATTCTCCGGACCATTCTGGAACTCCTCGTGCTGTCCTGGATCCCATCCGAGACTCAAAACAACATTCGAACTACATTCCATATTCCATATCTACTTAAAACGACATCAAACCTTAAGTGTGTCAACCTACGGTTCGAGAACTATGTGAACATGATCGAGACTCCTCTCCGATCAATAACTAATAGCGGGACCTGGAGATCCATAATAGCTCCCACATATTTAACAATAACTTAGTGATCGATTGAACCATTTACATACGGTACCGATTCCCTTTGTCACGCGATACTTTACTTGTCCGAGGTTCGATCATCGGTATCTCCATACCTAGTTCAACCTCGTTACCGATAAGTAATCTTTACTCGTACCGTGGTATGTCATCTCTTGTGACCTAGTCACATGCTTGCAAGCTAACCAGACGACATTCCACCGAGAGGGCCCAGAGTATATCTATCCGTCATCGGGATGGACAAATCCCACTCTTGATCCATATGCCTCAACTCACACTTTCCGAATACTTAATCCCATCTTTATAACCACCCATTTACGCAATGGCGTTAAAGCATCCTTCCGGTGTAAGTGATTTACATGATCTCATGGTCGAAGGACTAGGTAACTATGTATCGAAAGCTTATAGCAAGTTGAACTTAATGACTTGATCTCATGCTATGCTTACTATGGGTGTGTCAATCACATCATTCACCTAATGATATGATCTTGTTATTAATAACATCCTATGTTCATGATCAGGAAACCATGATCATCTATTAATCAACAAGCTAGTTAAATGAGAGGCTTACTAGGGACTCTGGTTGTTTACACAACACACATGTATCAATGTTTCCGATTAATACAATTGTAGCATGAAGTGTAAACATTTATCATGAACACTAAGATATAACAATAACTATTTTATTATTGCCTCTCGGGCATATCTCCAACATTTTTTATGCGCCAGCCTCCTAGTTTTGTGGACCCCACTCGTCCTTCACACCTGTGTCATCTTTAGAAGGCTATCTATGGATTAAAGCAGGCCCCTCGTGCTTGGCATGCCTGCCTCAGTTATGTGCTTGCCGATCTTGGTTTTCGTGTGTCCACTATGGGTACATCACTTTTCATCCTCAGAAGGTCTGATCTCACTATGTTCCTTTTGGTCTACATTGATGATATTATTGTGATCAGTTCTTTTTCTGTTGATACTGATTGTTTGATCCGTGAGATGCTCTCCGAGTTTGCTGTTAAGGATCTGGGTTCCCTTCATTTCTTCCTTGGTATTGAGGTTCATCATCAGCGTGCTAGTCTTCTTCTCACACGGAAAGAACTACGCCACGGATCTCCTTCAGCGAGCTAATATGCTGAAATGTACACCCGCTGCTACTCCCATGATAGTTCTTGACAAGCTGTCCGCCCATGATGGTTCACTTCTTAGTGATGTTGATGCTACCCGTTACCGCAATATTGTTGGAGGACTTCAATATCTCACTCTTACACGCCCTGACATTTCTTTTGCTGTCAGCAAATTCTATCAGTTTTTAGATGCTCCTCATGATCCTCATTGGACGGATGTCAAGCGCATTCTTCAGTTTGTTAAGCTCACTATATGTCATGGGTTAACGCTCTCTCGCACATCTGATACACTTTTATCAGCCTTCTCCGATGCTAATTGGGCTGGAAACACTAATGACAGGCGATCCACGGGGGATATGCCATTTTCTATGGTGTCCCGCTCAAGTACTGAGTTGGAATACAAGGCAGTGGCTAATGCAATGACTGAAGGTATATGGGTACAATCTCTTGTCAAAGAATTAAGTATCTCCTAGGATCAAATTTCAATACTTTGGTGTGATAACATTTGGGCTACATACTTATCTTTTAACCCAATGTTTCATGCATGCTCGTACCAATCATGTTGAGGTTGATTTCACTTTGTTCAAGAAAGAGCAGCTTAGAAGCAACTTCAGATTTAGTTCGTCTCCTCCAAGAATCAAGTGGCAAATATCTTTACAAAGCCTCTTCCCTTACCAGCATTTAAGGCATGTAGGCGCAATCTCAACATGTTGGCACCAGTTGTGATAGACACAGGATGATAAATAACCATATTGTCATGTTGTAACGTTATCTAACTAGTTTTGGATAGTTAGGATTTGATTGATCTCCTGTTGGGATATCAGCTAGGATGTTTTGAGTTGTACGTATTGTAACCTACCCATTGATCAATATATACTCTACCGAACGTGACCCTTGGAGGCACGATCCACTACCCCTACCAATACGTTGTTTTTCGCATGATTGAATAAAAAAGAGTTTATACTAAAATTTAATACTTCTTTGCAAAATATTATAGCATTGTCTTGTAGTCCAAACGATAATAACTTCCTATTATTTATTTCAAATAGCTAACCATATAACAAAGTTAATAAGTATGTAATTTGTTATATACTCTCTCCGTTCTAAACTAATTGACTCAGATCTAGCTTATATCGAGCTCAATCAAAGTCAATTAATTTGGAATGAAGGTAGTATGTGTAATGTATATCGATGAGAAAAACTTGCATTGTGCTGAACTATATAGTGACATTATTTTTATTTATAAATTATTTTTAAAAAACTGCACTAACCGATTTTGTAGACGTATTGTGGTATAGATATCTAAACATTTGGTCCAAAATGTATCTTATAGTTGTTTCTAGTGTATGATTAGGCAAGTATATGTTTGGAAACTCCGTGAGTATAAATTAATTTTTTGGGCTGCTTTCATAGCGATTTAGGTGGTCAAATGTGTATAGTCCATACTTAGTAGTGAAATGGCAGCCTATAATACAAGAACCAACTAAAAATACAATGATTCTAATACTTTTCCATACATATGATCTGATATTCTCGTCCACAAAGTGCCTGGTATCATCTAGTGTAACCAAGTGCTCTTGTGGATTTTTGAAATAAGAACTCATACAATGAACTCAACATGGAATTTTATTGACAAAGATTTCTATACAACCCTTAGGAGTTGCAGGGGAGTAACTAAGTTCGTCGCCTATGATTATTCCGGTAAGACTGATTTACTTTTGACTAAAATCACAATAAAAACTATGGAATAGAGGAAGTACAAATTAATTGTTATTTTAGATATTACAGTAGTAGTGTTGGTTGCCATGTGGCATCGGCGTCATGTCCGGTTACAAGAGCTTCCGAAGGAATTAAGCAGCCCAAGCAATACATCGATGGATCAGTATGTTTGTGTCTCTCAACCTCACTATATGAATGAAGAGTATGATGTTCTCATGAAAACTAAAACATGAAAACTGGTGCCACTCAAGCATGGTACAAATGTCTTTGACTGTCGATAGATTTATAAGATTAAGCCTAGATTTATAAGATCAACCGGAAGGCTGATGGATCCATTGAAAGATACAAGGATAGATTAGTAGCCAAGGAATTTAAGCAAATGTATGGGATAGACTATGAGGACACATTAAGTCCGATAGTTAAAATTGCCCCAATTCATCTTGTCTTGGCAATCTTTATTTTCAGGGGATGTAATCTATGACAGTTAGATATAAAGAACGTGTTTTTACATGATGTTCTGAAAGAAGAGGTCTACTTAAAACAATCACCGGATTTTGAAGATAAGAGAAGACCAAACTATATTTGCAAACTTGACAAGACGCTTTATGGACTGAAACAAAGACCTTGTGCATGGCATGCTCCCTTAAGCTCTCAACTAATACGTCTTGGTTTTCAGGACTCCAAGTCCAATACATCCTTGTTTATCGATCTCAATTCCAGTGTTATGATCTTCATGCTCATTTATGTGGATGACACTATAGTTGCTAGCTCAATAAAAGTTGTAACGGGTGCGCTGTTGAAGGATCTAAGTAAGAAGTTTGCTCTTAACGAACTTGGTGATATCCACTACTTTATGACAATTGAAGTACACAAAGCCAATGATGGACTAGTCCAGAGTTAGACAAAATATGCTTAAGATGTACTTGCTCAAGTTGGCATGAAAAACTGCAAAGGTTCACCTACACCGCTATCTTACTCAAAAGAGATCACAACGCATGGAGCAGAACCAACGCATGGAGCAGAACCGCTTGGTCTGAAGATAGCACCAAATATAGAAGTATAGTAGGTTCCTTGCAATATATACCACTCACAAAATATATCAATATTTGCATGCACCTACTACTCTGGATTGGACAGCCGCAAAGCGTGTGCCGAGATATGTGAAGCATAGAGTTGGTATTGGAATGGCATTTATGAAGTCACTCTTGTTGGTGTCTTTTCAGCTGTTGACTAAGCAGATTGTGCCGATGATCGTCAACCAACTAGAGGTTTTGTTGTTTTCTTTAAACCAAATCTTATCGCATGGATCGCCGCCACAATCTCAAGGTCAAGCACCGAAGGAGAGTATAAATATGTATCAAATGCTACAACATAGGTGATATGGATATAATCCTTACTTGAGGAGCTTGGAGTCAGGTTGACTTAGCCACCATGTTTCTGGTGTAACAACCTCGGATCAACTTATCTCTGGGAAAACCCAATGTTTCATGTGCGGGCCAGACATATCAAGATAAACTTTCACTTCATTAGAGAAAAAAGGTTCTCAATAAATAACTGGAGTTTTGATTTGTCCTTTCAAAGGATAAAGCCGATGATGGATTCTGTTTGTAGCTTTGAAGATCTTAAGCATAACCTCATCTTGATCAAGTTGTGATTAAAGGAGGATGTTAGAAGTAGTTTTCTATGTCTACACGTGTTATAAGTATTTAACATGTATCCAATTGTGCACCATATTGTGTAATAGAAATAGATATCAGAGGGAAGTTGGGAGCGAAAAAACTCTTTTTAATGGCTACATTACTTACAACAGTGACATCAGCCATGTGATGATCTAATTCACTTACAAAATTTTGAAATAAAACTAAATTATAATTGAAACACAATTATTTTGTGAAACATACCGCAATGATGTCATCAGTTTCACCTTTTACCAAAACATTTCACATCGTTACCCATATATCAGTTTAATTTCATAAAAACATTACTTACGTTTCAGTTATTAGTTTTGTATTAAACTAATGTCAAAAGGCTCACCTAAGTGAATGCGAATCGGGCACCTTTTTCGATAAAGGGTGCTTTATTACTCGAAGAATCAAGCATTACACACAGCCTCTGCATAGCTAAGATGTACACAGCCGTTTATGAATCCAGTATTCAAACATAAGAGTGGAGAAATGATAAAAGGAAAAAAAAAGCCAACTAGTCGACAGTTCCATTGGCTTCTATCCTACGGTTATGCAGCCACCCAAATTGGGTAATAAACTCCTTGGCCGTATTCTTCAACCGTGTAGATACCTCCATAAATAGGTCTCGGTCCTCGAAGCGTTGAAGTGATGACCATGAACGGAGCATAGTTGTACACATGTAAATAACCTGCATAATAGAAGAATTTTTTCATTAAAAACCTTGTCGTTTCTACACAGCCAAAGCGACCATACAACTGCAATCGCTCCCACTCGGATAGTTGTTTTATACCTTGAATCCACTCCGTTTAACCAATTGCCAAAGATATTGGTAATACTGCGGGGTGGGTACAGGGTAGAACCTATCTGAATGATTGACCATATAGATCTAGCAACCCGACAATTGAAGAAAAGGTGTTTTATTGTATCATCTTCGTGACAGAACACACATTTCTTACAACCCTGCCAGTTGCGTTTTGCAAGGTTATCTTTAGTAAGAATCACACCTCGACGAAGATACCATGCAAAGACCTTAGTTTTTAGTGGTATCTTCATCTTCTAGATGGATTTATTCTTTAAAATCAGTTGAGTAGGAATGCAAAGGGCTTTACATGGAGGCTACCGAGAATACACCATTCTTGGTGAGACTCCAACGGAATTCATCGGTCCCGTAGATAACTGTATTGAACCTAACCGCTGAAGCAGATCGTTCCAAGAGTCAAGGCGGGGACCAATAAGATCATGTCTGAACGTTACCGAGGGTGGATAAGATTCCATCACCTTCTATAAGGTGTCCCCTTTATAACGAACAATATTGTACAAGGCAGGATACTGTTCACGAAGAGTGATTGTTCCCAACCACTGATCCTCCCAAAAACGTATCTCCGCCCCATTCCTGATGGAGAAGGAACCAAATGGAAAGAAGTATTTCTTTGTTGTCATAGTGCGAGTCCCCTGGTTTCCAAAAAACCTGGGATATCGCCTTTGAGCCTACATTCTTTTTCCGTAGCAGTTGTTGCCATACACCATCCTCCGTTAATAACCTGGCCAGCAACTTGCCTAGCAAGGTCCTGTTTTTAACTTCTAGATCGTGAACACCGAGTCCACCTTGATCTTTTGGATGGCATACAACACTCCATTTTGTCAACCAATATTTTTTCTTCTCGCTATCCCCTTGCCAAAAGAATCTTGATCGGAAGTAATCCAATCGATGTAAGACTTCTTTGGATAACTGGAAGAAAGAAATCATATACAGTACCATGTTTGTGAGTACTGAATTTATGAGAACTAATCTCCCCCCCCCCCCAAGGTATAGGAGCTTTCCTTTCCAACTAGTAAGACGTTTCTGAAGTCGTTCTTCGATGATTTTCCATTCAGCCAGAGTTAGTCTCTGATGATGAATCGGAATACCAAGATAGCTTATTGGAAAACAACCAAGCCCGCATCTGAATAGCTCGGCATAAAGGTTGGCATCGTCTATGGCCTCACCCAAACAAAACAACTCACTTTTATGGAAGTTGATCTTTAGACCTGACAATTGCTCGAATGCTGAAAGAATTAACTTCAGATTACGTGCCTTTGCCAAATTATGATCCATAAATAGAATTGTATCGTCGGTATACTAAAGAATTGATAAGCCCCCATCAACTAAGTGGGGAACCACACCTTCAATTTGGCCATCGAACTTAGGACGCTCAATTATAATTGCAACCATATCTGCCACAATGTTAAAAAGCATTGGGGATAATGGATCTCCTTGCCTCAACCCTTTTTTCGTCTGGAAGTATTTACCAATGTCGTCATTGACCTTTATGGCAACACTACCACCAAAAATGGCATTATTAATTAGAGCGCGCCACTCATCAGAAAATCCTTTCATCCGGAGTGTTTGCTGAAGAAAAGACCATTTAACTTTATCATAGGCTTTTTCAAAGTCGATTTTGAGTATGACCCCATTCAACTTTTTGCATCAACTCGCCGCTCTCAACTCAGGAGCCATAATAGTAGACCTAGTCGTTTTGACAGAGAGCTCCTCACACCTTAGCTAACTAGTCAACATAGTAGTTACACGGAAATGAAACTCATACAGAATTAGGAGAATTTATATGCGAATGTTTTCATCAAATTAACAGAGGAAACCTGTTATTTCACAATAGGTTTCCTCTTGATCATGTCCTTGGAGGACAGCTACACATCCTGCTTGTCCTTATGCATGGTGAAGCTGTCGTATACCTTGCCATCGCTCGACCGCCGGTACTCGAACTGCAGCGTCTTCTCATCAGACGCTGTCAGCTTGCCGAAACCATAGTCCATGTCCCGGTACACGCTCCATGGCGGGACCTCGGTGGTGAAGTTGGTCAGGTGGCTGCCCCCGCCCCCCACGACGACGTGCACGGTGCCATCCTTCACGCACTTCTCCTCGTACACGGGGCATGTCCGCTCATACTGATGGACATGCCCGTAGAAGGCGACATCCACACGGTGCCTCCGCCACAGCTTCTCCAGGCTCTGCCGCGCCATTGGCTCCGCGAACGCCCCGTTGTAGCCGTAGGAGAACCCTGAGGAGTAGCCGAGGACGCGGTGCGCGATGAACACCAGCCACGGCTGCTTCGCCCGGTCCACCGTGGCGAGGCACCGCTCGATGAACTTGTACTGCTCCGTGCCTTCGCGCCAGTCCTGCTCGCTGTCCGCCACGCAGAACCGGAACATCCCGTAGTCCGTCGAGTACCAGTAGTTTTCTTTGTTCTCTCTCGGTGCGTAGTACATGGTCTCGGCTAGCACGCCGCATTCTCCGCCGGAGTCAGTGCCATTGAAAAAGGACCCGCTGTTGGGGAAATCTCGCTCATGGTTCCCACTGCATAATCATCAGAGAATCAAGGTTGCATCGTCAGTGAAACCAAGTTACCTGCCTGTGTGTGAATTGGCTATGAAATGATGCCTCGAAATTCTTGTTTTGAACGGAATGAGCATGCATACCTTGCCAGCATGTAGGGGACCCGAGAGGTAATCGGCTCGACCTGCTGCGTGAACTGATCCCACTGTGACAGGTACCCGTTGGCGTAGGAGATGTCACCGATGTGGAACATGATGTCGGTGTTGTCAATGTCCCTGATCAGCGCGTCCGTGGTGTTGAGTGATGCAAGCTGATAATTCTGATATTCGTTGCTGCCATCCCTCTCGGCCTATAATTAAATGAGAACACCTCGTTGATTCAGAATTACATTGGACTTGGGCATTTGGCAAACACAAACCGTTAATGGCACATTGCCATATGATCATGGGGAGAATTTGTTTATTATAGTGCTTTTTTCGATAAGGGGCGCTTTATTACTCAAAAAGTTTATTATAGTGCTTAGTGCGATAATGCTAGTGGTAGCGTATATTTACCTTCCCCATATCACCAAAAATGACAACGCGCTGCAGTGACTTCTGTCCGGGACAAGGAGGTGCTGTGAAAAAGTTAAGCTTGCCCCATGTAACTTTTCCATTACGGAGCATATGTCCAATTTTGTAGTAGTATCTACAAGGGAGAAATTGCATTGTCAGAACAACAACTTATACAACTATTTTGTATGACACAGGGCTAGAATTTACTCTTTGTCTGCTGATAAGTTCTTCAGGAATGCTGTGTGTATGAAACCTGGATCCCTCCAACCAACGGTACTAGCAGGTTCTCCTGCGCAATTCGAAAGTACAGGGAGACGCATCAGTTATATTAAGGGACAAATAGTAATCCAGTTATGGATTGTGTGTTTTATTCTATGCTGATTTTACTATGTATATTTAGATCAAGGGTATTGCAAAAAAGAGACAAAGTTTCATAGGCACTGTACCACAGAGGCTTTCACGACCAAATGTGACAGTGCCGGCTGGTGCGCGCCCAGGACGGCTCCCTTTCATGCCCCATTCTACAAAGGGATATGCTTCACTGATGGCATAGCCACTTGTCCATGTGACAGTCATCTAGTATGACGCGCCAAAAACCCATCCTTGAGTCAGAATCCAAATCAGAACGAAACAATACAGCTGACGTGAAGTGCTAGAAAACCCACCTCATTCCATGTTTTTCCCAGCGCTAAACGAGGGTAAACCGGAGCCTTCGGGTTCGCGAAGGCAATCTTGTTTGACACCGCGACAAGTATTGGCTACAGAGATGAATTGCATGATGTCAGTGTTTATGTATCGAAAATGGACCACACAAGACGGTATGATGGTTTCGTGAACTCACGTTTGAGAGTCCACCGGTGAACAATCCAAAGGAGAAATCCTGCCGCTGGTTGATCAACTGGAACTTCAGAGTCCCTTTCCCTGACCCGGCATAGCCTGACGAGTAATTTGCAAACTGAAACTGGAAACAAGGACAAGAAAACGGTAGCAATTCATCAAGTTGGTTACCCGTTTGAACTCTGAAAGTAATGTGAAGGTCGCTCATTATGTGTCCACTAGCTAACCTTTATGGGTGCCGAGCATATCACGGGGCCTGGGCCTGATCCATGAGAGCCGGGGCATGTTGACGCACTGCAGGGAAAGTGCAGCAACTTATCAAATCAGAATGCAGATACAAATCACATCACATTACAATATCTGAACACTCGGAGGAGATGTACTAGTTCATACTTGAAATTTGCAGGTGAGAACACTCCGATCCAGTCGCCGTCGCTTGCATGCGGAACGTGGAAATCTACTGTTACCCAAGCTGTATCTTCACCCTGTCCCCACGCGCATGGTGTCAGAATTTGTTACTTTGTGCATCTGAAAACCAACGGTATTGTCGATCGAGATCGGACATCGAAGTATTCATAATTAACGTGCAGGGTTCATACAAAACATCAGTCTGACAGACATCAGAGTTAACGTGTGATCGGTTATGAATTAATAATCTGGGGCCGGAACGATAAGATTGAAAGCGTAGTCGATGAATATTATCCACATGGCAGCACATGACCACGTTGAGCACGCGTGCATTTGCCGACTTGAAATGCAGTTGTGCGTGTTAGTCCACCGGTTGACTTGGACGATGGACATCAGGACATCCACCATCTTCGGCTGAAATGTCGCCACCACGAGGTCGGCACTCCATCATCGAATCCCAGTGACCGATTTGTCCCGAAGCGATTGGGACGGAGCCACGGAAGATGACCGGCCGGCCATCCAGGCATGCCAGGACGGCCGACAACTTGCCAGTTTTGCATAGCGCGTGCTTGGGCCAACTGGCCAAGGATTCATATGCTAGGAGCCTAGGACGACCGACTGGCTGACAGCGTCGAGGACTGAAAACGAGATCTTTGGCTGCGCAGGAACGCTTCAAACCAAGACGGGGAGGATTGAGCTCAGCCGGCCAGGACGGCGAGGATTGAGCTCAGAGTCTCAACGGGGCTAACGAGAAGTAAAGTTGGGGAATTCCCTCAAGGATCAGTAGCTGGCTCTATCTCCCCATGTACGACGCCATGAATGCTAGCTACAGCTTCTCAAAGAAATTATACTAGTCCTACAGTAAATCATGGCGTAACGAATATGCGGGTTTGGCTATACTGGAGCTACAAGGAAGGGCAGTGGAGAAGATTGAAGATTGAAGATGGCGGAGGGCGAGCGAGCGTAGGGTAGTACGTACCCGCGAGCCGAGGAGCTTCGGCGAGGCCCGCACGGCGGACGAGGCGTCGAGCGCGACGCGGGCGCGGTGGATGGCGATCCGCGAGAGCGGGTGCACGCCGTGCCCGTCGGCGCGTCCTGCCCAGCACGCGGCGGTGAGGGCGAGAGCGAGCAGGAGGAGGAGGCGCGGCGCGGCCATGTACGTTGCTGCGGCTACTCTGAGCTTTGCGTTTGCTTTATGGAAGGAAGTTCCGTGCGGCGCCAAGAGAGAACGCGATTGAACAGGAGGCGGCGGCGGGACGTTGGGTGAGTGGACCCGATCGGCACGGAGTTGACTCCGCGACGTGTTAGCTATGCTATGGAATTCCCTGGTTTTATATTCGTCGGATATGCCGGAGCACAATACGGTATTTATACCATTTTCGTTTGAAATCAGGGTGGTCTCGTCGGCGCCTAGTTTAACGGTTTTGTGTTCACACGAACTGATCTTCATACAACATGAACGATGAGTTTTTAATTAAAAATAGTGTTTTTAATATACTTGGTGATGAATTCTTCTTGCCAATAAATGATCTCTGGTCCTTCAATCGATGATGAGATCTTCTTTCGCGACGACGTACGGTGATTTTGGAAGATTAAGTCTTTCTACGATTTCCTTCATAGCTTGCTTCGCCATGTCGATTGCGGCGAAGAGATTGTCTTTGCAATATTTATCAAAGCTGCGTCGACGCGCATGAATGGAACCTGGGTGCGCGCGCACCCAGTTTCCTACAAAACGAAAATAATGTTATTTAAAAGTTTCAAAAAAATGTGAAGTAAATTTTTGCATGTACATATTATGTTGATACTTAATCGTGTGAGTTTTCACGAAAAAATACCATTGTATGTGGCCTGCACAAAAATGACAAAATGTCCAAATGAGAATAGTGAATAGGAATTTCTACTATTCACAGGAATAGGAATTTGCATTTTGTCATTTTTGTGTAGGTCACACACAATGATATATTTTTGTGAAAACGCACACAAGTAAGTATCAACATAATATATACATGCAAAAATTTACTTCAAATTTTTTTGAAACTTTTAAATAGCATTTTTTTGAACTTTTCATAAATGGGTGCTCGTGTACCCAGGTTCCATTCACCATTTTCGAAAGCTGCGTTCTCAACATTAGTGAATCATACTTCAGCTCCCCTGCGAAGTTGACAAGGCTGTTCAGTTGTTTCTCTCTAAAATATTGGTGTTGATATTCTTGCCAATATTAATATTGGTTGATTACTTTACTATTTTGTGCTCGTATCCTACGCACTATGGTTCCAAATTATGGGAGAATCCTCGTTGATATTTACATATCTGTGTGGCATCTATATCATTTCTACGACACATTGTGTCTACCAAAAATAAAGAGTTTAGAAACCTCAAATATTTGCTCATTTACTTTGACCTCTTTCTGTAATAGAACACGTGTCTATACCTTATACCATTCTTGTAGCATAAAGGAGGGCGTCTGAGTCAGAAAGTTCATAAACGAACTTGGTGTAATTCCAAGCATGCTAATACTATGAAGCTCTCTTGGAAACAATGGTCAAGCCAGGAAATTAAGGTCCCACCGGTTGATAAAACAAATACAACGCCATCTCATCCAAGAATGAGTGATGCATGAAGACGTAAAGATATACAAATACATACGGACCTAAACATGTCAGATCCGTTGATGAAGTTCACCACATGCAAAGCATATGAGCGACACCGAAATGGCATAGATGTTAAGTGCTTAAATATTGACTAGATTAATGATTCTAGTGTAAGTGGGAGACTGGACGAAATATGCCCTAGAGCCAATAATAGATTGTATTATTATATATTTCTTGATTCCTAATTAAGTTTATAACTTCTTAACTTACTGAGTTCATCTACAAGCATTGCAACCTCTATGACATCGAGTGCCGAGTCTATACCTCATCGACTTCACAGATCGAATTAAATCCGGATGATGCATTCATGACGTAAAGATAAGCACTTTAGATCGCATCTATTGGTCTGGCACTCGTCTCCGCGACGCTCTACCAGTTATATACCGTGCCAACGGCATGATATAAAAATTTCCGACTAACACGTTGGGTACCCTTTACATAAGCAGAAACTCGACTCGATAAAGACCTCCGTGGTATGAGTCGAGTTACACCTAGCGTATACCGAATTCGAGTCCGGGGACTCGAATTTGAGTAGGTTGCGTTGTTTTTGTCCAAGAGAAATCAACTGGTTCCGATCCATCGGTTGAATCAGATGCGTTAATCAATATCCCTATGATTTCAAAACACATTATATTCAATCCCGATGAACTTCCAGGTCAATATTGTCGCTTTATAGCATTGTCGACTCTAAACTGGAGATAGGGATGAAACTATGTCTCTACGCGAGTCTTCGACTCCCTTAGACACCCGGGGGCTAATGATGTAGGTGCACCTAAATGGGTCCCCCATATTGGTATACTTGGTATGGCTTAAGCAAAGGCCCATAAGAATCTCATCATCAAGATAAAGTTGGACCACGTGAGACATTTAAAGGTCCGTGGACTCAACGTGTGTAATAAGGTTTTGGCTCAGTAAGGAAAGTTCTAATCATTGTAATCTACCTGGACTCGGTAACCTGGGATTTGGCTTCGTCTATAAAAGCCAGGAGGGGCCACCGAGCAAGGGCAATAAAAAAAGAGTGATATGTCAAACCCTAGCTACACTAGATCAACATCAACTTTGCCTTCTTGACGACTCCCTGTAATCTATATCCATAATACAAACAAACAAGCACCACGTAGGGTTTCTCCATCGCAGGCCTAAAGCTGGGTAAACCTCTTTTTGTCCCTTGTGGTTGTGCTTGTAAACCGTCGAAACCACCATTACGCCTATTCCCCAAACTCAAGTCCATCATATATGGGCATTGCCGTGGTTACTCATGTCTGTTGTGATGTCCAAACCCTGCATTATACCTTCCAAGCAATTCACATGCATCACTTGGCTCCATCCACTTCAAATCTAACCTCACTTTTTACACAACCTCAACGTAGGTAGGAGTAGTGACAAACACCATGACGACCTCTCGTGGGTAAACACACTCGGCATTGTCTTTCAAGAAACCAGCCTTGTCCAGATGATGAACATTTATGATTCTTGCCATCAAAAGAAACAATGACAACAATCGAAATGCACCGAGAACAATTATGTTGGCGCCAACCAAAGCATTACGAATATCAATGTCTAACAAGTCATGCGAATTTCGATATAAAATATAAGCCTAACCTACAAACCCTTACTATAACTATACATTACAATACCCTAACTCTAAGCACCAATTCCTACACCTAATGTTCCATAACCATCTCACGAGCCAACATTAGTCAAAACATGAACAATCAACCTTCTAAATGTAATCCCTAGGGTTTCACCATATATGACAAAAAGCGCCAAATCCCACAAAATTAATCGAACAAAAAGAGGGAGAATGGAGAAGATTACCTCTAAGGACAAAGGGGAGTCGAAATCCATGAAGAAAATCAATAGATCTGGAGGAATTTGATGGGGAACTAGAGTGTGGATTGAGAGGGAGATAGAGGGCGGCCGGGGTCAGAATATACAAGAAAAATGAGTGGCTTAATTGGTTTGGACAGCCCAGCAATGGGCCTCTGAGTTATTTCCCCAAAACGGCATGGCTCCATAGTGGGCGGAGCCAAGATACATATCACAGCTCGTACAACTGGCCAGGCATGCCAGGACGGCCGACAACTGGCCCCTATTGCATAGCGCGCGTGCTTCGGCCAACTGGCCAAGGATTCATATGCTAGGATGACCGACTGACTGACAGCGTTGAGGACTGAAAACGAGATCTTTGGATGCGCAAGAACGCTCCAAATCAAGCGAAAGGTTGGGGAGAGTTGAGCTCGCTTAGCCGCCCAGGACGGCGAGAATTGAGCTCAGAGTTTCAGCTTGGTTAACGTTAAGTAAAGTTGGGGAGTCAGTAGCTGGCGCTATCTCCCCAAGTACGCCATGAATGCTAGCTACAGCTTCTCAAAGAAATTATACCAGTACTACATGCTGCAGCTTCTGCGAACTGTACCGGCCGTAGCTCATGGCGTAACGAACATGCGGGTTTGGCTCTACCGGAGCTACAAGGAAGGGCAGTGGAGAAGATTGAAGATGGCCGAGGGCGAGCCTAGGGTACGTACCCGCGAGCCGAGGAGCTTCGGCGAGGCCCGGACGGCGGACGAGGCGTCGAGAGCGACGCGGGCGCGGTGGATGGCGATCCGCGACAGCGGATGCACACCGTGCCCGTCGGCGCGTCCTGCCCAGCACGCGGCGGTGAGGGCGAGAGCGAGCAGCAGGAGGAGGCGCGGCGCGGCCATGTACGTTGCTGCTGCTACTCTGAGCTTTGCCTTTGCTTTACGGAAGGAAGTCCCGTGCGGCGCCAAGAGAGAACACGATTGAACAGGAGGCGGCGGCGGGACGTTGGGTGAGTGGACCCGATCGGCACGGAGTTGACTCCGCGACGTGTTAGCTATGCTATGGGATTCCCTGCTTTTATATTCGTCGGATATGCCGGAGCACAATACGGTATTTATACCATTTTCGTTTGAAATCAGGGTGGTCTCTCGTCGGCGCCTAGTTTCACGGTTTTGTGTTCACACGAACTGATCTTCATACAACATGAACGATGAGTTTTTAATTAAAATAGTGTTTTTAATAGACTTGGTGATGAGAATTCTTCTTGCCAATAAATGATCTCTAGTCCTTCAATCGATGATGAGATCTTCTTTTGACGCAACGGTGATTTTGGAAGATTAAGTCTTTGTACGGTTTCCTTCGTCTCCGTGTAGATTGCGGCGAAGAGGATTGTCCTTGCAATATTTATTAAAGCTGCGTTCTCAACATTAGTGAATCATACCATGTGAAGTTGTGGGAGAATTTTACAACTTGCCACACTTTTCTTTGCATTTCTATCATTTGCCATTTTGTGTCTCACTGGTTGTTTCTCTCTAAAATACTGGTGTTGATACTCTTCCAATATTAATATTGGTTGATTACTTTACTATTTTGTGCTCGTATCTTACTCATTGTGGTTCAAAATCATGGGAGAATCCTCGTTTAATATTTACATGTCTATTTGGCATCTGTATCATTTTTCTACGACACATTGTGTCTACGAAAAAGAAAGAGTTTAAAAACCTCAAATATTTGCTCATTTACTTTTGACTTCATTTTGTAATAGCTCACGTATCTATACATCATACCATTCTTGTAGCATAAAGGAGGGCATTGAGTCAGAAAGTTCATAAACGAACTTGATATAATTCCAAGCATGCTAATACTAGGGTGTGTCTATGTCTAAGTTGACTGAGATTTTCTTAAGTCTCGTTTGGTTAGGGTTCTATTCGTCGTTATCTTTCCAACAAAATTGGTTTCATGTCAATCGGAGTTCGGGAGCATTAGTTATTAAAGAAAAAGGAAAAGGGGAAAAGAATAAAAAGGAAAAAAAAAGGGGGAGGGGCAGCCGGTCGGCCTGCCGGGCCACGCGCCGGCCCACCCGGCCGTGACCGGCCCCGGCAGAAAACCTGTGCCATCCGGGCAGAGTCACGTGGGCTTGGCCGCCCCATCCGGCCCAGTGCCGGTCACCGACCAGCCCGCCCGGCGCCAGCCCCGGCCGGACCGGCCTCGCCGCCGATTGGGCCTCACACCGCGCGGCCCACCCGCGGCCTGCACCCCCGCGTCGCCCAGCTTCCTGCCGCCCGCGCGGCGCTGCCGCTCAGCCCGGTTCTTCGGGCCGGTCCGACCGGGCTGCACGCCTGGCTGCCCGGCCGCCGCTCTCCGGCCGGCCGACCTGGTGGCCGGCTGGGACTTTTTTCTCGCCCGTTTTTCTGCCCGTTTTTTCTGTCTTTTTCCCCCAACAGTTTTATTTGCTCCGATACTATAAATAGCTCTTCCACCTTGAGCAAATCACTTCTTCCCTTTCTCTCACCTCCATTGTTGCATTTGAAGAAGTTGCTCTCTCTCTTGTTCCCCCCATGATTCTTGCTCATTCTTGAGGGATCTAAGAGAGGAGATCTAGATCTACACTTCCACCAAACCATTTCTTCTCTAAGTGAGGGGAACTCTTGGGATCTAGATCTTGGAGTCTTTTGTTGACTTTCCCCATTGTTCTTCCTCTCCAATCTCATCCTAGCATTTGTTGTTTGGGTGGGATTTGAGAGTGAAGGACTTGAACACCTCTAGTGTTCTTGCTTTGCATCATTGCATAGTGTTGAGCTCTCCACCACGATTAGTTCGAGTGAGAGACCGTGAGCTTGTTACTCTTGGAGGGAGACCTCCTAGTTGGCTTGGTGATTGGTGCTCCGGTGATCTCTTCAAGAAGATTGTGAAGAGGCCCGAGCTTCTCTTTCGTGGAGCTTGTGAAGTGGTTGTGGAGCTTGCCATCTCCGGAGCGGAGGAAAAGCTAACCATAAGGAAAGGGCCATTATCCTTCGTGGGTGTGGTTCGGAGAATAGGGTGAGCCTTCGTGGCGCGGGGAATCCTTCGTGGACCTCCACTCCTCCAAACGTGACGTACCTTCTTGCAAAGGAATGGGAACACGGGAATACATCCTCGTCTCCGCGTGCCTCGGTTATTTCTATACCCGAGCTCTCTTTCCTTGTGATAGCCATCGTGCTTGAAGTATATATATCTTGCTATCTCTTGTGCTACATATATCTTGTGCCTATCTTGCTTAGCTCTAGTTGCCATTGTTACACTTAGTTGAGCTTAGCATATCTAGAGTTTGTGCTTGTAAACTAAACGATAGTTTAATTCCGCATTCATACAAGACAAAGCCGCAAGAGTTTGTAATTGCCTATTCACCCCCCCTCTAGGCGACATCTCGATCTTTCACTTCTTAACTTATTGAGTTCATCTACAAGCATTGCAACCTCTTTGACATCGATTGCCGAGTCTATACCTCATCGACTTCACAGATCACATCCCCTGCAAAATTAAATCTGGATGCTGCATTCATGACGTAAATATAAGCACTTTAGATCTCATCTATTGGTCTGGCACGACGCTCTACCAGTTATATACCGTGCCAACAGCATGATGAAAAATTCCCGACTAACACATATTGGGTACCATTTACATAAGCAGGAACTCGACTCGATGAATACCTCCGCGGCATGAGTCAAGTTACACCTAGCATATACCGAATTCGATCCAGGGACTCGAGTTTGAGTAGCTTGTGTGTTTTTGTCCAAGAGCAATTAATTGGTCCCGATCCATCGGTTGAACCAGGTGCGTTAATCAATATCCCTATGATTTCAAAACACATTATATTCGATCCCGATGAACTTTCAGGTCAATATTGTCGCTAGGTTCATCTTAACATGTAGTAGATTATTGAATGTGGCTTGTGCTTCCATATATAGACCCCCGAGACTGAAAAGTTTTTTAAGAATTAATGAAACACAAGTACGCATGTGATTAAACGATACATGTTCGAAATTAGGAGTAGGTTGGATGAGACTAAACGATACTCCTTCAAAAGTTTATACTGTTTTAAGACTAGATGGTCTGTATATGAAAGCACAAGCCAACTTAATGATATAGTAATTTGATGTCACATACGTTGCTATTTTTTTGGTACAAAAATTCGGTCAAATCTAAAACTATTTGACTTTAAAAATAAATATAAAAAAAGCCCCGTACACTTGTTTCGTGGATGGAGGGATACTAGTAGTGTTGACGAGATCGGGGCTTGGCTTTTGTGCGCGACGGGGAATAGGAAGGAACAAAGTTAAACTCAATTAATCGTGTGGGATTCATGCATCTTTGCGGGCTACATGTGTGTAGTAAAGTACTAGTAGTACTTGTACATGGGATCCATTTGATGCTGGGATTTTCCTCAAAAAAAAAAAAAAAAAAATTGATGGTGGGATGCAATGCAATAATGCAAGGAGGAGCAGAAAGAAGTAAGCGGGCCGTGTAAATACATGATGGTCCGATCCAAAGCCTGGTGACCGGATGTGTCTGGATCGAAACGGACTAAGCCGATGGTGCAAAGCGATTTTTTTTTTTTTTGAAAACAAGTACGCAACGATGGATTGAAATGAATGAAGATGAAAAAAAAAAAAGAGATAAAGCAGCAGGCTCCCAGCTGCGTGGATTTCGTGGGCGGAGAGAAGAGCGCGCTGGAATTGACAGCGCGCGCGGCTGAGGTGGGCGTGCTAGCTGTCATCTGTCAGCGTTTGTTCGTCCATTGTACGCTGATGCGTGCGTGCGTGCGCTGCAGGGGGAGGAATTGACGCGCGTGCAGAAGGGCCGAAGTCAACTTCTCGATGCCGTCGCCCGTCGCGCAGCAGATTGGCAGTGACGTGGACGCCAGCTGCTTCCTCGCTCCCGCGCGCATATGGATGGTTTCTGAAATCCATCTTGTACGTATACAACATGGTGGGGACCCGAGACGTGATCATACGTTCCGCTTCCACATGCATCATACATTCTGCTTGTCCTCCTTGTGCAAGATGAAGCTATCATATACTTGTCCGTCGCTGGACCGCCTGTACTTAAACTGGAGCATCGTCTCATTGGACGCTGTCAGCTTACCGTAGCCATAGTCCATATCCCGGTACACGCTCCAGGGAGGGGCAACGGTGGTGAAGTTGGACATGTAGGCTCCAGCTCCCCCGACGACGACGTGCACGGTGCCTTCTTTCACGCACTTCTCCTGGTGGACTGGGCACGTTCGTTCGTACTGGTGGTAGTGGCCGTAGAAGGCCATGTCCACCCGGTACCGCTGCCACAGCGGCTCGAGGCTCTGCCGCCCCATCGGCTCCCCAAACGCCCCGTTGAAGCTGTAGTAGAACCCAGAGGAGTAGCCGAGCACACGGTGCGCGGTGAAGATAAGCCATGGCTGCTTCGCCCGGTCCACCGTGGCGAGGCAGTGCTCTATGAATCTGTACTGCTCCGTGCCTTCCCGCCAGTCATGCTCGCTATCCGCCACGCAGAACCGGAACATCCCGTAGTCTGCCATGTACCAGTAGTTTTCCCTGTTTTCTGTCGGTACGTAGTACATGGTAGCGGCTGGTACGCCGCACTCCCCGCCGGAGTCGGTGCCGTTGTAGAATGACCCGCTGTTGGGAAAATCTCGCTCGTGATTCCCGCTGCCATCACCAGAGAAATAGAGTTGCGTCGTCAGAGAAACCGGGTTATTCAGCCGAGTGTGGAGTGTCTCTGAAATCGACCTTGTATAGAACATGGTGGACTTATGTACGTACCTTGCGAGCATATAGGGGACCCGAGACGTGATCGGCTCGACCTGCTGCGTGAACTGATCCCACTGCGATAGGTACCCGTTGGCGTAGGAGATGTCCCCAATGTGGAACACGATGTCCGTGTTGTCAAGGTCCCTGATCACTGCGTCCGTGGTGTTGAGCGATGCGGGCTGGAAATTCTGATACTCATTGCTGCCATCCCTCTCGGCCTTCAAATGAAAACAACCGTGTTCATTCAGAATTACAATGGCGCATGATCATGTCTGTAAATTTATTTTCTAGTGCAAGGTGAGAGATAGTATTGGCCTATATATGTACCTTTCCCAAGTCACCGAAAATAACAACCCGCTGCAGCGACCTTTGTCCCGGATAAGGAGCTGCTGTGAAAGATTTAGGTTTGCCCCATATAACTTTTCCGTTATGAAGCGTATGCCCAATTTTGTAGTGGTATCTACAAGAATAAACTGCAGTGTCACACCAGTAATACTCACAATTAAGATATTTGGGACAGAGGACTAGAATACTCACACTTTGTCTGGCCATAGATTCTTTAGGAAAGCTGTATGTATAAAACCTGGATCCCTCCAGCCAACAGTACTAGCAGGTTCTCCTGCACAACCCAAAGTACATGGAGTATAGTAATCCAGTTCTGGTTTGCACCTTATGAATGATTCTGTTTTTTTTTCAATGACGATTATGTAGTTTCTTCTACGCTGTTTTTACTATGCAGTGTATTCAGCTCAAGCGTATTTGCAAGGAAAAAATGTGTCATAGCCTCATAGGCACCATACCACAGAGGCTTCCACGACCAAAGGTGGCTGTGTCCGCTGTTGTGCGCACAGGAGGGCTCCCTTCCATGCCCCATTCAACAATGGGAGATGCATCACTGCTGTCATAGCCACTTGTCCATGTGACAGTCATCTAGCATGACACGACAAAAACCCACCATTGGATGCGATCACTCACAAAGTAGATTACCTAACCAACAAATAATAACAAGTATGTGCCAGAAATCCACCTCATTCCATGTTTTTCCAAGCGCTAAACGGGGATAAACTGGAGCTTTCGGGTTCGCGAAAGCAATCTTGTTCGACACCGCGACGAGTGTTGGCTGCAAATGAATCGCATAAACATTAGTCTTATAACTATAGTACAGAACTCACTGTATAACAAGATTGCATAAACCTACACCACGGTGTTTCAATAACTCACATTTGAGAATCCACCGGTGAACAATCCGAAGGAAAAATCCTGCCGCTGGTTGATCAACTGGAATTTCAGAGTCCCTTTCCCTGACTGGCCATAGCCTGACGAGTAATTTGCAAGCTGATACTGAAACCGACATGAGAAGAATTTCTAGTGAGGATCATATCCGAACTCTAGATAATCTGAAGATCGGTCATTCTGTCCACTAACTAACCTTTATCGGCGCCGAGCATATGTCAGGACCTGGTATTTGGCCTGAGCTCTGAGAACCTGGGCATGTGGACCCACTGTGTGAAAGTGTAAGAAATAATCAGAGCAGGGGTAATGTACAAATCACGGTTCACAGTCTCAGTTAAAAATCTGAACATCCCGAGAAAATGTACTGGTTCATACTTGAATTCTGAAGGGGAGAATACTCCGATCCAATCGTCGTCGCTTGCATGTGGAACTGTGAAATCTACGGTTACCCAATGTGTATCTTCACCCTGTATCCACAACAACATCGTATCACTTTCTTTCTTTCTTTGTACTACAGCAAGCAAAATATCAAGAACCAAAAAATAGGTTTCCAGGACTAACAAGTGAAATTCATTCATTGGCGAAAATATCTTGTACTAATCAGATGAATAAAAGAATCTGAAGGGGGCGACAATACGGTCTAATCATGCATGTACGGTGCATTAGAAATATATATCAGTTTGGCTGACAGCAGACAGTGTGCGTGATCGTTGACTGACTACTAGATGGTCCGTCATGCAACTTTGGCTAGGTGCAGCCAATATCCACATCACCACATGCCAGAAAAATATCCACATTTTTGGTTCCACCCGTGATCGACCGCAGAAGGCACGGTGAGCTTGGCGCCATCCGCAAATCCCAATCACTAACCTTACCTAACGCGATTGGGACTGAGAATGCATGGCGCACAAGGGAACGGCCGGCCAAGCATTGCAATTTGCAAGGACCGAGAATTTTGGGGCAAGGGACACCATGTACCTTAGCTCCGAGCGGACAAGGGATGCCCAGGCCGAGGCGGGCGCGTCGATGCCAATCATCGCCTGTTTTACGGTGATCAGCGATAACGGTTGGACGCCTACTCCGGAGGCGGTATGCGCCGTCGCCGACGCCGCAGCAAGAAGCACGAGGAGTACTTCTCCCATCGGCATCCTGCGCATGCACATGTGCAGTTCGTCTGTCTCGCGGGAGAGGTTTTTGTAACAAGGTCGCGAGGAGCTGGCGCGTGCTCTCTGCCGTAATGTCACGGCAGCGACGGCGGCTCAAGAGTACTGGGACTTTCTACCGAAGGATTGAACGGGGAAACGAGAGCGAGAGTTTTTACTCGACAGGCAAGGTCCAGGCAGCGTGAACCTCAACGATAACGATTTCAACATGAAGCAAATTCTGCGGAATTTATCAGGGAATGGCAACCACCAGAGGCTCCAACCAACCATGTCACAGCAAGAGCAGGGTGGGCACTGAAGCGAAGGAAAGGATACGTACCCGCGAGCCGAGGAGCTTCGGCGAGGCCCTCACCGCGGCGGACGTGTCCAGCGCGACGCGGGCGCGGTGGACGGCGATGCGCGACAGCGGATGCACGCCGTGCCCGGCGACGCCGCACGCGGCGAAGGCGAGGGCGAGTGCCAGAAAGAGCAGGCCGCCCCCTCTCATGTCGCTGGCGTTGTTCGTGTGAGAGCTCAGCTCTGGGTCGACCAAGCATTGGACAGCGGCTCGCTCTTTCTTATGAAGCCTGTAACCCCCTCCGGCGCTCCCTAGGGCGCTGCCGGGGGCCGATCTCCCTCCTCCCGCCGCCCCCTCCTTCCGTTTCTCTCCCTCCGCCGCTGCCATCGGCGCTGGCCACGGTGGCGGCATTCTCGGCGCCAAAGTGCCCGGGGGTTGTGCCTAACATATGGAAAACTACAATATACAAATATATACATCTAACACCCTCCCTCAAACTCATGTTGGATCCACATCACCGAGTTTGGAGAGTAGGAAATCATGCTGCGCTCGGGTTTGTGCCTTTGTAAAGAAATCTGCCAACTGCAAATCTGAAGGCACATAATGAAGCGTAACAACCTGAGCCTGCACCTGAGCACGTGTATAAAAAGCATCAACACCAATATGTTTGGTAAGCTCATGCTTGACCGGATCACGTGCTATACTGACATGTACTGTCAGACAAAAGTGAAGTGGGTGTCGTAACAGAGATCCCAAAATCTGCAAGCAACCACCATAACCAGGTCATCTCAGCAATCAACAAAGCCATAGCCCGCAGCTTAGCCTCAACACTCGAACGGGAAACCGCTACCTGTTTTTTCGTCTTCCAAGCAACAAGCGAACAACCAAGAAACACACAGTAAGTAGAAAGTAAACGACGATCTGTAGGATCACTCGCCCACGGGGCATCCGAGTAGCACTGGAGCTGGAGAGAGCTGGAACTAGGAAAGAAAAGACAACGAGTGATCGTGCCACGAAGATAACGAAGAACACGGAGGATATGACTGTAGTGAACGGTGATAGGAGCTGAGACAAACTGACTCAGAATATGAACATGATAAGAGATATCAGGACGAGTGACAGCAAGATAAACAAGACTCCCAAAAAGATGGCGATAACGTGTCGGATCAGGAAGAGGATCACCATCAGTAGGACGAAGCTTAACATTAAGCTCCATAGGAATCTCAATAGTGCGCTCATCCCCAAGAGCAGCACGAGCAAGAACATCCTGAATATACTTTTCCTAAGAGATAGAAAAACCATCAGAAGTGGAGGAGGCCTCAATCCCAAGAAAGTAGCGAAGAGGACCAAGATCAGTCATAAGAAACTGATCACGAAGACGAGCCTTGAAAAAGGCAATATACTCAGGATCATCACCAGTAATGATCATATCATCAACATAGAGAAGGAGAAGAGTGCGTCCACGAGAAGAAGTGTGAACAAATAGCGCTTGTCGAGGGTGCTCCTCGGCAATGCCCTCCGATAGGGGCTTAGGGTTGATGGAATCCTGTAAGCTGACACGAGACATCGGTTCGCAGACAAGCGGGGAGAGCGATTTACCCAGGTTCGGGGCCCTCGATGAGGTAAAACCCTTACGTCCCGCTCGTCCGATCTTGATTATGAAAATATTGGGTTACAATGGGGTACCGAAGGGTTCGGCTGAGATCTCGTCGAGAGGCTAAGTGTTGCGGTGACCTAGCTCTAGACTTCTGGTGGCTAAGATTGCTAAGATTGTACGTGTCCCTCGGCAGCCCCTTTCCTGGCCTTTATATAGGAGACCAGGTCTCAAGAGATCTAACCGAGTACGACTAGTTTTACAGCAGTTCTATCTCTAAACCTTCCTTGTTCGGCTTCTTCCTTGCCTTGCCTGTCAAGGAATCTTCCGCTTCGCCATCCAAGTGGCCCGTCTTGTCATCGAATACCTTCATGGGCCTCCAGCTAGATCGTGTAGGGTAGGGCAATTCGGTTACCCGAAGGGTAATGCCCACGTCAGTAGCCCCCGAGTGTCTAGCCGAAGATAGTTCGGGTCGAGACTAAAGCATGCCTCCACCTAATGTTCTTCTCCTGGATCGTTTTTGTCCATCTTGTATCTGCATCATCTTCTTCTATCGGGTGCGCGTCAAGCGCTCCCGATGGGAGTAGCCCCCGAGTCTAGGTACGGATGCTTGCAATCCGTGCATAGACTCAAGTTGTACCACTCGAACATTTTCCTCTGCCGAAGTTTTGCTGCAAGTCTTCATGGATCATCCGATACATTTGTACCAAGGCTTGTTTTCTTCGATAAGTTTTCCGTGCGTAAGGGATAATGAGTAACATGCCCAACTTTTGTTGCTTAACTGCCGATGGCAAAACAACATCACCCTACACAGAATCAAGTCCCCGGGCATGATCCTGGAGTGCAAAAAAGTTCTATCGGGTGCGCACTCAGCACTCCCGATAGGAGTAGCCCCCGAGTCTGGACACGGGTGCTTGTAACTGGGTGCAGACTCGAGCTGAGCTTTCCATCCTTTTCTCCAAATATTTCTTCGTAAAAATATCTTCGAATGCTCATTTTATCGGGTGCGCGTCAAGCGCTCCCGATGGGAGTAGCCCCCGAGTCTAGGCACGGATGTTCACGATCCGTACATAGACTCAAGATTACCATCCGATACCTTTTACATTTCTTCGAATGCTCCGAGCATTCCTTACGACGTCACTGATGACGTTATTGTTACTTTGATTTTGACTGACAGGACGCGGCCCGCTGGGCCCATCCTACCTCTGCCTAGCTCTGTTTTTAAGCAATATCTGCCTTCCTCGTACAGTTACCAAGGTGCCTCCTCGATTTCCATGATCAATGATGGAGAAAAGGTCCTCTTAATGAACTGGTAGCAACGACACGTGCCCACGCAATCCTCAAGTTTTCCTCTTCTTAAAATCTCTTAGGAAAAAATCTTAGCATTCTCTCATATTCATCGTAGCATCCTCTGTCCTTCTTCTTCCTTTCTCTTTCACACACTACAAGAAAAGTTCTGATAGACAACGTCTCAAAATCGTCCGCTAAGGGGTATTTTTCGTCGCCCATGGGCCTAACCCGAC
>NC_061512.1:236401127-236444717 GCF_022539505.1 Lolium rigidum | reverse complement strand
CTATGTTATGTTAATTATCAAGTTATTATCTATGTGTTGTTTATGATCTTGCATGCTCTCCGTTATTAGTAGAGGCTCTGGCCAAGTTTTTGCTCTTAACTCCAAGAGGGAGTATTTATGCTCGATAGTGGGTTCATGCCTCCATTAAATCTCGGGACGAAGGACGTAAAGTTCTAAGGTTGTGGATGTGTCATTGCCACTAGGGATAAAACATTGATGCTATGTCTAAGGATGTAGTTATTGATTACATTACGCACCATACTTAATGCAATTGTCCGTTGTTTTGCAACTTAATACTGGAAGGGGTTCGGATGATAACCTCGAAGGTGGACTTTTTAGGCATAGATGCATGCCGGATAGCGGTCTATGTACTTTGTCGTAATGCCCAATTAAATCTCACTATATTTATCATATCATGTATGTGCATTGTTATGCCCTCTCTATTTGTCAATTGCCCGACCGTAATTTGTTCACCCAACATGCTTTTATCTTATGGGAGAGACACCTCTAGTGAACTCGTGGACCCCGGTCCTATTCTTTACATCGCATACAACTCACCGCAATACTTGTTTTACCGTTTTCTCGCAAACAATCATCTTCCACACAATACGGTTAATCCTTTGTTACAGCAAGCCGGTGAGATTGACAACCTCACCGTTTCGTTGGGGCAAAGTAGTTTGGTTGTGTTGTGCAAGTTCCACGTTGGCGCCGAATCTCCGGTGTTGCGCCGCATTACATTCCGTCACCATCAACCTTCAACGTGCTTCTTGGCTCCTCCCGGTTCGATAAACCTTGGTTTCTTTCTCGAGGGAAAACTTGCTACTGTCTCGCATCACACCTTCCTCTTGGGGTTCCCAACGGACATGTGTCAACCGCACGCATCAAGACATATTTTCCGGCGCCGTTGCCTGGGAGATCAAGACACGCCGCAAGGGGAGTCTCCACTTCCCAATCTCTTTACTTTGTTTTTGTCTTGCTTTATTTTATTTACTACTTTGTTTGCTGCACTTATATCAAAACACAAAAAAAATTAGTTGCTAGCTTTACTTTATTTACTATCTTGTTTGCTATATCAAAAACACAAAAAATTAGTTTACTTGCATTTACTTTATCTAGTTTGCTTTATTTACTACTGCTAAAATGGCTACCCCTGAAAATACTAAGTTGTGTGACTTCACAACCACAAATAATAATGATTTCTTATGCACACCTATTGCTCCACTCTGCTACTACAGCAGAATTCTTTGAAATTAAACCTCGCTTTACTGAATCTTGTTATGCGAGAGCAATTTTCTGGTGTTAGTTCTGATGATGCTGCTGCCCATCTCAATAATTTTGTTGAATTGTGTGAAATGCAAAAGTATAAATATGTAGATGGTGACATTATAAAATTAAAATTGTTTCCTTTCTCATTAAGAGGAAGAGCTAAAGATTGGTTGCTATCTCTGCCTAAGAATAGTATTGATTCATGGACTAAATGCAAGGATGCTTTTATTGGTAGATATTATCCCCCTGCTAAAATTATATCTTTGAGAAGTAGCATAATGAATTTTAAACAATTAGATAATGAACATGTTGCTCAAGCTTGGGAAAGAATGAAATCTTTGGTTAAAAATTGCCCAACCCATGGATCGACTACTTGGATGATCATCCAAACCTTCTTATGCAGGACTAAATTTTTCTTCGCGGAATTTATTGGATTCAGCTGCTGGAGGTACCTTTATGTCCATCACTTTGGGGGCGGCTACAAAGCTTCTTGATGATATGATGATTAATTACTCTGAATGGCACACGGAAAGAGCTCCACAAGGTAAGAAGGTAAATTCGTTGAAGAAACCTCCTCCTTGAGTGATAAGATTGATGCTGATTATGTCTATGCTTGTGAATGGTAGGATCTAATGTTGATCCAAATAATGTTCCTTTAGCTTCATTGGTTGCTCAAGAAGAAAATGTTGATGTGAATTTCATTAAAAATAATAATTTCAACAACAATGCTTATCGGAACAATTCTAGTAAAAACTATAGGCCATATCCTTATAATAATGGTAACGGTTATGCTAATTCTTATGGGAATTCTTACAACAATAATAGGAACACACCCCCTGGACTTGAAGCTATGCTTAAAGAATTTATTAGTACACAAACTGCTTTTAACAAATCTGTTGAGGAAAAGCTTGATAAAATTGATATTCTTGCTTCTAGAGTTGATAGACTTGCCTCCGATGTTGATCTTTTGAAATCGAAAGTTATGCCTAATAGGGATATTGAAAATAAAATTGTTACTACAGCAAATGCCATCCAAGTTAGAATTAATGAGAATATAAGATTAATGGCTGAATTGCGTGCTAGGTGGGATAGAGAAGAAAATGAAAAACTAGCTAAAGAGAATAAATGTAGCTAAAGTTTGGACTATCACCACCACTAGCAATGCTAATGCTCCACATGTTGCTGCACCTCCTACTATTAATGGTAAAATAATTGGTGTTGGCAATGTTACTACTCCTAGTGCAAAGCGCGCAAAATTGCCCGAAATTGCTAAAACCGCCGAAACCGCTCGTGATAAAACTCGCTGAAATTTTTTCCAACATTGGGGATGATGATCCCATTGCTTTAGATTGTAATGGTTTGGATTTTGATGATTGCCACATCTCTGAAGTTATAAAGTTCTTACAAAAACTTGCTAAGAGTCCTAATGCTAGTGCTATAAATTTGGCCTTTACAAAACATATTACAAATGCTCTCATAAAAGCTAGAGAAGAGAAACTAAAACTTGAAACTTCTATTCCTAGAAAGCTAGAGGATGGTTGGGAGCCCATCATTAAAATGAGGGTCAATGATTTTGATTGTAATGCTTTATGTGATCTTGGTGCAAGTATTTCTGTTATGCCCAAGAAAGTCTATGATATGCTTGACTTGCCACCATTGAAAAATTGTTATTTGGATGTTAATCTCGCTGATAATGCTAAAAAGAAACCTTTGGGGAGAGTTGATAATGTTCATATTATGGTTAACAATAACCTTGTCCCCGTTGATTTTGTTGTCTTGGATATTGAATGCAATGCATCTTGTCCCATTATATTGGGAAGACCTTTTCTTCGAACCGTTGGTGCTACTATTGATATGAAGGAAGGTAATATTAAATATCAATTTCCTCTCAAGAAAGGTATGGAACACTTCCCTAGAAAAAGAATGAAGTTACCTTTTGATTCTATTATTAGAACAAATTATGATGTTGATGCTTCGTCTCTTGATGTTACATGATTTACACTTTCTGCGCCTAGCTGAAAGGCGTTAAAGAAAAGCGCTTATGGGAGACAACCCATGTTTTTACTACAGTATTTTTGTTTTATATTTGAGTCTTGGAAGTTGTTTACTACTGTAGCAACCTCTCCTTATCTTAGTTTTATGTTTTGTTGTGCCAAGTAAAGTCTTTGATAGTAAAGTGAATACTAGATTTGGATTACCGCAGCAGCTTCAGATTTCTTTGTCGTCACGAATTTCGACCTGCCTCCCTGTAGGTAGCTCAGAAAATTAAGCCAATTTACGTGCGTGATCCTCAGATATGTACGCAACTTTCATTCAATTTGGGAATTTTCATTTGAGCAAGTCTGGTGCCTCAATAAAATCCATCTTTACGGACCGTTCCGTTTTGACAGATTCTGCCTTTTATTTCGCATTGCCTCTTTTGCTATGTTGGATGAATTTCTTTGATCCATTAATGTCCAGTAGCTTTATGCAATGTCCAGAAGTGTTAAGAATGATTGTGTCACCTCTGAACATGTTAATTTTTATTGTCCACTAACCCTCTAATGAGTTGTTTCGAGTTTGGTGTGGAGGAAGTTTTCAAGGATCAAGAGAGGAGTATGATGCAATATGATCAAGGAGAGTGAAAGCTCTAAGCTTGGGGATGCCCCGTGGTTCACCCCCGCATATTTTAAGAAGACTCAAGCGTCTAAGCTTGGGGATGCCCAAGGCATCCCCTTCTTCATCGACAACATTATCAGGTTCCTCCCCTGAAACTATATTTTTATTCCGTCACATCTTATGTACTTTGCTTGGAGCGTCGGTTTGTTTTTGTTTTTGTTTGAATAAAATGGATCCTAGCATTCATTGTGTGGGAGAGAGACACGCTCCGCTGTTGCATATGGACAAATATGTCCTTAGGCTTTACTCATAGTATTCATGGCGAAGGTTGAATCTTCTTCGTTAAATTGTTATATGGTTGGAATCGGGAAATGCTACATGTAGTAATTCTAAAATGTCTTGAATAATTTGATACTTGGCAATTGTTGTGCTCATGTTTAAGCTCTTGCATCATATACTTTGCACCCATTAATGAAGAAATACATAGAGCTTGCTAAATTTGGTTTGCATATTTGGTCTCTCTAAAGTCTAGATAATATCTAGTATTGAGTTTTGAACAATAAGGAAGACGGTGTAGAGTCTTATAATGTTTACAATATGTCTTTTATGTGAGTTTTGCTGCACCGTTCATCCTTGTGTTTGTTTCAAAATAACCTTGCTAGCCTAAACCTTGTATCGAGAGGGAATACTTCTCATGCATCCAAAATCCTTGAGCCAACCACTATGCCATTTGTGTCCACCATACCTACCTACTACATGGTATTTCTCCGCCATTCCAAAGTAAATTGCTTGAGTGCTACCTTTAAAATTCCATCATTCGCCTTTACAATATATAGCTCATGGGACAAAATAGCCTAAAAACTATTGTGGTATTGAATATGTACTTATGCACTTTATCTCTTATTAAGTTGCTTGTTGTGCGATAACCATGCTTCGGGGACGCCATCAACTATTCTTTGTTGAATATCATGTGAGTTGCTATGCATGTCCGTCTTGTCTCGAAGTAAGAGAGATCTATCACCTTAATGGTTGGAGCATGCATATTGTTAGAGAAGAACATTGGGCCGCTAACTAAAGCCATGAATCATGGTGGAAGTTTCAGTTTTGGACATATATCCTCAATCTCATATGAGAACACTAATTGTTGCCACATGCTTATGCATTAAGGAGGAGTCCATTATCTGTTGTCCATGTTGTCCCGGTATGGATGTCTAAGTTGAGAATAATCAAAAGCGAGAAATCCAAAATGCGAGCTTTCTCCTTAGACCTTTGTACAGGCGGCATGGAGGTACCCCATTGTGACACTTGGTTAAAACATGTGTATTGTGATGATCCGGTAGTCCAAGCTAATTAGGACAAGGTGCGGGCACTATTAGTATACTATGCATGAGGCTTGCAACTTGTAAGATATAATTTACATAACTCATATGCTTTATTACTACCGTTTGACAAAATTGTTTCATGTTTTCAAAATAAAAGCTCTAGCACAAATATAGAAATCGATGCTTTCCTCTTTGAAGGACCTTTCTTTTACTTTTATGTTGAGTCAGTTCACCTATCTCTCTCCACCTCAAGAAGCAAACACTTGTGTGAACTATGCATTGATTCCTACATACTTGCATATTGCACTTATTATATTACTCTATGTTGACAATTATCCATGAGATATACATGTTACAAGTTGAAAGCAACCGCTGAAACTTAATCTTCCTTTGTGTTGCTTCAATACCTTTACTTTGATTTATTGCTTTATGAGTTAACTCTTATGCAAGACTTATTGATGCTTGTCTTTAAGTACTATTCATGAAAAGTCTTTGCTTTATGATTCAGCTTGTTTACTCATGTCATTACCATTGTTTTGATCGCTGCATTCATTACATATGTTTACAATAGTATGATCAAGGTTATGATGGCATGTTACTCCGTAAATTATCTTTATTATCGTTTACTCGCTCGGGACAAGCGTAACTAAGCTTGGGGATGCCGATACGTCTCCGACGTATCGATAATTTCTTATGTTCCATGCTACATTATTGATGATATCTACATGTTTTATACACATTATATGTCGTATTTATGCATTTTCCGGCACTAACCTATTAACGAGATGCCGAAGAGCCAGCTGTTGTTTTCTCGTTGTTTTTGGTTTCGTAAATCCTAGTAAAGAAATATTCTCGGAATTGGACGAAATCAACGCCCAGTGGTCCTATTTTGCCACGAAGCTTCCGAAGACCGAAGGAGAGTCGAAGTGGGGCCACGAGGTGGCCGGACACCGGGCGGCGCGGCCCAGGCCCTGGCCGCGCCGGCCCGTCGTCCGGGCCCCTCGTGACGCCCCTTTACCTCGCCCTTCCGCCTACAAATAGCCTTCGTCGCGAAACCCCCGCACCGAGAGCCACGATACGGAAAACCTTACCGAGACGCCGCCGCCGCCAATCCCATCTCGGGGGATTCGGAGATCACCTCCGGCACCCTCGCCGGAGAGGGGATTCATCTCCCGAGGACTCTTCACCGCCATGGTCGCCTCCGGAGTGATGAGTGAGTAGTTCACCGATACGTCTCCGACGTATCGATAATTTCTTATGTTCTATGCCATATTATTGATGATACCTACATGTTTTATGCACACTTTATGTCATATTCGTGCATTTTCCGGAACTAACCTATTAACAAGATGCCGAAGTGCCGCTTGTCGTTTTCTCGCTGTTTTTGGTTTCGTAAATCCTAGTAAAGAAATATTTTCGGAATCGGACGAAATCAAGACCGAGGGCCTTATAATTCCCGGAACCTTCCAGAGCACCGAGAGAAGAGCCTGAGGGGTGCCGTGGGGCCCACACCACCTGGCCGCGGCCCAAGGGGGCGCGCCCCTATGGTGGCACCACTCCGTGGCCCCTCCGACTCCGATTCTTCGCCTATTTAAGCCGTCGTGACCTAAAAACATCGACGTAAAAGATTAACCTCCGTAAAGACTCCGAGGGCGCCGCCACATCGCGAAACTCCAATTCGGGGGACGAACTCTTGTTCCGGCACCCTGCCGGGACGGGGAATTGCCCCCGGAGCCGTCTCCACCGCCGTCTTCACCGCCATCGCTGCCTCCATGATGAGGAGGGAGTAATCCACCCCCGAGGCTGAGGGCTCCGCTGTAGCTATGTGGTTCATCTCTCTCCCATGTACCTCAATACAATAATCTCATGAGCTGCTTTACATGATTGAGATTCATATGAGTTTTGTATCACCACTATTCTATGTGCTACTCTAGCAAAGTTATTAAAGTAGTTCTATTCCTCCTACACGTGTGTAAAGGCGACAGTGTGTGCACCGTGTTAGTACTTGGTTTATGCTATGATCATGATCTCTTGTAGATTGCGAAGTTAACTATTGCTATGATAATATTGATGTGATCTATTCCTCCTACATATGCATGAAGATTACAATGGTGCATGCTATGCTAGTACTTGGTTTAGTCTTTTGATCTATCTTACACTAAAGGTTACTAAAATATGAGCATTATTGTGGAGCTTGTTAACTCCGGCATTGAGGGTTCGTGTAATCCTACGCAATGTGTTCATCATCCAACAAGAGTGTAGAGTATGCATTTATCTCGTTCGTTATGTGATCAATGTTGAGAGTGTCCACTAGTGAAAGTCTAATCCCTAGGCCTTGTTCCTAAATACGCTATCGCTGCTTGTTTACCGTTTTATCGCGTTACTACCGCTGCGTTACTACTCGCCGCGTTACTACCGCTTGTTTACTATCCCGGGCAAAGCACTTTTCTCGGTGCCATTGCTACTACTTATTCATACCACCCGTATTTCACTATCTCTCCGCCGAACTAGTGCACCTATTAGGTGTGTTGGGGACACAAGAGACTTCTTGCTTTGTGGTTGCAGTGGTTGCATGAGAGGGATATCTTTGACCTCTTCCTCCCCGAGATCGATAAACCTTGGGTGATCCACTTAAGGGAAACTTGCTCGCTGTTCTACAAACCTCTGCTCTTGGAGGCCCAACACCGTCTACAAGAATAGAAGCTCCCGTAGACATCAAGCACTTTTATGGCGCCGTTGCCGGGGAGGAAAGGTAAAAAGGCACTCATACTCCGGTTCCAGTGTAACAAGTACTTTTCTCGGCGCCATTGTGTTTGTGCTCGAAGCTATTTCCTTTAGATCCCGCAATTGCATCTTTTTGTTTCTTGTTTACACTAGTTAGGCATAATGGAAAACAACAAAAAATTTAGTGAGCTTTTTAATCTTTTTCCTGATTTAGAATTGTTTGGTGCAAACATTAAAAAACCAATGGAACCTCATTTGCATGCTAGTAGCGATGTTATTAGTATGAATGCAATTACCGCTAATGCTATGGAGAAGTCTAAGCTTGGGGAAGCTAGTTTTTGTGATCTTTTTAGCGTCCCATCTTCAGGTGAGAAAATTTGCTCTGATAACACTTTATCTCCCATATGCGATAACTCTAATGATGCTTGTGATATTTTAAATGCACCTACTAAAAGTATCCCATATAAAATACCTATGAAGATTATTGAACATGTTATGGATAACCGCTATGAAGGGGATGGAACTGTGCATCCTGGAGATCATTTACTGTTTTTGCATGAATTATGCGGGTTATTCAAGTGTGCAGGTATCTCTATGGATGAAGTGAAGAAGAAATTATTCTCTATGTCGTTGTCTGGTAAAGCGGCGCATTGGCATAAACTGCTGAAGGATGAGCGCATTCTCTTGATTGGAAGGATATTGTGCATCTATTTTATTCTAAATTCTATCCTCCAAGTGAAATTCACAAAGACCGAAACCGAATATATAATTTCTGGCCTCATGATGGAGAGAGTATTGCCCAAGCATGGGAGAGATTGAAGTCTTTAATGCTCAAATGCCCCAATCATGAGCTTCCGAGTAATATCATTATTGATAATTTCTATGCGAGACTTTCTCTTCAAGATAAGACTTTGCTCGGATGCTACTTGTTCCGGATCATTCACGCGCAACAAAGAAGAGTTTAAAAGGGACCTTCTTGATCGGATTAAGGAGAACGCTGAAGATTGGGAGAACGACAAAGGTAAAGAGTCGGTATAAATTATGATTATGAATGCATTGAAACTTTTATGGATACCGATAAATTTCGAAATATGAGTGCTACTTATGGTCTTGACTCTCAAGTTGCTGCAAATCTTTATAAAGCCTTTGCTTCTCATTTTGAATTGCCTAAAAAGAATTTTGATAAGTATCATGAACCTTTTAAAGAGGCTTGCATGAAGAATGAAATTGTTGTTAATTATTGTAATGAGCATGCTCAAACTCCTAAGAATGTTATTTCCTATAAGCATGTTAATTTTTGTGGAATACATAGACCTTGTGGAATTAATCAAATCAAAGATGAATATTGTATCCATCATGCTAATGAAAAAACTAGAAAGTGGTTTAGGGCTCTAGATGATCTTGGTAAAAAGGTTTGTTCCCTCTATCCTTTTATTTGTGAAGTTTGCCATGAAATGGGTCATTTTAATTTTCAATGCCCCTCCAATGATAATTTGAACCCAATAAGTGCCGCAAATTTGTATTGTGATGATGAAATTACTCCTAACCAAAGCATGATGAACTTACTTTATTTTTGGGGTGTGAAGAACCGTCGAGAAAAATCTCTTTGTTACATATGAGTGATCTTGATATTGATGATGTCCTGCATGGGTGTTTTTCTTATTGCATTGATAATAGCCATACAAATACTTACATACAAAATATTTTAGAAGATGACACCTTGCCAAAATATGATAGGACCGCTGTGTGTTTTCAACTAATTAATGAAAAGGAGGGATCCTCCCAAGTTTCTTCTATTGTTTCGGAAGTAAATCAGGTTATGCGGACAAGCCACCCTTCAAACCTCTTCCTCCTAAAGAAGGGAACGAGGAGAAGGAAGAGAAGAAGAAGAAGAAGAAGAAGGGAACGAAGAAGAAGAAGAAGAAGAAGGAGAATAAAAAGAAAGAGGTAACGGCGTATCCCCGCGTGAATGAGATAACACTAGGTAACCGTAAGTATGTTGCTCCTAATGATTATTGTGACAATGAATCTGAATACGATGATCTTCCTATGCCCTTTACATACATTAGCGATCATGATTTGAATGAGCACACTCGCTTTTGATATTACAAATCTCCGGGAAACTAATTCTGAAAATGATGATAATAATTGCCATAGTGTCGAGTACTATCCATGCTTCCTCCCATAATGATATAGAAAGCTCTAAGCTCGGGGAAGAGGAGTTTGAAAATCCTTTAGCTACTGGTCATTATGTTCTTGATACATCTCCTTCTAATAACAATGATGGTGTGGACACGAGATAAACCGACCGTGAAAGATAACTATTCTATTTCCTATAATGACACCGTGCCCCCGATCTCCGATGATCATTATAAAGAATGCTATGATATAGGTTCTAACTATCCTTATGAAACTTGTCATAGTCATGATTGGATTACCAAAAACAATTCCCTTAATATGCAATTTGTTTACCATGTTCAAATTCTTGATAATAATCTTGCTCCAATTACTATTAATGAGAATAACTTTTCTTATGCTAAATTTAATGATACTTCTATGCATATGAACCATGATAAGAATGTTTTAAGTGATGGGTATATTGTGGATTTCATCAATGATGCTACTGAAAGTTATTATGAGAGAGGGAAATATGGTTATATGCATCTTAATAATATTAAGTTTCCCCTCTTTATGTCGAGAATCTTGAAGTTACTCGTGTTTTATCCTCTTATGCTTGTCACTTTGTTCTTCATGAATTCATTTGTGTACAAGATTCCTCTTCATAGGAAGCATGTTAGACTTAAATTTGTTTTGAATTCACCTCTTGAAGCTCTCTTTTTGCTCCAAAAACTATTTCCTGCGAGCACAACATTAAAACTGCTGAGCCCATCTTAACGGCTATAAAGAAAGAACTTCTTGGGAGATAACCCATGTGTTATTTTGCTACAGTACTTTGTTTTATATTTGTGTCTTGGAAGTTGTTTACTACTGTAGCAACCTCTCCTTATCTTAGTTTTTGTGTTTTGTTGTGCCAAGTAAAGTCTTTGATAGTAAAGTAAGTACTAGATTTGGATTACTGCGCAGTTCCAGATTTCTTTGCTGTCACGAATCTGGGTCTACCTCCCTGTAGGTAGCTCAGAAAATTAAGCCAATTTACGTGCATGATCCTCAGATATGTACGCAACTTTCATTCAATTTGGGCATTTTCATTTGAGCAAGTCTGGTGCCCTAATAAAGTCTATCTTTACGGACTGTTCTGTTTTGACAGATTCTGCCTTTTATTTCGCATTGCCTCTTTCGCTGTGTTGGGTGGATTTCTTTGTTCCATTACCTTCCAGTAGCTTTGAGCAATGTCCAGAAGTGTTAAGAATGATTGTGTCACCTCTGAACATGTGAGTTTTTGATTATGCACTAACCCTCTAATGAGTTTGTTTCGAGTTTGTGTGGAGGAAGTTTTCAAGGGTCAAGAGAGGAGGATGATATACTATGATCAAGGAGAGTGAAAGCTCTAAGCTTGGGGATGCCCCGGTGGTTCACCCCTGCATATTCTAAGAAGACTCAAGCGTCTAAGCTTGGGGATGCCCAAGGCATCCCCTTCTTCATCGACAAATTATCAGGTTCCTTCTCTTGAAACTATATTTTTATTCGGCCACATCTTATGTACTTTACTTGGAGCGTCTGTGTGCTTTTGTTTTTGTTTTTGTTTGAATAAATGCTTGTGTGGGAGAGAGACACACTCCGCTGTAGCATATGGACAAATATGTCCTTAGGCTCCACTCATAGTATTCATGGCGAAGTTTCTTCTTCGTTAAATTGTTATATGGTTGGAATTGGAAAATGATACATGTAGTAATTCTAAAATGTCTTGGATAATTTGATACTTGGCAATTGTTGTGCTCATGTTTAAGCTCTTGCATCATATACTTTGCACCCATTAATGAAGAAATACTTAGAGCTTGCTAATTTGGTTTGCATATTTAGTTTCTCTAGAGTCTAGATAACATCTAGTATTGAGTTTTGAACAACAAGGAAGACGGTATGGAGTCTTATAATGTTTACCATATGTCTTTTATGTGAGTTTTGCTTGTACTCGTTCATCCTTGTGTTTGTTTCAAATAACCTTGCTAGCCTAAACCTTGTATCGAGAGGGAATACTTCTCATGCATCCAAAATCCTTGAGCCAACCACTATGCCATTTGTGTCCACCATACCTACCTACTACATGGTATTTATCCGCCATTCCAAAGTAAATTGCTTGAGTGCTACCTTTAAAATTCCATCATTCACCTTTGCAATATATAGCTCATGGGACAAATAGCTTAAAAACTATTGTGGTATTGAATATGTACTTATGCACTTTATCTCTTATTAAGTTGCTTGTTGAGCGATAACCATGTTTCGGGGACGCCATCAACTATTCTTTGTTGAATATCATGTGAGTTGCTATGCATGTCCGTCTTGTCCGAAGCAAGAGAGATCTACCACCTTCATGGTTGGAGCATGCATATTGTTAGAGAAGAACTTTGGGCCGCTAACTAAAGCCATGATTCATGGTGGAAGTTTCAGTTTGGACATATATCCTCAATCTCATATGAGAATAATAATTGTTGCCACATGCTTATGCATTAAAGAGGAGTCCATTATCTCGTTGTCCATGTTGTCCCGGTATGGATGTCTAAGTTGAGAATAATCAAAAGCGAGAAATCCAAAATGCGAGCTTTCTCCTTAGACCTTTGTACAGGCGGCATGGAGGTACCCCATTGTGACACTTGGTCAAAACATGTGCATTGCAAAGATCCGGTAGTCCAAGTTAATTAGGACAAGGTGCGGGCACTATTAGTATACTATGCATGAGACTTGCAACTTGTAAGATATAATTTACATAACTCATATGCTTTATTACTACCGTTGACAAAATTGTTTCATGTTTTCAAAATAAAAGCTCTAGCACAAATATAGCAATCGATGCTTTCCTCTTTGAAGGACCATTCTCTTTACTTTTATGTTGAGTCAGTTCACCTATTTCTCTCCACCTCAAGAAGCAAACACTTGTGTGAACTGTGCATTGATTCCTACATATTTGCATATTGCACTTGTTATATTACTCTATGTTGACAATTATCTATGAGATATACATGTTACAAGTTGAAAGCAACCGCTGAAACTTAATCTTCCTTTGTGTTGCTTCAATGCCTTTACTTTGATTTATTGCCTTATGAGTTAACTCTTATGCAAGACTTATTGATGCTTGTCTTGAAGTACTATTCATGAAAAGTCTTTGCTATATGATTCACCTGTTTACTCATGTCATTACCATTGTTTTGATCGCTGCATCCACTACATATGTTTACAAATAGTATGATCAAGGTTATGATGGCATATCACTTCAGAAATTATCTTTGTTATCGTTTTACCTGCTCGGGACGAGCGAGAACTAAGCTTGGGGATGCTTGATACGTCTCCGACGTATCGATAATTTCTTATGTTCTATGCCATATTATTGATGATACCTACATGTTTTATGCACACTTTATGTCATATTCGTGCATTTTCTGGAACTAACCTATTAACAAGATGCCGAAGTGCCAGTTGCTGTTTTCTGCTGTTTTTGGTTTCAGAAATCCTAGTAAAGAAATATTTTCGGAATCGGACGAAATCAAGACCGAGGGCCTTATAATTCCCGGAACCTTCCAGAGCACCAGAGAAGAGTCGGAGGGGTGCCAGGGGGGCCCACACCACCTGGCCGCGCGGCCCAAGGGGGGGGCGCGCCCCCCTATGGTGGCACCACTCCGTGGCCCCTCCGACTCCGATTCTTCGCCTATTTAAGCCGTCGTGACCTAAAAACATCGACAGAAAAGATTAACCTCCAGAAAGACTCCAGGGGCGCCGCCACATCGCGAAACTCCAATTCGGGGGACAGAACTCTCTGTTCCGGCACCCTGTCGGGACGGGGAATTGCCCCCGGAGCCGTCTCCACCGCCGTCTTCACCGCCATCGCTGCCTCCATGATGAGGAGGGAGTAATCCACCCCCGAGGCCGAGGGCTCCGCTGTAGCTATGTGGTTCATCTCTCTCCCATGTACCTCAATACAATAATCTCATGAGCTGCTTTACATGATTGAGATTCATATGAGTTTTGTATCACCACTATTCTATGTGCTACTCTAGCAAAGTTATTAAAGTAGTTCTATTCCTCCTACACGTGTGTAAAGGCGACAAGTGTGTGCACCGTGTTAGTACTTGGTTTATGCTATGATCATGATCTCTTGTAGATTGCGAAGTTAACTATTGCTATGATAATATTGATGTGATCTATTCCTCCTACATATGCATGAAGATTACAGAGTGTGCATGCTATGCTAGTACTTGGTTTAGTCTTTTGATCTATCTTACACTAAAGGTTACTAAAATATGAGCATTATTGTGGAGCTTGTTAACTCCGGCATTGAGGGTTCGTGTAATCCTACGCAATGTGTTCATCATCCAACAAGAGTGTAGAGTATGCATTTATACTGTTCGTTATGTGATCAATGTTGAGAGTGTCCACTAGTGAAAGTCTAATCCCTAGGCCTTGTTCCTAAATATCGCTATCGCTGCTTGTTTACTTGTTTCTATCGCGCTACTACTCGCTGCGTTACTACCGCTGCGTTACTACTCGCTTGTTTACTATCCTGGGCAAAGCACTTTTCCGGTGCCATTGCTACTACTTATTCATACCACCCGTATTTCACTATCTCTTCGCCGAACTAGTGCACCTATTAGGTGTGTTGGGGACACAAGAGACTTCTTGCTTTGTGGTTGCAGGGTTGCATGAGAGGGATATCTTTGACCTCTTCCTCCCCGAGATCGATAAACCTTGGGTGATCCACTTAAGGGAAACTTGCCGTCTGTTCTACAAACCTCTGCTCTTGGAGGCCCAACACTGTCTACAAGAATAGAAGCTCCCGTAGACATCATTCACCCCTGGACTATGGGTCCATAGCTGTAGCTAGATGGTTGTCTTCTCCTCATTGTGCTTCATTGTTGGATCTTGTGAGCTGCCTAACATGATCAAGATCATCTATCTGTAATACTATATGTTGTGTTTGTCGGGATCCGATGGATAGAGAATACTATGTTATGTTAATTATCAAGTTATTACCTCTGTGTTGTTTATGATCTTGCATGCTCTCCGTTATTAGTAGAGGCTCTGGCCAAGTTTTTGCTCTTAACTCCAAGAGGGAGTATTTATGCTCGATAGTGGGTTCATGCCTCCATTAAATGCGGGACAGATGATGTGAAAGTTCTAAGGTTGTGGATGTGCTGTTGCCACTAGGGATAAAACATTGATGATATGTCTAAGGATGTAGTTATTGATTACATTACGCACCATACTTAATGCAATTGTCTGTTGTTTTGCAACTTAATACTGGAAGGGGTTCGGATGATAACCTGAAGGTGGACTTTTTAGGCATAGATGCATGCTTGGATAGCGGTCTATGTACTTTGTCGTAATGCCCAATTAAATCTCACTATATTTATCATATCATGTATGTGCATTGTTATGCCCTCTCTATTTGTCAATTGCCCGACTGTAATTTGTTCACCCAACATGCTTTTATCTTATGGGAGAGACACCTCTAGTGAACTGTGGACCCCGGTCCTATTCTTTACATCGCATACAATCTACTTCAATACTTGTTTTACTGTTTTCTGCAAACAATCATCTTCCACACAATACGGTTAATCCTTTGTTACAGCAAGCCGGTGAGATTGACAACCTCACTGTTTCGTTGGGGAAAAGTAGTTTGGTTGTGTTGTGCAGGTTCCACGTTGGCGCCGGAAACGCTGGTGTTGCGCCGCATTACATTCCGTCACCATCAACCTTCAACGTGCTTCTTGGCTCCTCCTGGTTCGATAAACCTTGGTTTCTTTCTGAGGGAAAACTTGCTACTGTCTGCATCACACCTTCCTCTTGGGGTTCTCAACGGATGTGTGTCAACTGCACGCATCAGTAATCGAGATAGATATACTGTTAAATCTGACAAGTAACTTTACGGACTGGTACCGTATTGTTAAAGAATCAAGAAATGATTAAGTCCTATAGCAAACTTTTGGTAATCCTCAAATTGCTGATTCGAAAAGCAATGGTTTCAATTAGTATCTAAAATTATCTTGTCTCCGTAAAACTTGATATTCAAATCCGTTTGAAAAGTAAGGAGCTGAAAAGTTTGTTTTCAGAAATAAGAAAGGTATGAGATATATGTGATATCTAATACCTTATTACAAGATAATATAATATAATTTAGTGAGACTACATAAACTCATAAGTTTTATGGGAATGTACGAAGGTTGAAGACGCTAGGCATCCCGATCCTCCAACTAGTTGGGCACTAACATTATTCGCATATCCATGTAAGCCATAGTAGCTTCATCATGAAGTTGTCATGATTTGATGGGTAAAATTATGAGTGAAATTGTTCATCACATTAAAAAATTACTAATAATGAAATCTGGAACACTTGTCATGTGATGATCAACTTCAAAGTGGGAACCTCAAAGTTATTGGTATTTGACCAACAAGTCTAGAAGTTATTGATGTTGAAGTGTTTTCAGAAATATGAGAAAAGTCGAAAGAGAAACTACAAAAGGATTTTGGCAGAAAGAAAGAAAAGACTAGAAAGTCTAGCTCAAGTGTATATAGATGATATACATGTTATGAATGTATTCTTTGATTGGTCACACAATGGAATTCTTGGGTATAAGTACCATATTGGTTGTCATGAGATGTCATACAACACAACGCAATACAAGAATACAATGGCCTAAGTGACTGATAAGGAATGTGGTTATAATGCACGTCTGGACAAAATAAAGTGTTATTATGTTCGTCGTTGGCATTCTACCTAGCCCTTCATATATATAATAAAGAACTTAATAATTGTTATTTAGCTCTGGTCAAATAAAAATAATGAGTTATTCAAAGTTATGACCGTACTCCATGTACGATGGATAAGTTATTATACATCTTAATGGTGAAACACACATGCATAACACTGACGCTAAAATGCCATAAGGCAGATGATTTGAATTCCACTTATTTGTGGAACCACCATTTAGGTCATGTTAGAAAGGAACACATGAAGAAACTCCATGTAAATGGATAGTTGGAGTCATTTGATTGTTGAATCGTTTGGCACTTGCAAATCTTTTCTAAAGAAAATGACTGAAATACCGTTCATAGGCCAAGAGTTGAACGGGCAACTATAGTGGAAACATACATGATGATGTATGTGGTTCATTGGGCATAGTTGTGTGCGGAAGATTCTTCTACTTCATGAAAACTTCCAACAATGAATTAAGTGTATATATATGGATATATTTATTCAATGATGAAGAAGTATGAAACATTTGAATAGATTCAAATAAGTTTCAACATGAAGTGGAGATCATCGTAATAGAAAAGTCAAAATATCTATGATTGGATCATGGAGGAAATATTTGAATTGTGATTTTTAGCGAACATCTAAGAGAGTTATGAAATTGTTCCACAACTCACGTTTCTCAGAACACCATAGTTATGATGGAGTATTCAAAAGTCGTATCCAAACCTTGTTGGATTAATGATGAGACAAAATAAAATGATGCCATTATATTTTATGGATTATGCTTTAGAGACTACCGCTTTTACACTAAATAGAGCGTCATCATAAATCCGTTGAAATGACACTATATGAGTTATGGCATGGGTATAAACCCTAATAGTCCTTTCTTAAAATTTTGGTATGCATAGCATAAGTAAATGAGTTTACAACCAAAATCGGATGAATGTCTTTGTTGGTTATCCCACAGAACAAATTGGGAATTCTTTCCACTATGAAGTCAAAGACAAAAGTGTTTGTCGATGTTTCTTGCTTATTTCAAAGAAATTGTTTCTAGCGAAGTATTTGAGTGGGAGGACAATAGAACTTGATAAGATTGATGAACCTGAGCATGATGATCAGAGTAGCGCAGCATCGAAAATGGTTCTGGAAGCGGCCACGATGATCATGTTTCACATGTCTACGAAGTGTTATAGTCATGGAGATCGAAGTACCTATTGAACCTTGTAGGTATGGTTTACTTTGTGATTAAATAAATGATTTGTGAACAAAGGATTGATTTTGAACAATGATAAACCAACTACATACAAAGAAGCTATGATGGGCCCTGACTCCTTTAAAATGGCTAAGAGCCATGAAATCCAAGATAGTATCTAAAATCAAGCTTGGAGCTTGATAAACCTTTTGAAGGAATAAATACTTTTTGAAAGTAAATAGATCTATAAAATTTATAGACTTGGATATAATATCCTTGAAGAAGCTCAACTTGTCAAAAGATTGTTTATGACAAAGTTCAAAAGAGTTGACTGCGATAAGATTCTATCTTTAGCAGCGATGCTTATAGTCTATGCGGATTGTTCTAGTAATAGCTACATATTTCTTTTATGAGATATGCTAGTAGGATGGCAAAATACATTACTTAACAGAAGTGTGTATTAAATGTATATACAAGATACAACTTAGAGTTTTGCTAGTCCGTAGAATACTAAAAAGGTATGCAAACTTCACTGGATGAAGTGAGTATCACGGAGTTGGAATCTTCACCGGATGAAATGATTAAAGAGTTATGATTTCATCAGAAATGATGAAGAAGCTTGCATTTGCAAGAAATTAAGTGGGAGCGCTGAGACATATTTATAATACTTTATGTAGATGACATATCGTTGATTATAAATAATGTAATCATGTACTTGTTATGATTAGAAGGTTCCATTGAAAATCAACTTCAATGAAAGGATATGGACTAAAACCATATTTAGCGTCAAGATCTATGAAGATAGATTGAAACGCATAACAAGTTTAAAGTCAAAGTACATAGAATGAATATTGAAGTAGTTCATTATGAAAACATTAAGAAAGTGTTCTTTTCCATGTGGAGGTTTAAACAAGACTTGAGTGTATTTGACACTCAATGAGTAAAAACACATGAGTGATTTTAGATCACGAATAATATGTACACAATCAGATGTCATGTGCTCTAAGGTGTTATGAGCATATATATCAGAATGATTCATATGATGATCATTGGACAACAGTAAGAATATCCCTGAGTGCTTTGTCAGAGCCGAGGATATAAATATGTATGTTTTATATGGGGTAATGACAAATGAATCGATGTAAGGTGTTACACCGATATTAGTTTGGTCACATATAAAATCTCAATTAGGCTAAGTGTTGATTAAAAGGTAGCACAATGAGCTAGAAGAAGTCTATGCTAGATTCAGATGAGTTCTAAATATTGTGACGGATTCTACAAACGAAGACAGAATATGTCATTGTTTTGACAATGACTGAGGAGTTTTAAGTCGAGGAGTTCTTTGAGAACTTGGTGTAGTTTCGATAGTGTCAGAATTTTGAAGTTATATTGTGTGTGATAATATTAGGGACATATTTCAGACCGCAGAATTAAGGTTCCACCAGAAGACTGAACATATATGGTTAATGCCGACTCATTTGGAAAATGAGTGATGCGTTGAGACGCAAATGAATTGCAAAACACATATGTTTCTGAGCGTGTCAGATCCATTGACTGAAACCTCTCCCGTGAGCAAAACTTGATAAGCACCAGAAGGCCAAGGTGTTATATCTTTACAAATGTAAACTGGATTATTGACTCTAGTGCAAGTGGGAGACTGCTGGAGATATGCCCGAGAGGCAATAATAAAATAGTTATTGTTATATCTTAGTTTTCATGATAAATGTTTACACTCCATGCTATAATTGTATTAACCGGAAACATTGATACATGTGTGTTGTGTAAACAACCAGAGTCCCTAGTAAGCCTCTCATTTAACTAGCTTGTTGATTAATAGATGATCATGGTTTCCTGATCATGAACATAGGATGTTATTAATAACAAGATCATATCATTAGGTGAATGATGTGATGGACACACCCATAGTAAGCATAGCATGAGATCAAGTCATTAAGTTCAACTTGCTATAAGTTTTCGATACATAGTTACCTAGTCCTTCGACCATGAGATCATGTAAATCACTTACACCGGAAGGATGTTTTAACGCCATTGCGTAAATGGGTGGTTATAAAGATGGGATTAAGTATTCGGAAAGTGTGAGTTGAGGCATATGGATCAAGAGTGGGATTTGTCCATCCCGATGACGGATAGATATACTCTGGGCCCTCTCGGTGGAATGTCGTCTGGTTAGCTTGCAAGCATGTGACTAGGTCACAAGAGATGACATACCACGGTACGAGTAAAGAGTACTTGTTGGTAACGAGGTTGAACTAGGTATGGAGATACCGATGATCGAACCTCGGACAAGTAAAGTATCGCGTGACAAAGGGAATCGGTATCGTATGTAAATGGTTCAATCGATCACTAAGTTATCGTTGAATATGTGGGAGCTATTATGGATCTCCAGGTCCCGCTATTAGTTATTGATCCGAGAGGAGTCTCGATCATGTCCACATAGTTCTCAAACCTAGGGTGACACACTTAAGGTTTGATGTCGTTTTAAGTAGATATGGAATATGGAATGGAGTTCGAATGTTGTTCGGAGTCTCGGATGGGATCCATGACATCATGAGGAGTTCCGGAATGGTCCGGAGAATAAGATTCATATATAGGAAGTCACTTTCCAAGTTTGGAAATGATCCGGTGCATTTATGGAAGGCGCTAGAATGTTCTAGAACCTTCCGGAAGAAATCACCATGGAAGGTGGAGTCCCGGATGGACTCCACCAACCCTAGCCGGCCAGCCAAAGGGGAAGGTGGAGTTCATGGTGGACTCCACCTCCATGGCCGGCCATAGGGGAAGGAAAGGGAGCAATCCCACTTCCCCTAGGTTTCACCCATATGGAAGTTTTTGAGTTGGACTCTTATTCAGATTTTGGGCAAACCCTTGGGGGTTCCACCTATATAAAGAGAGGGAGAGGGAGAGGGCTGGCCACACCTTGGCCGCACCACCAAAGGGCTCACAAGCACCCCCCCTCTCCCAAACCCTAGCTACTCCCTCCTCCTTCTTCTCCCACAGCGCTTATGGCGAAGCTCTGCCGGAGATCTCCACCACCACCGACACCACGCCGTCGTGCTATCGGGATTCTGAGGAGGATCTACTACATCCGCTGCCCGTTCGAACGGGGAGAAGGACATCGTCATCAACACCGAATGTGTGACCGAGTACGGAGGTGTTGCCCGACTGTGGCACCGTCAAGATCTTCTACGCGCTTTTGAAAGCGGCAAGTGATCGACTACATCAACCACGAGATCTAATCTCGTAGGCTTTGGAATCTTCGAGGGTTAGTCTCACATACATCTCGTTGCTACCATCTGGTAGATTAGATCTTGGGTTATTCGTTCTTGCGGTAGGAAAATTTGTTTTCTATGCTACGAATCCCATCAAAAACTTCCTCCTCAAGTACTCCATTCAAGAAGGCATTCTGAATATCAAGTTGGCGAAGATGCCAACCACGGGAGATGGCAAGAGACATGAGGAGACGAATAGTAGTTGGTTTAATAACTAGACTGAAAGTGTGCTCATAGTCTTGTCCATAGCACCGACGAAGCCCCTTTGCTACAAGACGCACTTTATAGCGCTCAATGGAACCATCAGAATTTTTCTTGATCTTAAACACCCATTTAGAATCAATAGTGTTCACACTGGGTCATGGAGGAACTAGCTGCCATGTACCATTGCTGAGTAGCAGAGTATTCAATATCCATAGCTGCTTTCCACTGTGGAGTATTAAGTGCAACACATAGATCACATGGCTCAGAAGATCACCGCCGACTCCAAGAAAGTCCTGTTTGAACCTCTTGAAATAGCTCGATGCCTTGTGATCGACCTTGTCACAAATCTGACACACCGGCCGGCTGCCGCTGCCGCGGCCTCCTCCTGAGGGACGTGGACCATAGTCTCCACCATCACCACGGCCAGTAGGGCCACGGTACTCACCACGATCACCTGAGTGTGACCCTCCGCCACCAGAGTAGGATGTCTGTAGCCTGGGGGAAAGTTTGGGTGCGGGTATACCGTAGATCAGGGCTGCGGTAGTATGGACGTCTAACTGACTTGCCGTGGCTGCGATAGGATGCATTAGTGAAAGATCGAGATGTCGCCTAGAGGGGGGGGTGAATAGGCAATTACAAACTCCTGCGGATTTGTCTTGTAAGAATGCGGAATTAAACTATCGTTTAGTTTACAAGCACAAACCCTAAATATGCTAAGCTCAACTAAGTGTAACAATGGCAACTAGAGCTAAGCAAGATAGGCACACGATATATGTAGCACAAGTGATAGCAAGATATATGTACTTCAAGCACGATGGCTATCACAAGGAAAGAGAGCTCGGGTATAAAAATAACCGAGGCACGCGGAGACGAGGATGTATTCCCGTGTTCCCTTCCTTTGCAAGAAGGTACGTCACGTTTGGAGGAGTGGAGGTCCCACGAAGGATTCCCCGCGCCACGAAGGCTCACTCTATTCTCCGAACCACACCCAGGAAGGATAATGGCCATTTCCTTATGGTTAGCTTTTCCTCCGTTCCGGAGATGGCAAGCTCCACAACCACTTCACAAGCTCCACGAAGGAGAAGCCCGGGCCTCTTCACAATCTTCTTGAAGAGATCACCGGAGCACCAACCGCCAAGCCAACTAGGAGATTTCCCTCCAAGAGTAACAAGCTCACGGTCTCTCACTCGAACTAATCGTGGTGGAGAGCTCAACACTATGCAATGATGCAAAGCAAGAACACTAGAGGTGTTCAAGTCCTTCACTCTCAAATCCCACCCAAGCAACAAATGTTAAGATGAGATTGGAGAGGAAGAACAATGGGGAAAGTCAACAAAAGACTCCAAGATCTAGATCCCAAGAGTTCCCCTCACTTGGAGGAGAAATGGATTGGTGGAAGTGTAGATCTAGATCTCCTCTCTTAGATCCCTCAAAAATGAGCAAGAATCATGGGGGAGACAAGAGAGAGAGCAAGTTCTTCAAAGGCAACAATGGAGGTGAGAGAATAGGAGAACTAACTCAGCCCAAGGTGGAAGAAGGGCTATTTATAGCCCAAGAGCAAATATAACCGTTGGGGAAAGGTTGGGCTGAGTCAACCGTCGAGGAGGCCGGTCAACCGGGCCTGGGGCCGGACCGTCCGGTCCATGGCCCGGTCAGACCGGGCCACAGACCGAACCAGCCGGTCCAAACCGGTCGGTAGGCCGGACCCCGACCGGGGACACTTTGTGTCGTTCAGGAGGTCATCCGGTTCTCCCCCGGTTGGCGCCCGGTTGGCGCCCGGTTGGCGACCGGTCGACCGGACGGCATGCCGAGCCCGCCGGTCAGTAGGCTGGCTGACCGGGTAGCAGACCGGATCAGTTCAGCGCATGGTTGGCGCCCGGTTGGCGACCGGTCGACCGGACGGCACGCCGAGCCCGCCGGTTGGGAGGCCGGCTGACCGGGCGGCAGACCGGAACCGGCCGGCGCATGAGCTGGTCCGACCGGGTCCCTGACCGGGTGAGCAGGAAAACATGTTATACAAAAATTGTGATAACTTTTGTGTCCGGACCCCGATTGACATGAAACCAATTTTGTTGGAAAGATAACGACGAATAGAACCCCAACAAAAACATTTTTAGATGATTTTTAGAGAGGGAGTCTCCCACCATCAAGAAACGGTGAAGACGTCCAAACTCGAAAACGCAATAAAAGATGCATGCGGATTCCGTTTTCGATGAACTTGGGCTTGTTGAAAAGCTAGCAACAAGCTCAAGAACCTCACACAGAGAAACACCAAGAAGCAATAAGGATATGCAAAGTATGCAAAGGATTGAGCTCCCTAAGACGATGTGATCAAGTTACCCAACCGAAAGCCCCTCTTGATAGTGCGGCTATCTATCCTATAATCCGGTCTCCCATCAACCACCTTGAGACCGGTAAAAGGAAAACCTATCAAGGTCATACCTTTGCCTTGCGCATCCCGCTTGATCTTGATGATAACACTACAAGCTCTACACAAGCCGGAATGCTTCACTTGATCAATGTTGCTTAGTGAAGACTTCACAAATGCTCCCCCATACACTATGATGAGAAAGCTCCATTGATGCACATCTTCACATGTCTATTATCACCAAATGGACGGCAAGCTTCAAGCATGTGATCCACTCAAGATGCTCATCTTGAACTTGCCCAACTCAATCTTGTATCTTCTCATACTCACTTATGATAGAGCATGGCTAATACTGAGTTCCACATAAGAACTCCATCTTCATTTCTTCTTCTTGATCATATCACATATGTATCTTTAAATCGATGATCTTGATGCCAATACACAAGGTGTATCTTTATCTTCATGGCATCCATACTTGAATCCAACACATGGAATACAAGAAGTACCTATGGAATATTCCTTCATATAAACTCAATGAAAACATTAGTCCATAGGGGTTGTCATTAATTACCAAAACCACACATAGGGGCAATATACCCTTACAATTAGCAGATTGGAAACCTCCGTGATTCCCACGCAGCTCAGCCTTCCTCACCTCAACCCTCTGTTCTGTATTAAGGAGCTGGGCATACAAGTCACGAAGAGGAATTGGTGCCGTCCTATTAGTAACGGCCTCAAATAAGGGATCATAGTCATCATCAAGGCCGGCCAGAACATAGGCAATAAATTCTTCCTGGCGGAGAGGGTACCCAATCGCCGTGATTGTGTCTGATAAGGTCTAAATCTTGTTGAAATAAGAAGCTGTGGACATGTCAAGTTTCTTCAGATCGTGCAGATGTCCATGGATCGCCATGTACCTCGCGGTAGACTGCGAGGAGAAACTCGCTGCGAGCGACGACCACACATGAGCAGCGGTGGAGGAGAACAACAGCATCCCTTGGACGGATTCAGTAGAGGTTGACATGATCGCCGACAATATTGCCGCATCTTGCTGGTGCCAAGCGGTAAACACCGAGTTGTACGCACGGCGAGGAGCCTACGCGTCGGTGGCCGCCTTGGGATTGTCGAGCTCCTCCGATGGGCAAGGAAAGGTTCCATCCACAAAACCAAGCAGTAGATGGATCCGAAGCACTTGCACCACTTGAGCGCGCCAATAGAGGTAATTCTCACCGCCGAGACGAACATTGATAAGGGGTGCAAAGTTGAACGGGCCAGCGTAGATTGATGATGAGCCGGTGGTGGCGAAGTTGAGGCTCGGGTTTGACAGCCTGGTAACGCTGCTCTTGGAGCCGAAGGACGCCATGCTCGATGCTGAAGAGGTAGTCATCATCAACTAGGGACTAGATCAGATCGAAGTTGAGGTAGGCTCTGGTACCATGAAAAACAACGTATTGGTTGGGGTAGCAGATCGTCCCTTCAAGGACCACATCCGGTAGAGTATATATTGATCAATGGGTAGGCTACAATACGTACAGCTCAAGACATCCTAGCCGATATACAACTGGAGATCAATCAGATCCTAACTATCCAAAACTAGTTAGATCACGTTACAACATGACAATATGGTTGTTTATCATTATGCACTGTTTTTCTGGAGCAAATCGTACGAGTCTCATGTCGCGGAAGACGACCACCGGAGCGAAGTTTGGTCCAGAAATTGCAATGCACCTAAGCTGGAGGACATCTCCAAGCCACTATCCCGTCTTATAGATCGTGTCCAACCTGATGATAATACCTGCAAAAAACACGCAAACATATGACCATCGACGGAAACCTAGAAGGAGTAGAGATGTAACATACTAGTGTCCATATTCTTACTCCCTGGTTGGCCACATGTCGTCGAGGAACGCGGTGTGGACGAAGCATGGATCCGTCTTGTCCACGAGCCGGGTTACCTACAAACGATTACAGTGCAATAAACAGCGTTAGACCCCACCCCACTACATAGAGAATTGCTCTTATCGCACTCGAACATAGAGAAGCTGTGGCGGAGGCACTGGCTGTTCTATCATGTCCACCGGTACGAGCGGACGTGCCTTGTGTATGAGGAGAAGTGCGCGAGGTACGACACCATTTACATTGTCATCGGGGGCGGTGGCAGCCACCATACTACTGCACCGAGGTCCCATCGTGGAGCGTGTACCGGGAGGTGGACCATAGGTTCGTCCAGCTGACGGCAAAGGATGAAACAATGATGAAGTTCGAGTACAGGCGGTCCGATAGCCAGGTGTACAACAACTTTACTGCTACCTAGCTACTCTAGTTGGCTAAGAGTCCTGCTATACATAAGATAAATTTCGTCCGATTCCTGTCGGACATACTACACGCGGGGCAACCAGTGGTTTAGAGCAATTCCAATAGTATAGTTAACTGCTGGCTATAACAAGGTGTCATATCATTTGTAGTCATCATATAGCTAACATGTATAATAGTTGGCTATAAGAATGAAGCACTTTACTAACATATGGCCCACCTTTCACTCTCACAAAGTGCCTAGGAGCATGTGCAAGAGCTGGCTATTGCATAGTAGCCCACCTCCCTTCTCTCTCCTCTTCCCTTTCCTCCAACTCATCTAAAATATATTATTTAATGTCTTATAGTCAGCTGACTGGACTCTATTGTACTTGCTCTTAGCTTTGGGCGTACTGCTACTTGGAATGGGAAAGAGCGTGGCTTTCGTCCTCCTCTCGCTCATTCATTTCCAGACAGAGGTAGAGACAAGAAGAACTCGTAAGTCATAGCACATGCAGCCGCCGGCGCGTGCCCTTCTGAAATTTTCACTCATCACATGAGGTTCTCATCGTGGCGCTCTCTGTATAATTTTGCTCTTCCTCCATGGCGAACTGATCAATCGGCAATCGCGACAAGAACAAGTTAAATTGCTTCAGATCGATGAATAAGAGCATCTCCAGCCGCGTTTTGTTCGTGTCGTGTTTGGGGACGTCGCTTCCCAGCCTCGTCGTCATCGGTGAGGTCCACGAGCGGCTTGCCGGTGTCGTGGATGCACATGGCGATCGCCCTGTCGAGGTCGCCCCTCCAGGCGTCCTTGTCGTTCAGCGACGCCGCGCCGCGTGCAACCTTGGGCAGTCCTCGGGGTCGTCGCTGCTCGCGATGAGTCGATGGTGCCGCTCGTACTCCGCCAGCAGCACCGCCTTCCCGGCTGCCTCATCGTCCTGCTCCTCCTTCACCTCCGGCTTCGGGATGAGGAGGGCGCCGCTGCCGCACCTTTGCTGTTGCCGGCTGCCGCTGCCGCCGCGCCTCGGATTGACGGGCGGCATCGCGAACTCCAGCTCCTCTTTCACCTCGCGCTTGGGGACGGTGTAGGGCGCGGCGCGGTGCGACGAGGACAGCGTCGATCACACCGGCCCTGACGAGGAAGAGTTGGAGGAGGACACCCCGGAACGCCCCAGAAGAGGACGCACCCGCCCTTGTTCCAGCTGTGCCGCCGCCCGATGAGGCCGGCGGTGCTATTCATCTTGACTTCGTGCTGCGCCTGGAAGTAGGCGACCCACCAGGCTTCGTTGCCGGTGGCCGCCCAGGTTGGATCCACAGCTCCTAGGCGGTGAGGCGGGACGCCTATGCCGTTGACGGCCATCCTCCACCCGCCGTTGCTTGGCATGCGCATGTCCGGCGGGACAGAATATCCCGCGCGGTAGAGCGCCCACGCCTTAATGTACAACGACGACAAGCGAAGCGGCAGCGAGTCGTTGGACGCAATAAATGCCGGCACAGATGGCCACGCGGTCATGCACGACGAGACGCGTCCCTGCGCCCCCCTGGAAAATCTAGGACATCATTAACGTCGCTTGGCCAAAGATAGGCGACAGGATTTTAGGCTCCCGACCCGCTGACGCGTCGGGTCCGCGCCTCCTCGCCTCGCATTTTGTTGCGTCCGGCGTGCCCGGAGCGTCCCCTGTGTAGCGGGGATGGGCTCGGGGCGTCGGACAACGTAGGCTGCGCCGAACAAAAAGTGACTTTGGGGCATGTGGCTGGGAACGTTTTTTCGTCCGGCGCGTCCAAATTGCTTTGGGACACGGCTGAAGATGCTCTAAGTGATTAGTACAAGAATTTAAATTAGCGCCGGCCATGGGCTACGCCATGAAGCTATCGACGCATACAAATTTAGATCCAAAGGTTTGAATTGGGGAAGAGGATTGCATATTTTGGAGACGCTCGGCAGTACTACAAGTTTGAGTTTGGGCAAGACTTGGCCACTGGGAGGAAAGGGGAATTAACTAGCACTAGGTGGAACAGCATCGTACACACATCGGACAGAAATTGTCGTGTGTGATGCATTTTTGGTTGGCTAATGTGTGAGGAGCGTAGCTGTAGCCATTATGTTAGTACCATTTAACTATACAATTTTACATCACTTATGACACACTGAAGATGATGGCCTCGCATTTGCTAGAGCCATTGTGCTAGTTATGTTAACGACTTGTTCAGCTGAGTTGCAAAAAAATATATGGAAGCCATCTTTTAGCCAAACTGTCCCGATGTCCAGACCCTGCCTCTGATTATCAGCCAAGTGTTGATTTTACATCCAAGGGGTGCCAAGATTTGCAAATGGCAGTTGCCGTGTCACACTGCAGTGACGCAGCAAAACGCACATTGTAAACTGACGGAGAGGAGTATGTTTTGAGTATCAATCATTTTGGAGAATGGGATGAGGAAGTATCACACACAGAACTAATTAAGATGAACACAGCCGTATATAAATCCTCCTAATTCCTCTCTACAGAAAATAAAATATGTATGAGTTTGATCATTTCCTGGGTAATTACTGCTAGCTATATCTAGTTGGCTAATGTGTGTGGCGCGCAGCTATCGACGGCGCAGGCCATGACGTCCCTGTAGTCCCTGGTAATGTTGAAGGTGTCGTGCACGGCGCCGTCGTCGCTGTGGATGAACTCGAACCGCATGGTGGAGTGGTCGCTGGCGGTGAGCTTGACGTAGCCGAAGCTCTCGTTCCTGGTCACGCTCCACTGCGGCCAGGCCCCGCCGGCGTAGGTCCTGAGCTTGGCGCCACCGGTCCCGGCCACGACGTGGATCGTCCCGCCCAGGGCGCCGGAGTAGCTGCTCTGGGCGTCCTTGCCCTTGACGGTGCAGGTGTTCTCGTACACTGGGCACGTCCGCTCGTAGTTGTGGACGTGGCCGTAGACGGCGAGGTCGACACGGTGCTTCTGCCAGAGCGGCTGCAGGGTGCGGCCCATGGGCTCCGAGAAGGAGCCCTCCTGCTCGTAGAAGTCGTTGGAGGAGTAGCCGAGCGGGCGGTGCGCCAGGAAGACGAGCCACGGCTGGTGCTTCCGGTCGGCGCCGGCGAAGCACGAGTCGAGGAACGCGTGCTGCTCGGACCCCGGCCGCCAGTCGTGCTCTGTGTCGCCGACGCAGAAGCGGAACATGCCGTAGTCGGCGGCGTACCAGAACTTGCCACGGTGGGCAGGCGCCGGCACGTAGAAGTAGGTCTCCGCCGGCACGCCGCACTCGCCGTGCGAGTCGTTGCCGTTGTAGAACCCACCCGTGTCCATGAACGTCCGCTCGTGGTTGCCACTGCACACGCAGAGATACCATGTCAGAACATCTTTCAGTTGTTCGCCTGAATTAAGATTCAGGGATCGATTGATCTCCGTCGAGAGGATGAACGAACCTTGCGACGTTGTAGGGGACCTTGGAGGCGATGGGCTCGATCTGCGCAGTGAACTGGTCCCACTGCGCGAGGAAGCCATTGGCGTATGAGAGGTCTCCGATGTGGAACACGGCATCGTAGTTGGGCAGGTCCTTGATCAGCCGGTCGGTGGTCACCTGTGCCCCAGGCTGGAACCCCTGAAGCTCACTGCTACCGTCCTTTGCCCCCTGGAGTACAAGACCACAATGATCAGTGCCTATCTATCTAATAGTAATGGATAAGATACATCTGAATTTTCATCATTGTATTCTTACGAGTCCCATGTCGCCGAAGATGACGACACGCTGAAGAGAAGCCTGGCCAGGGAACGGCGACGCGCGGAAGGTGGAGGACTTGCCCCAGGCCACGGTCCCATCCTGTAGCTCGTGCCCAATCTGATATGAATACCTGAACAAAAACAACAGATGTATGATTACAGCTAGAAAATTATGGAGATGTAAACGTTTTCTGAACTCATTGTTCAAGTTCGTACTCTCTATTTGGCCACATGTCCTTGAGGAAAGCGGTGTGGATGAAGCCTGGATCTCTGTAGCCCTGTCCACGAGCCGGGTTACCTAAAATTGTTCACCTCAGTACTTAGGCAATTCTTCTTATTGTTCTGAATCTGAATGACAATCATCTAGTTGTAGCTCTAAAAGTCTGAACTCTGAACCGTACGTACCGCACAGATGGCTCTGCGTGAAGGTGAGCGTGCCGGCCGGCGTCCGCTTGGAGGTCTCCTCGCCCTTGATCCTCCACTCCACGAAGGGGTATGCCTCGCCGATGTTGTACCCACTCGTCCAAGTCACGGCCATCTGCATTCACCATTCAGAATCAACAACAATTCACATTAGAAAACACAGTGCAAGATCCATATCTTTGGTTAATTTGTCAATTAGCCCACCTCGTTCCATTCTTTTCCCTGGGATAGGCGAGGGAACACCGGGGCTTTCGGGTTCGCGAAGGAGATCTTGTTGGAGACAGCCAGAAGTTTTGGCTGCAAAAAATAACGCAGCGCCACATAGGATCAGGTCTGAATATTTCTTTACATCATCGTTGACGACATTGCAGAGCGACGGCAGAGAAAAGCTAGGCTTACATTGTCCTTGCCACCGGAGAAGAGCCCGAAGGCGTAGTCATACCGCTGGTTGATGACGAGAAAGCTGGTGTTTCCGCTGCCCGTGCTGAGGAAATCCGGCTCGCAGTTGCCGAATTTGTACTGCAACAGACCATAGGATCGAACACGATGAGATGAGTACACATGAACTTGAATCAGTTGGTCGTCACTGCGCGACATCTATTGCCGGCTGGGTCTGCCTATCCACTGACCTTGATGGGAGCCATGGGCAGCCCTGGAAGCGCATCTTGTTGCCCTGCTACCTTGGTGCTCCCAATGCCCGAGCTGCAGATGCGATCGATCACAGGTTGCATGGAATAAACAGATCTCGTAATAATTAACTGTTTTCAGCTGATACTAACTAACTAGTGATCACAGGTTGTAACTTGTAAGTTTGTTTGCATAAGGACCTGAAATCGGCAGGGGAGAAGAGACCGATCCAGTGGTCCGAGGACGGCGACGGCGTCGTGAAGTTGACCGTCACCCACGCAGAATCCTCACCCTGCAACACAGAGCAGCGACTGGATTAAACAACACAGCTGATGCACCAGCGTGCGTACGCGCAGGTTGTGTGTACTCACGTCCTTGCCGAGCACATCCGGCGAGGCGTGGATGGCCGACGCGGAGTCCATGGCGACCTTGGCGGCGGCCAGGTTGAGCGTCGACAGCGGCTGGATGTTGTCCGGCGCCGCGTCCTCCACCGAGATGGCGGCCGCCGCGGCGACCATCAGCAGCAGCACGGCCGCCATGAGCAGCGGCTTTGCTCCCATCTCGTCGACCAACGCGAGATACGATTTTCACCGAAACTAACGACCCAAGGAAGTAAGTTGAGATTTTATAGGGATGACGCGTTTCAAAACAAGAGGATATTCCTTTTAACAATACAAGTTCGTTTTATATCCAGAAAAAAAAGACGAGAGATATATATATATATATTTAAAAACAAAGACTTCATATACTGTAAATAGAAATACCCGGTTCAAAAATACAAAAGGTTCATCAATATCCAGCTCGACCTACAGAAGCTAGCCCATGAAAAGCTCGCCCAAAAATCCCGTAGTTGTGAAGGTTGTTTCTTTTATGTGGACATGTGTTCAATCTTAGCCGTTGCACATTTCGTATGGACAATAAACGTATCTAGATAGAATAATAATAATAATAAGCAGCATATACAGGTAATGGCATGTACAATGATGGGGAAAACAAGTTTTCTCTTAGTCCACGTCATCTACTAAAGACAATAAATATAAGTGATAGGATGCATATAACTCTTATTGACATTCTAGCAACAAATAATAATTAATTAAAATTTTAACAGAAAATTGTGTGGCTAAGGAAAGATAAATGATACAATAAAGAAAATTTAGTTTCCTCCCATTTTTTTAAAGAGCGCCCCAGAAGGGCTCGAACCTTCCATTAAAATAGCATTAGAGGTACAAATTTGTTACAAAGGACCACATGAAATAAGAAAATTTTACATAGATCCATAGTATTTGTATAAAGGACCTTGCTAAACAATTTGGAATTGCAATGTAGTCCATCCTCTTCCCCACTGAGGAGCATAGAGCTCAGGCCGCCGCAACCATGGCCGAAGACGGGGATGAAACCACTTGCCTTCGACTTGGCAAAGCACTCAACGGCTGATCCGTGTAAGGGCCTCACAACAGAGGTTGCTGATTTGCTGGAGCACACCGGCGTAAAGGAGGCCATCTTGGCCATATATAGATATCGAGGTCTTCCTTCTACTCGCGGGGGGGGGGGATCCAACTGCCATCTGGATGAGCTCATAATAGTAGTACCACCGCAACCACAGGCAACGCCATCTAGAAGAGACTGAAACTCCGTAACCTCATCTCCCCTCATCACCACGGCATGACAGAGAAGATTTTGGGATGGAGCTCGAGGCAGGCTTGCCCCCTCGCCACCATGGCAGGCCAGAGAAATCGGCCAAGTACTGGCTCTGATGTTGCTGCTCCTCTCCACCTCGCCGCCACGGCCGGCCAGGAGAAGGAGTGCGACCACCAACCGCCAAATTGAGGTGAGGCACCTAAAATCCCTTTCTTCATGGAGATCCTGGACAAGGAGGAGCTCGCAGCTTGCTCCGACCGCTGGAGCTCGTCGCCGTAGTCCAACCGCCGGATGCGCCAGATCCTGGCCAAAGACCTAGCCGCCCTACTCCAAACAACTGGCAAACTATCGAAAAACCTACAACTACTACTAGATCTTACTCCGACGCCTCTCCTCCGCCATCTTCGGCCGGCCAAGACGGCGGAAATAGCTCGGGATGGTATCAGGTGGTTGACTAGTAGGAGAGAGGGGAGAAGAGAGAGAGAGGGGAAGGGGAAGAGTGGGCTTCGTACTCAGTTTCCTCTTATTTCATACTCCCTCTGTCCGCGAATAAGTGTACATCTAGGAAATACGTAGTAGTAGACAATTTAGTTCTCTCTCATTTTGAGTCTCGATTCTATTAATTAAAGGAGAGGAATGATGATTGGTGGTTGAGGTGGAGGAGAGGAATGATGATTGCAGGATGAAGTTGAAAAGTGATCAAAAGGAGCTAATTGCATTAATTAACTGCATTGGTAGTGTAGATGTAGACTTTTTTAGGAAAAAATTAAACCTAGAATTACAGTTATTTGAGGACAGATGGAGTACTAAGTAGTACTCATAATGAGAGTAACTAAGATAGTAATATACAACTATATGTATTTCTAGAAAGTAAGCATTTTGAAGACATGACATGACATTAATGAAGAGAGATGGTTATGGTAACTAGCTATGTCACCATAACATCATAATTTTCAAGATAAAATGAGTCTACAAATTAATTAATACACTTATGTATGATACTACATTTATATAACTATATACTATGAAGGTAATAACATAAAGTAGTGCTATATGCATAACACTATGCTACTCCTCACTAAGAGAAGTCTAAGAGATCATTCATTAGCTAATGATCTTTCTTCATTCTCTTACATTTGTTATGTAAGTGAAAGTCACATCAGCCAATTGTACATGTCCTAATTGCGCACTCCCGGACTTCTAGCTGAAGCACATACTCGGCACTATGCTTGCTCAAACTCTTGGATGCATAAGGCAAAAAATATGGCCTCTCATCGCTCCACTGGCCCTTCTTTTTACCAATCAACACAAGACACGGTTGCACTTTCCTAAAACATTAACGGTTGGTGAACAACAACTCTATTTTTTAAACAGTTACCTGATGGTAATTATGCAGAACTATTTCTACAACGGTACCCAATATTTCGACGGTATTTTCCAACAGTATTATTCACACTATTTCTCGACGCTAACCTTCGGTCAGAGTGGTAATTTTCACCGGCAATTTCCCAACATTATTTTGCATGTTTAGATGGTAATTTTGCGATGCAAACCTTTGGCCTCGATAGTAATTTTCTGCTGGTATTTGTTCGACACTAACTTTTCAACGGTGCATAATTCTCTAGCTGTAACTTCTCAGCATCAACCTACACTAGTGCAAACCAGGCCTGTAGTATCGGTTCGTAACTGGCTTTTGCACCGGTTGTGCAACCGGTGCAAAACAATCGGCACTAAAGGCTCCCCTTTAGCACAGGTTGTGTTGCGAACCAGTGTTCAAGGGGTACCACATGGCAGCGGCCGAGGGCCCGGACGGGAGGACCTTTAGCATCGGTTCGCAACACGAACCGGTGCTAAAGGGTGACCACGTGGCGAGCCTGGGCGTGCTAGCGGGTTTTTCCGCGACAGCATTTTGGGGCATTTTCCTGCCATAGCAGGAAAATGCCCTAAAACGCTGTCGCGGCAGAACCCGCTAGCACGCTCAGGGCTCGCCATTTGAAACATGTTGATGCACACATACAACAAACCATTATATTACACAACATTGTTATGAATATCGAGATCGAAGTGACCTCTTTCATTGTGCTTGGTCAAACTTATTACATAATGGTACACATTCATGCATATATACAATATAATTTCTATCACAATCCCTATTGTCCAAAGTCAAAGTGATGATGGAACTCTCAGGTTGGTTCTATGACCTCGTCAAGTAAGCATTCTGCTAATTCTTCATGAATGGCTCGTACACGCTCGGTTGCTAGAAGACCATCCCGCAACCGTTCGATCTAATTTGAAGAAGGAGGTCAATATATATATATGAATGAAACACAACACAATTGATGGTAATAAAAAGAAGTTGTGAATATTGTTTACGTACTCGAAGTTTTTCTAAAATTCTCCCCATCTCGCAAGTCGTCTGGCGAATGAACTCGCAAACGTAGAATCCACATAAATTATTCTTGTGTTTTTGCGTCAAGCACTTTACGAGAACAAAGTTCAATCAAATAATAATCAAGGATGATAATGGTATTGAAACTAGAATCAAAGAGATGCACGGACCTAGCTAGTAGTACTTACCGGTATTTGTTTAAATTGAAGCTCTTTTTTCCACTCACCCGGAGCCTTCTTCGTGAACCGTTTCCAAGCCCTGACAAAGAAAATGAATAAAAGAGTTATGAATTACTTGATATTAGGAAATGGACAAAAGTTGCCGATATAATGCCATAATGATTGAAATTACCTCTAGAGCATATCAGCCATGTACCCCACACCTCAAGGATTTACGTTTCGAGTCCATGACTGCTACTAGTCCTTAGTCAGGTTCAATGATGTAATATCCCACCACTTAGGACAAACGGGGGGTAGATTTAGGAATGAGATATGCATTTTATTGCAAAGCGGGGGAAATTTTCACGCCTTATTGCATAAAACCTAAGAGGGATCAAGGTTTCTCTCTCGTTGCTATTAGGGTTAGAGCAATGTGAGTGCTATGAATTTCGACATGATCTCTTTTGAAACTTAGGGTTTTAGGAGGGAAATTTGATTTGGCATTTCAATTTGATTTCAAATAAAAGAAGTATAAAGTAACCAATATATAAATGAATTATGAATTCATAATTCAAAACAATATCACACTTACACAAATAATTCATAAATGAATATCAAATAAATATAAAAGCTCATAAACAAAACATTGAGCTTTATTGATTGCACACACACATTACATTGTCATTACAGAATTCTTTATATTACAACAATTGGAATATAATAAAACAGAAATAAGAAAGAAATGGAAGATTACAACAATGAATTGTTCTTATACTAAAATATTTATAGAATCTTCATTTGATCTTCTCCAAGCCTTGTCCAAATTGAAACCTGCATAAGAGAAACAAATAGGAATGGTTTGTCCAGTAACAAGTGTCAATGACACTTGGCCAATAAAAATAAACATACAACCATCAGATAAGCCTTAGCAGGGGGATCAAGTCCCAACCAAAGCCAAAGGGAGGATCGGGATCTTTTCTCCATCATGAGCAAGGTGAAACAAGGGCTGGAAAGCACAACACACATCCACACAAGTGTTGTCGACCAAGAAGAGCAACTCCCTGTGCTATATATAGCATAGTGGTTTAGAGATAGGGTTGAATCATCGAGAACATCAAGAACAGCAAGAACAGCTCAAGAACACACAAGTAGTGTATTCACATAGATCATCCAGTAAATCAACCAAACCAAACCAAACCTTCCATAGATCATGGTGACCTAAGAAAAGACCATCCAGGAGCTAGGTGGTAAAGGGCTATTGATTAAATCAAAAATCCATAAGCACTGCACCAACACAAAGTAACCATCTAGGAGCTGGAACAAGGTATAAATCATACCTGGATTGATCTCACGATCAAATCCATCATAAGCATGCTCATACATACACTTGGTGTGAAGCAGATGCTCCATAGGGTATGTCATCACTTGGTATAGACCAAGTGATGCTAGGAAGGAAGAGGCCAGACCAAGGACTAGGAATCTAGTTACTGGATATGCATGAGTAGATCTAGTACTAGCCATCCAAGACACTAGAACAACTGGAATAGTGGCCAACTAGTTACCTAGCACCATTTGGTGTATTAAACCATCAGATCAACCCATTTTTCATCAAAAGTATCCACAAGGCATTCATGTAAATGATTCCCCAACTGTGGATATTATTTATCTTTTTCATAAAACCCACCAGATAGCCAAATAAGTTGCAACTAGATTCAGTAGCAAGCTATTGATGTCACAGTATAAGTCTATCAATCAAACTAGCCACACATGCATGTTTGTCTTTATTACCAAGATGGTTCAGACAAGTAGATTCACTCCAAAGTATACTGGAATCCATATAATAAACTATTAAAGAAAATGAATCATTACCACTACATGGTTTATCAGTTATAACTGGTAGAAATTACCACATGGCAACAACATGAAAAAGCACACCAGACTACCAAAACTATTTTACCAAGTGATACTGCAAGCACAAGTAATTAAATCATTCATAGTGTATGCACTTAAGTCACTCGTAAAGCACTAGTAGCAGCACAAGGCATTCATATAGATGATCACACACCAGTAGGCATCACAGGTGAACCCATTTGGCAACCAGCAATGGCTAGAGCAGCAGCCAAACAATCATAGAGCCTAACTATAGTATCACAAGGCAACCAATGGCAGCACATGCTCCAGAAGGAACCACTGGAGTAATCCAACCTATAAAGCAATGATGTATATGAATCATAGCATGCCAGTATCAGTAACAGGTGTGTATAGGAACATAAGTGCATTGCAAAGCATGAGAAACGAATAATACATATAGCAGCAGTAGCAATGAAGCATAGTAGCAGTAGCATGGAGCAGCAGTAGCAATGGAGTAGCACAACAACAACACATGCTTGGCCAGTGGCCAGTAATGGTAATTCTAGCCAGAGCATGCCAGAGAAGAAGGAGGGGATGCAAGGGAATCAAGAGAGGCATTCATGTATGATCCCGGGATGATCAGGAAGCAAGGAAGAAAGGAGATGAACAGCAGATCATGGAGGCGTACAGAGAGGTGACCAGAGATGGAGGAGAAGGGGGGAAACTTACTTGCGCCAGGAAGCAGAAGCCGCGGCATGGCGAGGCAGTGCCCGCACGGCCGCAATAGCTGCGAATCCAGGGTAGACGTCGGCGTTACGCCGACGAACCAAACCCCACCGCAAGCATAGCACCCTGGGGACAATGGCACAAGCGATGCCACAACATCACCTGCGCCGGGTCAGTACCAGGAACGCGAGAGCGTCGACGACGGCGGCTGCATCTTGCCGGGGACACCAAATCATCGGAGGCGATTCGTCTCAAGATCTAGCACAGAGGCGATCTGGATCAGGAGGAAGCAATCGACGAATCCCCTCGGATAGATCGACGGAGCATCACAAGGGGATTCGCACGCGGCCGGTGGCGTGGCTAGGGGTGGCCGGAGTGAGCCGGAGCGTGGCGACGACCGTGGCAGCGACGCCATCGCCACGGGATCGCCAGAGCCAAGGGTTAGAGTTAGCTCGAGCGCGCGAGAGAGAGTGAGGGGGCCGACGCGGTCGGTTCTGACCAAATCGGTCTGGTTCGACCCTAATGGGATGACCAGTGGGCCAAGGGGGTATTTTGGTCAATTGCACTAGGTTTTAAACCAATTCAAATTTAAATTCAAATACTTCACTATAAAAATTGCAAATAAATCCTAAAAAACTCCAAAAATTCAATAAAAATATGAATAACTCATAGAAAATATTCCTAAACCAAAATAAAATATGAGATGCAATAAACAATGAGAATTTAAATTAAAGAACTTTTTATTAGAATTAAAAATTCAAATTTGCAATTTTCCTTGGATATAAAAATCAAGGAAAATTTCAAGTGACTTAAATATTTTCTAAATCCAATATTTCCAAAAAGAGAAAAACTATATTATTTTAAATCCTTTTCATTTAAGGTGAATATTTTCCAAAGGAAAATTCTATTAATCCTAAATCTTTTCTTTGAAAGAAAACCATATAATATCAATCCTAAGGGATTATAAATTACTTCCTAAGGCTTAAATATTCAAATAAAACTTAAACCATCCCAAAACTTAATAAGTACTCCGGGGAAAGGGTTTCAACATAAATTAATGCACTCATGCATGCATCATTTGGATTTTATAACATTGTCCTAATAGGACAATGATGCTTCTTTTCAGAAGCTGAGGTCCAGGTTCCATCCAAACCTTTGACCTGCATTATCTCGCAGTCACCAGGAAAATTCACTCTTGCGCATGTCATATTGATTATTTTCTATCAATTTACTCACAAAGCAATATACTTATCACTCCTGCATTGAAAATAGAATGTTACTTTTCTAATTATGAATATGACTATGTGGTGGGCAATGGAACCATGGTATGTGTTGATGGTGGAGGTTCCATTGCAAGGGTTCTACTCATCTAGGACTAATCACCAATGCCGTCTAGTGATTCCAGCGCCGTACATTTCGCGTTAACCATAAGATCTATAATGGCTCTGCGGAAGCCAACTGTATATTATTCCTCTTGCATATCAATGAATCAGCGATAAGGGTTGCCTGTATCAGTCTATCTATTGGTAAAGGTGAGGACATTGTTCTGGAACAGTCTACCAATAGGTATAGGAGAGGGCAGACTTGTTAAAGGTCTATGATGGATTGTAAGAGTTGTACGGGTTAGTCTATCTATAGAGTATAGGAAGGGCATAAGAATTGTTCGGAACAGTCTGCCATAAAGGTAAAGGTGAGAACAAATGTCTGGGTCAGTCTACCTATAGATAAAGAACATGACAGACTTACAAAAGGGTGGGTATGCGAGGTCGGGGAGAAGGCAGTGATTGGCTTGGTTCTTATATTGGGTCTCACACCAAGGAAGTGTGGACGAGAAAGTACGCCCGGTTGGAAACAAAGATAAATTCTCTTATGGAAAAAAGTAACGCATCTCTGCAGAGTGCATCAAATTGTGGTTTATAACTCCCAGTTCCGGGAAGAGAACTACAACGCGGCAGGAAAAGAACTTCGTGAAGTTCTGGTCAACCTGTGAAGACTGGCGGGCATAGTTTTCAAAATAAAATAAACCTTTTGAACAAATGTTTGGGAAAAATGCATTGACATGAGATTTTCTGATCAATGGGCGTAGCTAGTGCATCAAACTTTTTTTCTCTTTTGAACTTGCTGAGTACCTCTGTACTCACTTTCTTTCGACACCCTTGCTAGACTGTGATCATGAAGAGTAGGACTACACCGGAGCACCAGAAGGGAACTATGAGTTGGTCTACGAAGAGCCGGACCTATCTGGAGGAGTTGAAGGCATGGAGTATGGGATAGTCTACGGAGTTGACAACACCGAGGCGGAGGAATAGAGTCTTACCCTAGACATGTCGAAGTCGAGCAGCGTAGTGGCTTACCTAAATAAGTTGCTTGATGCGCGTGGTTGACGTATTGTCTTTTCGTTCGACACGCGTCCGTTGGGAACCCCAAGAGGAAGGTGTGATGCGCACAGCGGCAAGTTTCCCTCAGTAAGAAACCAAGGTTTAATCGGACCAAGTAGGGAGTCAAGAAGCACGTTGAAGGTTGATGGCGGCGAGATGTAGTGCGGCGCAACACCAGGGATTCCGGCGCCAACGTGGAACCTGCACAACACAACCAAAGTACTTTGCCCCAACGAAACAGATGAGGTTGTCAATCTCACCGGCTTGCCGTAACAAAGGATTAACCGTATTGTGTGGAAGATGATTGTTTGCAGAGAAAACAAGAAAACAAGTATTGCAAGAGATTGTATTTCAAGTAAAGAGAATTGGACCGGGGTCCACAGTTCACTAGAGGTGTCTCTCCCATAAGACGAACAAGCATGTTGGGTGAACAAATTACAGCTTGGGCAATTGACAAATAAAGAGAGCATGACAATGCACATACATATCATGATGAGTATAGTGAGATTTAATTGGGCATTACGACAAAGTACATAGACCGCCATCCAACTCGCATCTATGCCTAAAAAGTCCACCTTCAGTGTTATCATCCGAACCCTCCAAGTATTAAGTTGCAAGCAACAGTACAATTGCATTAAGTATGGTGCGTAATGTAATCAACAACTACATCCTTAGACATAGCATCAATGTTTTATCCCTAGTGGCAACAAGCACAACACAACCTTAGAACTTTCTCGTCATCGTCCTGTGTGTCAATGCGTGCATGAACCCACTATCGAGCATAAGTACTCCCTCTTGGAGTTACAAGCATCTACTTGGCCAGAGCATCTACTAGTAACGGAGAGCATGCAAGATCATAAACAACACATAAGCATAACTTTGATAATCAACATAACAAGTATTCTCTATTCATCGGATCCCAACAAACGCAACATATAGAATTACGTATAGATGATCTTGATCATGATAGGCAGCTCACAAGATCCGACAATGATAGCACAATGGGGAGAAGACAACCATCTAGCTACTGCTATGGACCCATAGTCCAGGGGTAGACTACTCACACATCACACCGGAGGCGACCATGGCGGCGTAGAGTCCTCCCGGGAGATGATTCCCCTCTCCGCAGAGGTGCCGGAGGCGATCTCCTCGGATCCCCCGAGATGGGATCGGCGGCGACGGCGTCTCCGGAAGGTTTTCCGTATCGTGGCTCTCGGTACCGGGGGTTTCGTCACGCAGGCTTTAAGTAGGCGGAAGGGCAAGTCAAGAGGCGGCACGGGGGCCCACACCATAGGCCGGCGTGGCCGGGGTGGGGCCGCGCCGCCCTAGGGTTTGGCCACCCCGTGGCCCCTCTTCGTCTCGTCTTCGGACTTCCGGAAGCTTCGTGGAAAAATAGGCCCCCGGGCTTTGATTTCGTCCAATTCCGAGAATATTTCCTTACTAGGATTTCTGAAACCAAAAACAGCAGTAAACAAAGAATCGGCACTTCGGCATCTTGTTAATAGGTTAGTTCCAGTAAAATGCACGAATATGACATAAAGTGTGCATAAAACATGTAGATAACATCAATAATGTGGCATGGAACATAAGAAATTATCGATACGTCGGAGACGTATCAGCATCCCTAAGCTTAGTTCGCTCGTCCCGAGCAGTGTAAAACGATAACACAGATAATTTCTGAAGTGACATGCCATCATAATCTTGATCATACTATTTGTAAAGCATATGTAGTGAATGCAGCTGATCAAAACAATATGTATGACATGAGTAAACAAGTGAATCATAAAGCAAAGACTTTTCATGAATAGCACTTCAAGACAAGCATCAATAAGTCTTGCATAAGAGTTAACTCATAAAGCAATAATTCAAAGTAAAGGTATTGAAGCAACACAAAAGAAGATTAAGTTTCAGCGGTTGCTTTCAACTTGTAACATGTATATCTCATGGATATTGTCAACATAGAGTAATATAATAAGTGCAATAAGCAAGTATGTAGGAATCAATGCACAGCTTCACACAAGTGTTTGCTTCTTGAGGTGGAGAGAAATAGGTGAACCGACTCAACATTGAAAGTAAAAGAATGGTCCTCATAGAGGAAAAGCATCGATTGCTATATTTGTGCTAGAGCTTTCATTTTGAAAACATGAAACAATTTTGTCAACGGTAGTAATAAAGCATATGCATCATGTAAATTATATCTTATAAGTTGCAAGCCTCATGCATAGTGTACCAATAGTGCCCGCACCTTGTCCTAATTAGCTTGGACTACCCGGATTATCACCGCAATACATATGCTTTAACCAAGTTTCACAAAGGGGTACCTCTATGCCGCCCGTACAAAGGTCTAAGGAGAAAGCTCGCATTTGGATTTCTCGCTTTTGATTATTCTCAACTTAGACATCCATACCGGGACAACATAGACAACAGTATAATGGACTCCTCTTTTAATGCTTTAAGCATTTGACAACAATTAATTCTTTTCTCATTAGAGACTTGAGGATATTTGTCCAAAACTGAAACTTCCACCATGAATCATGGCTTTAGTTAGCGGCCCAATGTTCTTCTCTCACAATATGCATGCTCAAACCATTCAACTCAAGTGTAGATCGCCCTTACTTCGTACAAGACGAACATGCATAGCAACTCACATGAAATTCAACAATGAGTTGATGGCGTTCCCAGTGAACATGGTTATCGCACAACAAGCAACTTAATAAGAGATAAAGTGCATAATTACATATTCAATACCACAATAGTTTTTAAGCTATTTGTCCCATGAGCTATATATTGAAAAGGTGAATGATGGAATTTTAAAGGTAGCACTCAAGCAATTTACTTTGGAATGGCGGGAAAATACCATGTAGTATAGGTAGGTATGGTGGACACAAATGGCATAGTGGTTGGCTCAAGTATTTTGGATGCATGAGAAGTATTCCCTCTCGATACAAGTGTCGGGGGGAAGACCCCGGGTAGGGCAATGGACGCGGAGCAGCCGGCTGGCCACCGGCCGGCTCGCGGCAAAAGCCGGCTGAGGAGCAGCCGGCTGGCGCCGTGGCCGGCTGGTCCGGAAGCCGGCTGGCTCTAGGTCCTAGTCGGCCTGGCTACGGCCGCCAATGCTGTAGCCGGGCCGGCTTCTACAAGCCATATCCGACTCGGGGGTCCGTACCTCGACCGACTCGAGGCTGGCGAGTCTTGCACTAGAAGGAACCGGGTTGGTGATCCGGGTTCCCAAAGTCCACGCTGACTTCATCTTCCGTAAAGCGCGGGGCACTGTGGAGCAATAGTGCCACGCGCCGGACGGGCCATCATGGCTTACGACGCGCCGTACAGGCTACAGTGGCTGACGGCGACAGAGACACCTCCTCTCCATACCGCTGACCTGGGCAGCCGGATGGGACAGGCCATGACGCCTCAACGGCTCCTGACGTCACCGCCGGGAAGGAGCGGAAGCCGGAGCCGGCCAAGCCGGCCGCAGACTATAGGGTCTTATGTGTAAAGTGCCGGTGCCTATATAAGCCGCACTACCCCTCTCGTGCAGGGGACGATCGAACACTTATTGCTTTCACCTACC